>NC_079315.1:117876773-118187273 GCF_029931775.1 Euleptes europaea
CCAGAGGTCTGGTTTCGGTCACACGTCCAACTCTTCATATTCTCTTCAGGAGAATACGTTTAGGGATGTTTAGCTTGGAAAGAAGGCGGCTGAGGGGAGACATGATAGAGGTCTATAAAATTATGCATGGTTTGGAGAGAGTGGACAGGGAGAAGCTTTTCTCATAAAACCAGAACATGGGGTCATCTGCTGAAGCTGTAGGGTGCGAGATTAAAAACAGATCAAAGGAAGTATTTCTTCACACAATGCATAGTTAAATTGTAAGACTCCGTGTCCCAGGATGTGGCGATGGCCACCGACTTGGAAGGCTTTAAGAGGGGAGTGGACATGTTCATGGAGGAGAGGGCTATCCATGGCTACTAGTAAAATTGGATACCAGTCATGATGTATACCTATTTTCTCCAGGCTCAGAGGAGCATGCCTATCATATTAGGTCCTGTGGAACACAGGCAGGATGGTGCTGCTGCAGTCGTCTTGCTTGTGGGCTTCCTAGAGGCACCTGGTTGGCCACTGTGTGAACAGACTGCTGGACTTGATGGGCCTTGGTCTGATCCAGCAGGGCTTTGCTTATGTTCTTTATCCTGGGTGGGGGAGATCCCTCTCCCCTACTAAGGGCCTCGCAACCCTACATGATCCTCACTAGCACAAAAACAGACCTGCACTTGCTTTTATATGCTGGAAGATATTCTTGTCTTCCCTGTACTGTTATTTCAAGTGCCCAAGCTAGCTGAAAATGGCAAAGAATGATAATTAAGGGGCATGAGACCACACAAGAGCCTTGAAATTTTCCAGAAATGACAATGTTTTCTCCGAAAGATCTTTAGTCAACATTGGTGCTTTTGGAAATTCTAACATTTACCATCGCAGCCATGTATCAAAGAGAAAGAGAGCCTAAAAAGTGCTGTAGACTTTGCTAACGAACATCTCCATCCCCGACTCTGTTGAGCAGAAGATCGCAGAGAGCAGCCAAGTTGGGCTCATTGATTTCCATAGAAATAAACTGACTTTAAGTGACGCTCTTCAGCTTAACTAGGCCCCAAACCGGATTGTAAAAGTTACAGAGTAGAAAGAGAGGGGGAAAAAACAAAAAAAACAACCACTGGGACGGCTCTCTTGAGTGTTCACGGTCTGTTTCTTTGCTTGCAGCCGAGAGATCGTGCAAATGTATTTAGCCCTTAAATGTTTACCTAGTAGAGTTGGAAGCAGTGACCTTAAATGGTCTTTACAGCTCACAGCCTGTTAAAAAAGGCAATTTTGAATCCCTGAGAAACCACGACTGGCATCACAACAGGCTTTACTCTTTCAGAAATGCGAGGAATGCTAAGTAGTGCAATTAGAGCTGATTTCCTTGGGAAAACACTCTGTTTTATGACAAAAAAAAAGAGGGATCAGAAAGAAGAACCTCCAGATAGGGTTGCCAACCTCCAGTTGGTAGTTGTCAAAGAATGGCTACAAGTGCTAAACAGGAGTTCTGGATTCAAAACCAGAGCACAAGCAAAAATAAGCCCACAATAAGGCTACTCAAATACAATATTGCTGTTTAGAAAAATATATTACGAGGTGAAACCTCACAAACACAACCGCATTATACCCCATTGAAGTCTCTCCCCTCCCCAAACCTCGCCTTCCCCAGGCCCCACCCCCCAAATCTCCAGGTAGTTCTTAACCTCGAACTGGCAACCCTATGTATACTACCATTGAACAGAACCAGGTAGAGGGAATCCATTTCCTGATTCTGTGAGGCATCTATCTGCTTATTCAGATTTCAGCCAGCTTAGTTCTATTTACCCTGAACATACAGTGGGGTGGATACAACCACCCTCTAAGTTGCCTCATTCCAATTTATGTGGTTTTCCTCCAACCTAAGAAGAGCTCTGCTGAGTCAGGCCAGTGGTCCATCTAGTCCAGCCTCTTGTCTCACACAGTGGCCTACCAGTTCCTCTGGAGGTCCAACAGCAGGGCATGGAAGCCCAAGCCTTTCCTTGATGTGGCCTCCTGGCACTGGGTTTCAGAGGTTGACTGCCTCTGGATGTGGAAGTTCCCTTGAGTCATCATGACTAGCAGCCACAGATAAACCTCTCCTCTGTGCATCTCTCCAATCACTACATTCTCTGGCAGCAAATTCCACGTTTTAATCGCTCTCTGTGTAAAGAGTAGGGTTGCCAGGTCCCTCTTCGCCACCGGTGGGAGGTTTTTGGGGGTGAAGCCTGAGGAGGGCGGGGTTTGGGGAGGGGGGACTTGAATGCCATAGAGTCTAATTGCCAAACTGGCCATTTTCTTTAGGTGAACTGATTTCTATCGGCTGGAGATCAGTTGTAATAGCAGATCTCAAGCTAGTACCTGGAGGTTGGCAACCCTAGTAAAGAGGTATTTTCTTTTGTCTATCCTCGTTGCATGTCCATGGTGTAGTATTTAAGAGTGGTGGACTCTAATCTGGAGAACCGGGTTCAATTCCCCACTCCTCCACATGAAGCTTGTAGGGTTACCTTGAGCTACTCACAGTTCTCTCTGAACTCGCTCAGCCCCACCTACCTCATGCAGTATATGTTGTGGGGAGATTAAGGGAAGGAGATTGTAAACTGGTTTGATTCTCCTTTAAAAGGGTAGAGAAATTAAAATTGGGCATATTAAAACCAACTCTCTTCTGCTTCTGCTTCTTCTGCTTCCTCTGGTTCTTCTGCTTCTTCTTCTGTTTTCTGCCTAGGGTCATGGGACAATATGTAGAATTACTGATGGTGAAAACGAATAACTGGGCTTTTCCTTTGATGACTCTTTGGTCCCTGGCCCCAGAGTTATCCAGCTCTCCTCAAACAGGGCCACACCTTTTTTGTCTTTGGCCCTGGCCTTGTGGAACTCTCTGCCTCATGAGAGCCGGGCCCTGGGACCTCAACAGTGTATGATGCCATAGAGTCCATTTTCCAAAGCGGCCATTTTCTCCAGGTAAACCGATCTCTGTTGCCTGGAGATCAGTTCTAATAGTTTGAGATCTCCAGCCACCACCTGGAGGTTGGCAACTCTATGCTGGACGCCCCAATAACCATGGTCCCCAGTCATTCGTTTCTGGGTCTCCTATTTTCATCCCTCCTAAAACTTACATCCGAACACAACATTGGGGGTGCCACAGCGATACAGAGACAAAAGAACAAAATGCTGAATTTTAATTAGAAGTGATTTTATTATTTAACTAGAAGCAAATTTGATTATTATTATAAATATAAAATTGTTGTTGAATTGAATTTTCTGAAAGTGATTGATTGTATTTTGCCAGCAGAGGGCGGAGAATGAAATCGAAGAAAATAAAATAAATATTTTTTTAACACTTATAAAGTTTGGGTAGCGCTTCTCTCGCCTCCCTTTGATTTTGCATATATTTCCCCTCCCACTCTGTCTCCTGACCTTACAAGAGCCCCACCATCTTCTCATTACAAAATCTGCCAATTTTATAGCCTCCATTTTAATACGACTCCACTAAAAAACAGAAGATTAAGAAGCAAAAATGATTAGTTATGTATTCAGGGGATAAGCACCTTCACCTTAAGAAAAGAAAATGCCCTGTAAACTTGTCATAAAATGATCCATTAGATATGTTAAATGGATTATTAAAAAGGGAGGCTACACCGCCGAGAAATCCCCTCAGCACCTGACAGGAGCATTTAAAGAAAACATAAATTGCATTATGCCATAACCATCAATGGTGTGCACTAAATGACTAAAAGCCATAGAGTGAAGGGAAGGTTTCCAGAACAGGCTTTTGTGAAGCCTATTTTGAGAGAAGCCATGTTTGGTCACCTCTTCTGTTTCACACATTGTCTTCAATGTGCACCGTAGGCTGGAGGGTTGACGTTCCAAACAGTGAGTGGAAACCCAAAGGGAACCCTCCTTTGGACTCCTGAAGGTGAATCAGGTGGAAAATGCCACCAAGTTGCAGCCAACTTGACCCGGGTTTGTTTCCCCACTCCTGCACATGAGCGGCGGACTCTAATCTGGAGAACCGGGTTTGTTTCCCCACTTGAGTGGCAGACTCTAATCTGTGTGACCTTGGACCAGTCACACTCTCTCAGCCCCACTTACCTCACAGGGTGTCTGTTGTGGGGAGGGGAAGGGAAGCGGATTGTAAGCTGGTTTGAGTCTCCCTTAAGTGGTAGAGAAAGTCGGTATTTAAAACCAACTCTTCTTCTTCTTCTTCTTCTTCTTCTTCTTCTTCTTCTTCTTCTTCTTCTTCTTCTTCTTCTTGGAATGTAACTTGCTAGGCAAGTTTTAGCCCTTCACAAACAGCTGAACGGCTTCATGCCAAACTGTCTTCTTGCTCTTGACCTATGATCCGAATATGGCCCAAACTAGTAGTTCTTTGACCCATTCATGCTTGTAAACTCCCAGAAACATCTGGCTGGCTAATGCGGGAAAGAGAATCTTGCATTATTTAGCAGACCCTTTATCTGATCTAGCAAAATAACTCCTACACTTTTGTGTTTAACTCCGCTCCAAGCTGTTTCACCCTGACCTGGATGGGCCAGGCTAGCCCAATCTCGTCAGATCTCGGAAGTTCAGAAGGGTTGGACCCGGATCGTATTTGGATGGCAGACCACTGAGGAAGTCGAGGGACCCTGCACACAGAGGCAGGTAACGGCAAACCACCTCTGCTCATCTCTTGCAAGCTTCACTCCTCTGTTCATTGGATGCCTCTAATGTGAGGCTCCCCCACCTTTTTTGAGAGCTGCAACTTACTACATCATGTTATCGCAAAATGTCCTCTTCTGAACTCAGTGGGAGAAACTCCACCTAGGGCTGTCAATTCGGTTCGGCCCGAACTGAAAATCAGCCGAATTTCCCCTGATTCGGTGGTTTTTAGTTCGGGAGGAACCGAACTCAAAACTGACGGGCAACCGGGGGGCCGAATTCAGCGAGTTCAGGAGTTCGTAAATAAATTCGGCAAATTCGGGGCCGTCAGTAAGCAGCATAACCGTCAGTAAGCAGCATTCTCCTCCCCCGGCCAATCGGTGGGCAAGCTGGGTCTTCTTCTGGCCAATCAGTCAGGATTGAGTACTGGAGGAATCAGTTGATGTGCGGCCCGGCCAGGGAGAGAGAGAGAGAGAGAGCGAAATCCTCGTGTGTGTGGGGGGGTGCTTGTGCACATTCGCTCCTTTCTGTGGCTGCAGGGGGCGTATTTTTTGGGGTACAGACACAAAACTTTCACTGGAGTTTCAGACCAGTGTTCTTAAGATACCCCCCACGTTTTGTAAACATTGGGTCAGGGGGTCCCGAGATATGGGCTCCCCCCTTTTTCTTTCCATGGCTGCAGGGGGCGCATTTTTGGGGGTACAGATCCCAAACTTTGAGCAGAGTTTCAGACCAGTGTTCTTAAGATACCCTCCAAGTTTTGTAAACATTGGGTCAGGGGGTCTCGAGATATGGGCTCTCCCCCTTTTCCCTCCCCCCTTTTTCCATTTATGTGGCTGCAGGGGGTGCTTTTTTGGGGATATAGCCCCCAAACTTTTAGCATAGCTTCAGTCAATTATTCTTAAGATACTACCCAAGTTTTGTAAAGATGGGTTCAGTGGGGGCAGAAATATCGCCTCCCCCCCTTTTCTCTTTCCATGGCTGCAGGGGGCGCATTTTTGGGGGTGCATATCCCAAACTTTGAGCGGAGTTTCAGACCAGTGTTCTTAAGATACCCCCCAAGTTTTGTGAACATTGGGTCAGGGGGTCCCGTGATATGGGCTTTCCCCTTTCCCCTTTTCCCTATTGGGATGAATGGATCAGCCGATCCTGTGCATCTCCAGAGCAAAAAGTTCCGTGCCTAATTGGAATCATCTTGGATTACAAGTCCTCTTCAACCCCTCTTGATGGAACAGAAGACAGCCACAGTAAGACCCCTTTGGGGGCTTTAATCTATAATTTTTCTCCTGTGTATGTGTGTGTGTGGGGGGGAAAGCAGAGTCTGTGTGTGTGTGGGGAGGGAGCAGTTTCTGTGGGTGGGGGGGAAGCCAAAGGGGGCTTTCATCGGTTCTGCCTGGGGTGTGTGTTCCCCCTCGAGTCTCTCGCTCCCTGGTTTGAGGGGGGAGGTTTCAGTTGTGTGTTGCAAAGGTGTTGTTTTACAAGGTTGTGTTGTTTTGCAGTTGTTTTGCAGTTGTTTTGCAAACGTCTCAGCTGTTGTTGGGGCTGGGAGCTTTGTGCGTGGGCGGCAAGCTCTGCTGAGAGATGCACATTAAGGGTGTGGGGACCCCTTTCAGGGCCCATATCTCAGCCCCCCCCCCGACCCAACCTTTACAAAACTTGGGGAGTCTTTCAATAAACGTCCTTTGAAGCTCTGCCAAAAGTTTGGGACCTCTAAGCCCAAAAATACCCCCTCCAGAGCCGCGGAAAGGCGCGGTTGTGTTTTTAATGGCTTTATTCGGCCGAATTTTTTTCCGAACTTTGAATTCCCGCCGAATTGAACGGATCCGAAGTGGGGGAGTTCGGACTTCGGCATGTACCGAACTCACAAGGGCCAAATTCGGCCGAATCCGAACTGTACCAAAAAAATTTTTTTGACAGCCCTAACTCCACCCAAAGACCATTGGAATTTTGCACATGGTGGGCCAGAACTGTGAACTGTGCAGACGAAAGAGGGGAAAAATCATTTAGAATTGACAGCGAGAGCAGAATGAGACATTCATAGTGAGGGTCCTAAACTGCTCTCTTTTCTTGAGACCCTGGCAGGCTCTCTGTGTGATGTTGATTCACAGAAACCAGCCCGCCCAGAAACCAGTCTTTGCTCCAGGAGGTTCCATTTCTCACCAGTGCGTTATAACAGATTGTGACACAAAATCCGGACCCCCCGACAACAAGATGTTAATTGAATCCCAGACACATTAAACCAGCAATTAGATGCCTTCACCACAGAGCTCGCTTATTCTGGGCTTTCAAAATCACCATCCTTGCTTTTCTAACATTATCAAGATAATGCCATCTTCTCTGAGCAATACATAAGAACATAAGAAAGGCCCTGTTGGATCAGACCCAGGCCCATCAAGTCCAGCAGTCTGTTCACACAGTGGCCAACCAGGTGCCTCTAGGAAGCCCCCAAACAAGACGACTGCAGCAGCAGCATTACCCTGCCTGTGTTCCACAGCACCTAAGATAATAGGCCTGCTCCTCTGATCCTGGAGAGAATAGGTATGCATCACGACTAGTAGCTTTTCTTGTTGGTGGCAGAGGATAGGACTCACTATAATGGGTTTAAATTATGGGCAGAAAGGTACTGGCTAGATTTTCTGATTTTTTTAAAAAAAATAACAGTAGTTCAGCAGTAGAATTGGCTGCCTAGGGAGGGGTGAGCTCCCCCTCACTGGCAGTCTTCAAGCAGTGGCTGGAAGAGCACTTGTCAGGGGTGCTCTAGGCTGATCTTGCATTGAGCAGGGGGTTGGACTAGATGGCCTGCATGGCCCCTTTCAACTCTATGATTCTATTATTCTTTCACCCTGTACGGTAGACAGATTGCCTGACCCCCAAAGTATAAACTCACTCTCCTAGTTCTGATTCCCTGACTTATCAGTGACACAACATAGCTTGGCCAAGTTCGTCCTCATCTTTATTCATCTTTGATGCCTTAGGTTGAAAGCAGAGCAAAAGTATATATAAAAAGGAGAGGAGATCAAAGCAATAGAGGGATGGGGGAAAATGCTTTTCATGTCTGCTGTAGATTTTTTCTCTCTCTTTCTAAAGGAGTCTTGTCATAAATCCCAAGCCAAGGAACTGTAGCTGTTGTAGATGTTAGTGTTTGCAACACATCTGACTTGGAGATTACCCGTTACTGTGGACAGGGTTGCAACCGAAAGGACAGTTTAAGCCTGATCCTTACCAAAACCACAGACTATTTGGGTCATTTGGAGTAAAATAATAATCATAATAATACGAAGTTACATAATTAACAATTTTATAATGCTATTCTGGAGAGGGTAAGCAACATTTACTGCAGGGGTGGGGAAACTTTTTTCCACCAAGGGCCATTTGGATGTTTATATCATCACTTGTGGGCCATACAAAATTATTAACTTAAAAATTAGCTGACCAACCCCCAAGTAGGCAGGTGCCCCAGATGACCCCCGCTGGCATGGGGAAGCAGGCAGGCATCCAACCGGTGGCCCAGTTGCCCACCTGGTGGCACAGGATGGTCTGTTGCACCAGCTGGGAGTAGCCGTCCAGCCACATGCTGGAGTTGCTCCTGCTCTGCATGGTCGGGGCCGGATTCTACAGCCGGCTCCTGCTACCTCCGCCGGCAGGGATGAAATAAGGACACACTGGCTAAGAACTCACCCCCCCCCCCGTGCATTCTGGCTCTGCCCCCTTTAACCCCTCCATTGTCACCACTTCCACCCCCAGCCTTCTTGTAGTACAGAGGGAATATGTTTCTCCACAGCCCAGGTGGGAAAGAATTAATACAGTTTCTTGGGCGGTCCTAGCAGCTCCATAGCTAATGACTCTTCTTCAAGGGGAGGGAAAGGGTTCCTTTTCTCAGCAAAACAAACTCACATGTGCCTTGAATAGAGGCTATTCCTGTCTGTGGGAGGGGGCGGATCACCAAACTTAGATCCTTCTGAGCTAGAGATCTGCCAGGACCCACAAAGGGCCAGACCAAATGATTTTGCGGGCCTTAAACTGTCTGACGTCCCCCACCCCTGATTTACAGCCTGATCTCGTCATATCTCAGCAGCTAAGCAGGATTGTTGCTTGGATGGGTCCAGCAAAGAAGACTTTGCAGAGGAAGGACTTTGTGGGGAGGGGCTGTGGCTCAGTGGTAGAGCCTCTGTTTGGCATGCAGAAGGTCCCAGGTTCAATCTCTGGCATCTCCAGTTAAAGGGACTAGGCAAGTAGGTGATGTGAAAGACCTCTGCCTGAGACCCTGGAGAGCCATGAAGAGGCTCAGTGGTAGAGCATCTGCTTGGCATGCAGAAGGTCCCAGGTTCAATTCCCAGCATCTCTAGTTAAAGGGACTAGGCAAGTAGGTGATGTGAAAGACCTCTGCCTGAGACCATGGAGAGCTGCTGCCAGTCTGAGTAGGCAATACTTTGGTGGACCAAGAGTCTGATTCAGTATAAGACAGCTTCATGTGTTCATGTGAAGGCAATGGCAGATGACTTTTGTTTCTCACTTGTCTCCTTGCTTTGAAAGCCCCTTGCTGGGGTTGCCCTAAGTCTGCTGCAACTTGATGAAGAAGAAGAGTTTATATGCTGACTTTCTCTACCACTTATGGAAGAATCAAACCAGCTTATAATCACCTTCCTTTCCCCTCCCTACAACAGACACCCTGTGAGGTGGGTGGGGCTCCTCACATTCTCTCCAGGAGAATACACTTAAGGCTGTTTAGCTTGGAAATAAGGTGGCTGAGGGGAGACATGATAGAGGTCTATAAAATCAAGCATGGTTTGGAGAGTGTGGACAGGGATAAGTCTTTCTCCCTCTCCTATAATACTAGAACACAGGGTCATCTGCTGAAGCTGGAGGGTGAGAGACTCAAAACAGATAAAAGGAAATATTTCTTCACACAACACATAGTTAAATTGTGGAACTCCCTGCCCCAGGCTGTGGTGATGGCTGCCAACAACTTGGAAGGCTGCCAACTTGGAGGGGAGTGGACATGTTCATGGAGGAAAGGGGTATTCATGGCTACTAGTTGAAATGGATACTAGTCATGATGCATACGTATTCTCTCCAGGATCAGAGGAGCATGCCTATTATCTTAGGTGCTGTGGAACACAGGCAGGATGGTGCTGCTGCAGTCGTCTTGCTTGTGGGCTTCCTGGAGGCTACTGGTTGGCTACTGTGTGAATAGACTGCTGGACTTGATGGGCCTTGGTCTGATCCAGCAGGGCTTTTCTTATGTTCTTAAGTTCTTAGAATCAGTGTGACGAGAACAGCATCTTTGCTCAGAAGTCTGAAAGTGTTGCCGCTAATAGGCTCACAGAGACCCACCAAGAAAACCAGAAAAGCCATAATTGTGTTAGATTTGTTTTCATTTGTACATTTCAGCTGATAATTTTTAATTAAGCCGATTGACTCTTGAATGTATCGAAACCCCCTCCCACCTCCACAAAATTCAATAAACTTCCATGATATTGCATCTGAAATAATGAACTCTTACTGTGATAGTAATCACAGGAGACCAAACTGGAAGGGGTAAGAGAAGTCCAAATGGGGAAAAAAAATTCTATTATCTAGGAATGACTTCCATCCACTGGATGTAAACTTAATTGTAATATATTTCCTTAATGATTGGGCCTAATTGGGACTCCGAGATATGGCATCTTTTGAACGCTGCGTTGCCCTTAACAAAGCGTGTGTAGTCCTATCCATTTGAAACACCTCTTAAAATGATTAGGTTTATGTATAAGCAATGACTTTTTTTTTCAATATTTAATCACAGAGAAGGCCGGGGAGAAATCCTAGCAATTAGCACAGAGAGGAGACTTTACCGAGTTATATCAAGTATAATTCATCTGTCCGGAACACTCTGAGAGGTTTCCCTGCAGTATATTTGGAGGGTCTTTGTCCCAATTGCATTAAAGTTTGAACACTTGTTACAACATAGGTGGCATGAATATCAATGGACCAGAAAGTGCTGGGTTGCATTGGAATACATAAAAAATAACACTACTGGTATTGGGGGGATCTGCTGTGATTTGAACCCATTTGGACAATGATCCTAACCAAGGTTTTAATCATTTGTGGGGGGAATATATTACACCCCTTTCCAGTATGCTAATGATTATACCCTGAAACTCTTGTTTATTTTTATTTATTTACTTTTACAAATTTATAACCCGCCCTCATCCCCAGCAAACCGGGCTCAGGGCGGGTAACAACAATTAAGAAGATAAATATCCAATATATCTCCTTAAAACCGTAAGCATTAAAACCATTAAAATCCTAATCAGATGGCCATAACTATACCTAGGTGCCACAGCAGATAAGTGTCAGCAGATCAGCCCCCCACAGATTTCAAGGCATTATCGGTCAAACTATAACATATGATCCCAAACTATTTCTGCTGAGTAAAACTCCAGATAACATCGACAAGGATCAACAGGATATATTAAAATATTTAATTACAGCTGCAAGAGCAGTTTTAGCATCTTTATGGAAAACAAACAGAATACCAAAAATTGAGACCTGGATTGATAAAGCTTACGAATACATAACAATGGCACAATTAGCGGAATATTACAAAATGATACTCAAAAACAAAATAGAGACAAATGGAAATCTTTCTATGAATATATTAAAACCAAAAAATAGCAATTAAACTCTATGAGCTACAGCAGGATTAAATTGGAGATCAAATCCACTCTGCTAGTAAGTTAATGTATTACTATATTCTACAAGGGGGTAGTACTAGGCATATCAATGTTGAACAATATTTATGTAATGTTTTTTTCCCTTTTCCTTTTCTTCCTTTTGTACCCCTATTTATTATTGAAAATCAATAAAAATATTTCTAAATAAAAAAAAAGAGTGGGGGCGAGATGGGGAGGCCAGTAAAGATGGATCTTCTTCTTCTTGCGGCTGTCCTCGGTTATAGGCCTGGCGGAATAGCTCCGTTTTACAGGCCCTGCCGAACTCCTTAAGATCCCGCAGGGCCCTGATGTTACCAGGAAGACTATTCTACCAGGCCAGGGCCGAAAAAGCCCTGGCACTTGTTGAGGGGAGCCGCACATTCTTTGGGCCAGTCACCACCAGTAAATTACTATTAACAGACCGTAAGGCTCTCTGGGGGGCATACCAGGAGAGGCGGTCCTGCAGGTTGTTGATCTCTAAGGTGTTACTGTAATGCCCAGATATAAGGGCTGGTATAAAATGCTATGTACTCATATGCACACACATAGAAGCTTTGGGGAAGTTGGCATCCGGGAGCCATGAACCAACAAATCATGCTCACTGTGTCTGGTACAGCCTTTCACCAGTAGAGAGCTCTGAATTACCTTCATCTTTAGGAATGTGGTTTCTAGTTACTAAGATCACAAGACCTAGCACTTGCTTAGAGACAGCCTTTGGCCAATATCTATAGGTTATGCTAATTAGAGTGAAGTAGACACCTAATGTGCATTGGTGCTTTTGTGTATCAATCTGCTTGTCCGCAGCCATGGGCCTGCCCCATGCGAATGCATAAATAATACTGAATTTCCTTTGTTTCTCTAGTGAGTAACTCTGCATCTTATTTGTGGGTTATTTCTAGGGCTGTTGAAAAAAAAAATTGGCAAAATTCGGATTTGGCAAAATTCGGCCCGTTTTTATTCGGGCCGTGCCGAAGTCCAAACTCCCCCGCTTCGGATCCCCGAAATTCGGGCGAGATCCGGATTTCAGGGGAAAATCCCCCCCCGCGCGCCTTAAGGGGGCTTCCCTGAAGGCGCACGGAGGGGTGGAACAAATATGTGCCTCCCGGCCGGAAGGCACAGATCTATTTAAAGGGCACCCCGCGAGTCTCCAGGGAAGCCCCCTGAAGGCGCGTGGGGGGTCTTTAAACAGATATGTGCCTCCCGGCTATTTAAAGGGCACCCCGCGCGTCTTCCTTTGCATAATTTATTCCACTATTTCCATGTTTTGTGTAATGTAGTCTGGTTTTGCTTATCATGGTGGGGTAAAGACTTTGTCCCCAAACCAAGGAAAATCTTATCCAGCCTCCCTCAGTTTAAGATTTCAGCAGACATGTATTTACTTACAAAATTTGTATCCTGCCTTTCTGCACACACAAGGGTCACCACGGCAGCCAACCATTTAAAAATACATGATAATATCACATTTTAAAAATTGCTAAAAGCAACCTCCCCTCACCCCCAGTGTATATCACCAAAGGAAAAAGAACATTAAAACAAAGTGTAAACCGGGAGTGACGCGATCGTGCCGGTGTGGTCGTGCGCACAAGTGATCCCCACTTCTGAGCCAGGCAATGGATTGGCAGGCAATTGCCCACCAATCTAAGAACCTGGAAATCCTACCGGTGAGGGCAAAGAAACCCATAGCTCCCAAATTTTCTTGGGCCAAGGAAATGATTATTACACAAGTTTATAGCTCCCCCCCCCATTATAGGAGTCAGCAGAGTGTAGTGATTAAGAGTGGCGGACTCTAATCTGGAGAGCCGGGTTCCCCAGTCCTGCACATGTGAAGGAAGTGTAAAATCTCAATTTGTTTGGTTTTCACTGTGCATCACAACAGTTCCAGTAAGCACACAAGCTAAAATCCCAGTTTATAGGGATTCACAGTATCCCTTTATGAGCACAGTGTAACTGTATGAGTACACATATTATAGGGGTACCACTGTATAGTTAATACCACTTCACTGAAATATGTCAGAAATATATGGAAAGCACTTCACTGAAGTATTTAAAAGAATGTATGTATAAGCTTTAGATTCTACCTAGGCCAGGAGGGATTTGGCTCTCCTCAGAAAAGTACAAGGTAGAGATCAGCAAGCATACAGAAGTTCACTAGATAAGACAGAAGTTTAGAAACCACTCCAAGGATTAGATCACACCTATTCAATAGGACGAAGGCCTGCCAGGATAAAAGCTTAATTGGGAAAAGGCATGCCAAAATAACATTAGAAGGTATACCTCTCATATGTTATCTCAAGCAGGATGAGCTAAACAGGGGCATTTGGCCAGTTTCAAATGTATAGAGGTTGGCACAGAAATAAAGATATGGTAGAGAAAAGGCCAAAGGCCAAAGTGATGCACCAATTAAGCTAATTGATAGTGTGGGCTCCCGGGCATGCGTAGAAGGCACTTATGTGAAATCATAGGCATGCACAGAAAGCAAAAAGGTATACAAAGAACTCAGAATTTTATAAATACTCCCATGTGTTGCATGGTGACTTTGAAGAGTTGTATTTGGCTGTCTTGAGACAGACTCTTCCTGCTGTCATAAATAAAAGGTTCCAGGACTCACCTGGAGCCTGGGTTGCAGAGCCCGGGCCGGGAGGGGTCAAAAAGGCAACCGGAGGCTCCCAGAGGCGTGGGCGGACATGCACGTGGCCCGGATCGAGGCGCCAGCACGTGGAGGTGCACGCACTAACCCGGGAGCCTCCACCTATCAGAGGAGCCCAGTTGGGTTGAGGGGGCCAATCAGGCAGCCCCCGGTTAATTTTAAAAAGCTGGCCGGTTAGGAAGCAGGACCTGGGGAGTTTTCACTCAGGTCCGCTTCCAGTGTATAAAGAAGGGAGGGCTAGGCGGACCCCTCTCAGTTCGCTGTTCTCATCGCTCCCACCCCCCACTCCCTAAGTTTCCAAAGCGGTAAGCATTGGGACTGGATTCAGAAGGTTCAGGAGGCATGGTACCTCCTTGCCATACAAGGTATGTTCACCCCCCTAATGGTTGCTTAGTGGCAATGTTAAGGGAGATCACTGATTGTGCCACTTCACGTGGACAGGGAACACCTAGAGGCATTCGCCCCGGTGACTTATGGCCCTGCCACTGATTGGAGGGGGGGCAGCCCAGCGGGCTCGCTGGGTTTGTCGGCTGTACATCAAGCCACATGGGGTTGGCTGATGTCATAGAATCCAGTCCTTCATGCTACGCCTATGTCATCATAGTTGTTGCTGTGTTGGCCGTTTGCATTCCAAAGAATTTCCTTCTGTCAATTTTCTTGCAAAGTTAAAATAAATAAATAAATAAAGTTTGTCGTTTAAATTGCGCGTTGGTGTTTTTGACCTACACTTTCGACCTGGATCTGCAATAAAATTTACCTTTTGCTTCTAAAGAAATAACCCGAGTCGTCCCCATTCTTGGTGGGTTTGTGCCATTGAACGGGGTCTGGCTTTTGCGTCCAACACATGAAGGCTGCTGGGTGACCTCGGGCCAGTCACAAACCACCTCCGAAGGACTCTTGCCTTGAAAACCTACAGGGTCCCCATAAATCAGCTGTGATTTGACGACACTTTCCACCATCACCCGGTAAGAGGCATGGGATTGCACTGTGCACCTCTAATCGACATTAACCTAGCCACGTCCAAGAGACACAGAAGACAGTGTGGGAAATCATCTGGTGGGAACACAGCCCTTCTTTCCTATGTGTTTCTCCATTAAAGTCAACGCCAGCGCTTCTCGCGTTTCGAGATTCCCCAGGCTTTCGGCGTGTATGTTTTTAAAAGCTCTCTAAGTGCTCCATGTTCCCATTTCCCTACCTCCCACCCCCCTGAGGAATTCGTAAGTGACAAGAAGATGGAAAAATACAGATGGCATAATTATATATTTTGCAGTTGATTAATCACCTCAAAACATTAATCACATTTGGGGTAACAATAGATAATCAAATCCTTTATAGCCGAAATTAAGTTCCTTTCTGATAAGGAATGGATTCCTTTAGGATATTGACATGGCTCTTTTGCCAGCTGTTTTGCTTCCATTCCACATCTGCATTTGTTTGGAAGCTGCTGGAGGGCTTTGGCAGAAATATGGCTTCAAGGTTCAGTGCCTCCTCCCAGGCAGAGCCTGTCGACAAGCAGAAGGATGACTAGGAGAGATCCTCTGTCCTGCGGATGTTGAGTTGCAGAGAGCCCTTCAGAGTTGATGAAATATTTGGTATTTGACTGTCTAAAACCAACTCTAGGCTGTGTTTACTCTGCACTTTTTTTTTTTTAAAGAAATTCACCAAAACTGAGACATTTGGGTGGCAAGACAGCTGAACTGAACAGCGCTCCTTTTGCAAATTTACACGTATCGTACAATTTCTTCTTTCTTCTATTAATCTCAAGGAAAGGGAAGGATCTAGGGGTGTCAGGCTCAACAGTTACGAGGGCCGGATATGACATCAATGTCACTTGGTCGGGCCTAGGGTTGCCAATCTCTAGGTTCTAGCTGGAGGTCTCCCACTATTACAACTGATCTCCATCCGACAGAGATCAGTTTCCCTGGAGAAAATGGCTACTTTGGCCATTGGACTCTATAGCATTGAAGTCCCTCCCCTCCCCAAACCCCACCATCCTCAGGCTTCACCCTAGGGTTGCCAACCTCCAAGTACTAGTCGGAGATTTCCTGCTATTACAACTGATCTCCAGCCGATAGAGATTGGATCACCTGGAGAAAATGGCCACTTTGGCCATTGGACTCTATGGCATTGAAGTCCCTCCCCTCCCCCAAACCCTGCCCTCCTCATGCTCTGCCCCAAAAACCTCCCACCAGGGGTGAATAGGGACCTGGCAACCCTACTGCCCCACCAAAATCTCCAGATATTTCCCAACCTGGAGCTGGCAACCCTATGGATCAGACCAGTGGCTGCTGGATTAGCCCTTTAAGCTGCTTGAGTGCCAGAAGGTAGGAAAAAAAAACCTTAATGAATGTTTTGACTCGCTAGATAGCTAGACAGAGACTTTGGGATGATCCTGACATAAGAGCATAAGAAAGGCCATGCCGGATCACACCAAGGTCCATCAAGTCCAGCAGTCTGTTCATACAGTGGCCAACCAGGAAGCCCACAAACGATTTCAGCAGCTCCATCCTGCCTGTGTTCCACAGCACCTCATATAATAGGTACTGGAGAAAATAAGTATGCATCATGACTAGTATTAATTTTAAATAGTAGCTGTAATGTATTTAGTTGGTGCAAGGACCATGCTGAACTATTGTGCTATTGAACTCTTGAACTGCTGAAATGTTGAACTCAGCTGTGCTGAACTGTGTTGAGTCTGAGGCTCTGCTCCAGGCTCCGTCGTCTGTTTCTCCTATTGGACGGTGGACTTTGGCTGTCCAACCATGGACTCGGGGAGGGAGTGGGTCCGGATGGTTGGGAACTGTATATAAGTTGGGGTGTTTTGCAGTTAAGTTAGTTCTCTCTTCCCTATTTACTGAATAAAGCGGTTGCTGTTGGAACTCTGCCTCCGGCCTCGTGGGTAACCTACGCATACATAATAGTAGCCATGTGCCACTTTAAGCAGAGTTATACCCTGGGTTTAGGAAGGTAGAACTCTGTTTAAGAGTGTTCTGTTGGTGAACCATCTGAGAAAAGTTTAGGGTGCGTGCGGTTTTTTGAAATGTCTAATATGGCTAGCGGAATTTCTCAGAGAGGTTTAGCACCTCCTTGAATAAGGTACATTAATCTTGATTAGGATTATCTTGAATAAGGCACTTGTTATCAGTGTTGGGCTATTTTCCAAATGTTCATATAAAAAAAGAAACACTCGGGAATGTACAGTTACAATGCCCATGTCTGACAGCTGGACAAGCCGAGAGCGTCAAAGCCTCTTTTTCAAATGATCATTTTAACCATCCTATCCATTGTGATGTATTTTGGCTTTCAAACAATGCTCTGGGGCACGTGAAGTCTGTTTTCTGAACCGTTTGTCCTCTGAACGGGGATGTTAGCAGCTCATCTGAAGAGATTTGGATATTGTGAAGAGGGTGCACGGTACGCACGGAGGCGACTGATGCTCTGCCAGAGGAGAACAGCAAAGAAAGATGAAAAACGCAGAGAGAATCACATCTGAAACAGGCTTGTGTTGAGCATTGGGGAAGGGCAGACCAAAGGGCAGGGGGCCCTCCGTTGCTTTATTGTTCCATCAACTGCAAACCCCAAAGCAATTTTTCCCCCTTCTTGAAAAGGGCCTGCAATCTGAATCCAGTCTAAATCAATCTCTGAGCACAAAGGCACCAGCAAAACTACTGTTCAGAACATTAATCAGCCTTGTTCCTGGGGGATGATCAGAACAGGAAGGACTCATGGAAGAAGAAGAAGAGTTGGTTTTTATATGCTGGCTTTCTCTACCACTTAAGGAAGAATCACATTGGCTTACAATCCCCTTCCCTTCCCTCCCCGCAACAGACACCCTGTGAAGTAGGTGGGGCTGAGAGAGCTCTAAGAGAGCTGTGACTAGCTCAAGGTCACCCAACTAGCTTCATGTGGAGGAGTGGGGAATCAAACCCAGTTCTCCAGATTAGAGTCCACTGCTCCAAACCACCGCTCTTAACCACTACACCATGGTGGCATTCAGCCAGTAGAGCCCACCTTGTTATGGTGCTATTGTAGGTGGCTGTGTAGGACAACCTCACGTTAGGGTTGCCAGCTCCAGGTTGGGAGCCTGAGGAGGGTGGGGTTTGGTGTACTCCCCCGTGCCATATAGTCCAATTGCAAAAGCGGCCATTTTCTCCAGGTGAACCAATCTCTATTGGCTAGAGATCAGTTGTAATAGCAGGAGATCTCCAGCTAGTACTTGGAGGTTGGCAACCCTATTCATCTGTCTAATTGTTTAAACCCTCCCTTCCTGATGGGGCCAAGGGCAGTATACAGAATTCACTTTATCCTTTGGATGAAGGTTAGATTGTATCATGACTGAAGAGACACTTGAATGTTGGTCTCTGCAGACCTAGACAGTCACTATATGTGGTTGACAGATACTCCCTCTTCACCAGTGGGAGGTTTTTGGGGGCGGAGGTGGCCAGTCGCATGCGTGGCAGTGTGTGACATGTTTACATCACTTTCGGGTTTAGTCCTGGAAGCTCCGCATCGCGAAGGAACCCTTTACCACTCATACCCCGGAGTTTGAGGGGTAAAGGGTCCCTTCATGATGCGGTGCTTCTGGGACTAAACTTCACCCTCCTCAGGCTCCACTAGGGTTGCCAACCTCCAGGTACTATCTGGAGATCTCCTGCTATTACAACTGATCTCTATCCGACAGAAATCAGTCCCCCTGGAGAAAATGGCTGCTTTGGCCATTGGACTCTATGGCACTGAAGTCCCTTCCATCCCCAAAACCCCGCCCTCCTCAGGCTCCACCCCAAAAACCTCCCGCTGGTGGTGAAGAGGGACCGGGCAACCATATAGATGAATCTGACAAAATGGACATTTTGTGAGGACATTTCAAGAGGGTGGCCATATTGGTCTGCTGTAGAACAGCTTGATTTGAATCCAGTAACACCTTATAGACCAACAAGGTATTTAGGGTATAAGGTTTTGAGAGACAACACACTCCCTTCTTCAGATATCAAATGAAGGGAGTTTTGACTATTGAATCCTTATACCCCCAAAATTTCAGTGGTCTATAAAGTGCTACTGGGCTTGAGTCTAGCTCCTTGCAAGGGGGGAAAAATTGGTTTGACAGATAGTTCTGGATTGAAGGAAAGAAATACTCAGCAGTTTAGAAAAGTCATAGGTAAAATTCAATGAAGGGCGGGGGGGGGAGGATGAGAAGTAAGGTTGCCAGGTCCCTCTTTGCCAGCGGCGGGAGGTTTTGGGGGTGGAGCCTGAGGAGGGTGGGGTTTGCGGAGGGGAGAGACTTCAATGCCATAGTCCAATGGCCAAAGCGGCAATTGAGTCAACCAAAGAAGCCATGGCTTTCAGTTTGCAAGACCTGAACAAGGCTGTTAAGGATTGGATGCTTTGAAGAGCATTGATCCATAGGGTCGCCATAAGTTGGAAGCAACTTGACAGCACTTAACATTAGGGTTGCCAGCTCTGGGTTGGGAATTACCGGAAGAATTTGAGGGGTGGAGCCTGAGGATGGTGGGGTTTGGGGAGGGGAGGGACTTCAATGTCATAGAGTCCAATGGCCAAAGCGGCCATTTTCTCCAGGGGAACTGATTTCTATCACCTGGAGATCAGTTGTAATAGCAGGAGATCTCCAGCTACCACCTGGAGGCTGGGAACCCTACTTAACACATACATATTTTTTTTTAAAAAAGCACACACCCCAAAATGCCACTCTACACATGTAGCGGCATATAAAGCAAACCCACTAACAAATGAAGGGGGGGGGAATATAACCACAGGATTCACTTCAAATTCAGTTAGCAAGTGGTAATATTGGCTCAATAAAGACTGGGAAACATATATTGGAGATGAGGGGGAACCTCAAAAAAACTCTCCCCCCCCAAAAAAAAAGTTTAAAAGATATTTGAAAGATTATCAAACAGAAAAAAAACCCAGTGCCAATAGAGAAGATTGATACAGTTTCTGCAGGATAGTGAAGGGTCATAGAAAGAGGCCTCGTAAAAATATACCATAAAAGAAGGTGGGGGTAACCTTAGAAAAGTGTAAGTGAAGTTCATTTCATAACAAAAAATAAAATAAAAGTTAAGTACCGAGAGCTGAGCGAATCATGAGGGAAACAAACTCAAGTTCTTTTCATGTTAAGATACAAGCTTTTATCAAGTCCATAGCACCAGGACATAATGCCATATAGAAAAAATAAAAATAAAAATGAAGGGATGGAGTGAACAGGTACAAAAATAGAATGAGGGGAAAGTAGAAAACGGTGTCGTTCTACAGACAGTGAAGGAAGTCAGTTGTCCAAATATTCCACATGGGTCACTGAGGGAATCTAAGTTGTAGAAAGGGGGACTTTTTTAAAAAAATGTCAGGAAAGTAGCAAACTGAAGAAGAAAGGGCATTTGAGGTCTTGATGTGTAGAACACTTTAGCACAGTAATACGGGAGAAGGGTCATAAAAGAAATCAGATTTATTACAGGGAAGAGAATAAGAGGGGGGGAAGCTGAAGAGGTGTGTGCTTATTGAACAAAAATAAGAAGCAACAAAAAACGTAGAAAGTAAGTGTTGACAAGACTTGAAAGTGTTGCCAGAACAGACAATACACCTTGACATGTTAAAACACCCCAAGCCACTTTGAGCGCCAGACAAATTGTCCATTTTGATGTAAGCAATTTAATACAAATGTGTCGATATTGCATTTCAGCCCGTCATTTCAGGTCGGGGAAAAGGGTTGATCTTTACATGATAGAGGAAGGTCATTCTCCGTTGTTGTTGTTTTTAACGAAAATCTCTTAACTGGTACGTAAGCATCCTTTTCATGGACATTACTTGAAAATATTTGCCAGCACAACATGGTTGCTTTTATATATGTGGGAGTTAATTTAAGCAGTCCACCCAGACAGGGATATATTAATTTCAAATTCAGAGAACAGTATATCATACAATTTAGGGATTTGGGGGTGTGCATTCGGATATATCCAGTCCAAATATATATCCCAAAAAATATACTATCGGTATTTACCAGCTATATTCAGTTCTTCTGATAGTGTCTGGGGTTAATACAAGAAGAAGGTGCAAAATATCAAAATTCTGACATTTTCCCAGGTAGGTACCCATCCAGTTGCTGGGAAGTTGGTAGTTCAGTCACTTCAGAAAACGGCAAAGAATGACCCAGATAGGGGAGGGTTTCTCCGTTCTTGAGTCTACCAAAGTCTGCAGGGCTCGCCACGGTCAGTGCTTGGATGGGAGAACACCAAGACAGACTTGGGTTAGTATTCCAAGGCAGGCAATGACAAACCACCTCTGCTCATCTGTACCCTGGACACTGCATCGGTCAGGCCACACCTGGAGTATTGTACGCAGTTCTGGAGGTTTCAGTTGAAAAATGATGTGGACAGAATCGAGCGGGTGCGGAGGAGAGTGACGAGGATGATCAGGGGCCTGGACACCAAGCCCTACGAGAAAAGGCTGAAAGAGTTGGAAATGTCAATCAATCAATTGACCTTTATTGGCATATACTCAGAAATATGACATAAGCAGTGCACAAAATTCACTGTTCATACATTTTCAATTTAAATGTGGTTTAGACTTTAGACCTTATATTGACAACATCCGTCAAAAATTCTGCCACCTTTGAAGTGATTTCAGGAATACTATCATTCAACAAAAATCGGCATACAGAGAATTCTTGGAACTTGGAAATGGTTAGTCTGGAGAGGAGGAGGTTGAGGGGGGACAGGATTGCTCTCTTGAAGTATTTGAAGGGCTGTCACTTAGAGGAGGGCAGGGAGCTGTTCCTGTTGGCAGCAGAGGATAGGACTCGCAATAATGGATTTAACTTGAGGGCCAAAAGGTACCAGCTAGATATTAGGATTTAAAAATATATATATATAATAAGAGTAGTTCAGCAGTGGAATCAGCTGCCTCGGGAAGTGGCGAGCTCCTCCTCACTGGCAGTCTTTAAGCAGAGGCTGGACAAATGCTTGTCGGGGATGCAAAAGGCTGATCCTGCATTGAGCAGGGGGTCGGACTAGAAGGCCCTTCCAACTCTATGGTTCTATGATCTTTTGCCTAGAAAACCCTATGGTCTTGGGGTCACCATGAGTCGGTGGTGACATGATGGCAAATTATTCCTTATATTAAAGTGAGTCAAAATTAAACCAAGATAGGATCTGCTCTTTGAGACATGAAATGTTCAGAGTGGCTACAAGTCCATTAATTAAAGGTTGGGGGAAGAACATAAGAGAAGAAATTCATCTGATCGCGTCCCCAGGAATTTATGGCATTCTGGAAGGGGTATTTGCCTTTGTTCGTTGGGATTAATCCAGACTTCTCCCACCACGATAGTGATGAGACCCTGCTTTGCATAAAACTAATTTACTGATGGGTTGTTGTTGTTTGCATTCTTTTCCACAGAGGTTCAAAAAGGGGGAGAGGGTGGGGTAGGGTTGCCAGTTCCGGGTTGGGAAATACCTGGAGGTTTTTGGGGTGTAGCCTGAGGATGGTGGGGTTTGGGGAGGGGAAGGACTTCAAAGAAGCCATTTTCTCCAGGGGTCACTTGGCGATCAGATGTAATTGCGAGAGATGTCCAGCCACCACCTGGCTGTTGGCAACCCTAGGGTGTGGGGGGAGAGGAGATGAAACATATACAGTTGTTGCAGCAATTGGGCCAATTCTCCCCTGCACCAATATGCTCAAGTATAGGGTTGCCAATCTCCAGGTAGGGCCTACTCCAAGATTCTCAAGTATAGGGTTGCCAATCTCCAGGTGGGGACTGGCGATCTCCCAGTATTTCAGCTCCAAACTTTCCTTGGAGGAAAGTTAGGGTTGCCAGGTTCCTCTTTGCCAGGTTGCCAGGTCCCTCTTCGCCACCGGCAGGAGGTTTTGGGGGCAGAACCTGAGGAGGGCGGAGTTCTGGGAGGGGCTTCAATGCCATAGAGTCCAGTTGCCAAAGTGGCCATTTTCTTGAGGTGAACTGATCTCTATCAGCTGGAGATCAGTTGTAACAGCAGGAGATCTCCAGCTAGTAACTGGAGGTTGGCAACCCTAAGAAAAGGGCTGTTTTGAAGGGCAGACTTTATGATATTATACTCCACTGGGCTCCCTCCCCTCCCTAAAACCTGCCCACCTCAGGCATGCCTCCATCTCCTGGAATTTCCCAATCCAGAATTGGCAGCCTTGACAAGTAAATATGCCTCTCCTTGAAAGACAGACAGTGCAGAAGAACAAACATCGACATTGAGATGCAACCAGATGCATCCCCTTGCCTCTTTGCCCCCACCCCAAAGAAGGAAACAATGAAACAAGCGTGGAAAGAAAAGGGAGTCTGAACACACACACACACACACACACACACACACACACACACACGGCAACTCTCACAACAAAAATTAAAAAGCGCCAAAATAGTAATTTCATTTGTTCCCTCGTCTTCAGCGTGGGTGGGCGTACCACACTGAGGAGAGGGTTTAAGCACAGAAAATGGCATTGATTAGTAATCTGGATGCTTGTTGGAGCATTGTGCTGTCGACTGACCAGATTTGCATATGAAAGCTACGGCAACTCCTGTGTAAGGGAAAGGGGGGGGGGAGAAAGAGAGTGGCGAGGTGCTCTTTGTGTGTTTATGGAAAACAGGCTGCTAAAAAGTGACAAGCGGTTGGGAAACCAGAGGGGTGGGATGAAGGGGGGAGACATCGGGAGGAAAAAAGAGAGAGAGCAGGAGATGGAAATCTGGCAGCTTTTGACAGGCGTGCATAATTCTTCCTGGAGGGTAGAGTCACCTGGGGAAACAAAAGTGAGAGAGACCATTAAACCTCCGGAGTTTTGCACGAGGCCTCCGAACGCAGAGAAGTTTGCAAGAAACCCAGGGAGGCATCAGCATGCAAAATGAAGGCTCTGGCTTATGGTTTTGGCTTGCGCATGGCTTAGGTCTCATTGCCCCAGGGCTGGAAGAAGAGGCCATTCTTTGGAGTGATACAACAGGAGGTTTCGATGTCTAAGGATCTGATGGCTGAGAAATATCTATTTTTTTAAATGGGGTTCTTTGTAACAAAAGAGACAATTGACAAAAGAGACATTCTTGGTGGTGCAGAGACGGATTGAGAGAGAAGGCAGAAATGCAAACACACTTCTGCCACTGGGGATCCAGCAGTTGTTGCATACTACCTCTATCCAGGCTTGGAACTCTTATAGGATGACCAATCTCCATGTGGGGCTTAGAGATCTCCTGCCAACCTCCAGGTACTAGCTGGAGATCCCCTGCTATTGCAACTGATCTCCAGCCGATAGAGATCAGTTCCCCTGGAGAAATGGCTGCTTTGGCAGTTGGACTCTATGGCATTGAAGTCTCTCCCCTCCCCAAACCCCATCCTCCTCAGTCTGTGCCTGAAAAATCTCCCACCAGTGGCGAAGAGGGACCTGCAGCCCTATCTGCAGGCGATGGAGATCAGTTGACAGCATCCAGGTGGTGGCTGAGATCTCCCTCTATTACAACTGTTCACCAGGTGACAGAAGTCAGTTCACCTGAAGAAAATGGCTTCTCTGAAAGGTGGACTCTATGGCATTATACACCACTGAAGTATCTCCCATCCCCACACCCTGCCCTCCTCAGGCTCCACCCCTTAAAATCTCCAGGCGTTTTGCAACCCATAGCTGGCTACCCTTGTAGGGCTGCCAGGTCCCTCTTTGCCACCAGTGGGAGGTTTTTGGGTTGGGGTGGGGTTTGGGGAGGAAGGGACCTCAATGCTATAGAGTCCAATTGGAAAAGCAGCTATTTTCTCCAGGTGATCTGATATCTGTCAGCTGGAGATCAATTGTAATAGCAGGAGATTGCCTTCCACCACCTGGAGGTTAAACTATGTGCAATGACGGTATATTAGTTGAGTCTCTGGAAAGACAGTCATGCTAGGAAAAGTTGAGGGCAGCAGGAACAGAGGAAGACCCAACAAGAGGTGGATTGGTTCTTGTAGGTTATCCGGGCTGTGTAACCGTGGTCTTGGACACAGCCCGGATAACCTACAAGAACCAATGAACTCTGCCCGTGAAAGCCTTCGACAAAGAGGTGGATTGTCTCAATAAAGGAAGCCACGACCACTTGCTCAGAAGGTCCCAGGTAGAGGTCCCTAATTTTCAGGGTAGCTAAAAGGGACTCTCATTGCAAGAACCCCCAAGATTGGTAAAGATTGGGTTAGGGGGTCTGGAGTTATGGGGTCTGGAAGGGGTTGCCCCAATCCTCCTCCATTGAAATGCATTGTCAAAGTGGCTGTGATTCTTTAATCTGATCTTTGCAATGTATCTCAATGGAGAAGCCGGGCTTTAAATGGTGGGTGGGAAAGTTCACCCAGTGCCTCCATAGAGAAACAATGTGATACACTTTGTCTCTATGGAGGTGCTGGGAGAACCTTCCTACCGTTTAAAGCCCAGCTTCTCCATTGAGATACATTGAAAAATCAGATTAAAGATGTCTGAACACAGCCACTTTTACAATGCATTTCAATGGAGAAGGATGGAGTCGACCCCTTCCAGACCCCATAACTCTGGACCCCCTAACCCAATCTTTACCAAACTTGGAGGTTCTTGCAAGGAGAGTCCCTTCCTGCTACCTGAAAATTTGGGACCTCTACCTGCAAAAATGCCCCCCAGGAGCTTTGCAAAAAATTCCCATTACTTATCACTGGTGAGAAAGAACTCATTAGCATTTCCTCCTTCTCTTCACACCTAGCCCGAGATCTGGGTCACTGCAATTAAACTGACAACTTTTTTCCTCAACAATGATAAGCAATGGGAATTCTTTTTGCAAAGCTCCTGGGGGAGCATTTTTGCAGGTAGAGGTCCCAAATTTTCAGGGTAGTTTGAAGGGACTCTCCTTGCAAGAACTCCCATGTTTGGTGAATATTGGGTCAGGGGGTCCGAAGTTATGGGGTCTGGAAGGGGTTGCCCCCCTTTCTCCATATGAATGCATTCAAAAGCATTTGTATTGGTTTTAATGGAGGGTGACCCCTTTCAGACCCCATAACTTTGGACCCCCTGACCCAATCTTCACCACACTTAGGGGTTCTTGCACGGAGTGTCCCTTCAAGCTACTCTGAAAATTTGGGACCTCTACATGCAAAATTGCCCCCCCCCCGGAGCTGCGGAAATCTGCAAAATGGGTTTAATGGGTTTAAATGGCCAAATTTTTCGGGAATCTCTAATTTAAAGTGAATTCCCACCTTTACCAGTATAGGGGAATTCAGCAGTTGGGTTTCCCCACAGGAAAAAAAAGGCCAATTAAACCCAAAACTGAATTTTCCTGATTTTCTTTTTCAACAACCCTATGCAGAAGGTCCCAGGTTCAATCCCCAGCATCTCCAGTTAAAGAGACCAGGCAAGCAGGTGATGTGAAAGACCTCTGCCTGAGAACCTGGAGAGCCGCTGCTGGTCTGAGGAGACAATACTGACTTTGATGGACCAAGACGTCTGATTCATTATAAGGCAGATTCATGCATTCATGTGTTCAGTATTCAAGTATTCTAGGAATCGACCTACACCAGCCACTGTGATCACAAGATAAGAAGAAGAGCTGGTTTTAATACCCTGATTTTCTCTACTTTTTTAAGGAGAATCAAACCAGTTTACAATCTCCTTCTCTTCCTCTCCCCACAACAGAAACCTTGTGAGGTAGGTGAGGCTTAGAGCGTTTGGAGAGAACTGTGACTAGCCCAAGGTCACCCAGCAGGCTTCATGTGTTGGAGTGGGGAAACCAACCTGGTTCACCACCGCTCATGTGTAGGAGTGGGGAATCAAATCCAGTTCTCCAAATTAGAGT
Organism: Euleptes europaea; assembly: GCF_029931775.1. NCBI lineage: Eukaryota > Metazoa > Chordata > Lepidosauria > Squamata > Sphaerodactylidae > Euleptes > Euleptes europaea. Next base: position 117,903,529 of record NC_079315.1, read on the forward strand.
CCACTGCTCTTAACTGGCTTAGGGATTTCACTGGAGGTCTGGGGGGTTATAGTGGCCATTTAGAGAAAAAAATACACATTCCCAACATATTTCAACAACATCATCTACAAAACAAACCGAAAAACATTACCCTGTTTTCTAATTTTCCTTTTTGCTAATCTCAAACCAGAGAGCTATCGCCCATACTTAGAGGGCAAATTTTGATCTCTATTAAACCCATTAACTTACCCACTAAGTCCACTGAAGCTTAAAGTCTTATTTTTTCTCCTTACAGACAGACTTGAAAAAAAAATCATTCTAGGAAATCGAAATGTGACCTGATCTCAGGCCTACATATTTCTTTTACATAGCCATCAAACCATAACTATTGGAGATTTTACAGAGCTGTAACACTTTGAAACTTTCTTCCTCTTTACTAATGCTTTATGCGGTTCGTTGCAAAAGGGTGGAACAATGACTTCAAAAACAGATGCACGGAAGACGTGCATATCCCCAATTAGGATAACATCAGTTTTCATAGCCCTGCTGTTATCAGCCAAAGACAGGTATGTCAACATCAGAGAGATTTGGTTGAAAGAAAATGTACAATCAATTGTTTGAGGGTAAATTTGTAAGAGATTGGGCTCCGTGGAAGTCACTAGTTTATCTCCTCAAATGTCTATCGTTTCAGTCATCTGTCAAAACAAAGTTTACACCTCTGATCTGCCCCTGATGTCCGTGGAATTGCCTTCCCACGAATCATAAGGATAATAATTAAAATGTATACAGTACTCTAGATGATTGTAGATAAACTGAGGTTATCGTATTTTGGTCACGTCATGAGATGAAAAGAGTCACTGGAAAAGACCGTCATGATAGGAAAAGTGGGGGGCAGCAGGAAAAGAGGAAGACCCAACAAGAGATGGATTGACTCAATAAAGGAAGCCACAGCCTTCAATTTGCAAGATCTGAGCAAGGCTGTCAAAGATAGGACATTTTGGAGGACTTTGATTCATAGGGTCCCATTCCTTAAGTGTCCTTATGATGACCTTGTAAAGTAGGCCAGTATTGTCCCCATTATCTCAGATGGGACAGAGAGGCCAAGAGAAGACCACAAATCAAGTCCGGCAGAATGTTAAAAGCCCAACGTGATTTCCAGGGTATAACCTTTTGAGAGTCAAGGCTTCCTTCATCAGATATCTGACAAATAGGGTTGCCAAGACCCTCTTATTTTGACTTTCTTCTCTTGCATCGGGACCGTAAATAGTCATATTAAAAGTCGGATTTTTTTTTAAAAAAAATCAGAATTGAGCGAGGAGCAGAATCGAACCTGCATAAATGGCCAACGAGTCAACTACCAAATGACTCTTAACCAGATTGACTAGGGATCTGGGAGGTTTTTTGGCCATCTCCTGGACATGGAACAGGGGTCACTGGGGTGTGTGGAGGGGATGTACAGTAGCTGTGAATTTCCTGCATTGGGCAGGGGGTTGGAATAGATGACCCTGGAGGTCCCTTCCAACTCTATGTTTCTATGATTTCTATGACTGCTATGGGGTCTGTCCAATCACCAAATATTGGGCGGTTGCAAGCTATGGTTCCTCCTATGATAAAAACGGTTGTTTCTGAATAAGTGCTCCCTTCAGACAGAAAGGTGGTGCCTCCCGGACTCTACCAAAGCACCTAGTGTTCCAAAGCTCTATGCTTTGGAGAAAATATGCTTTAAGAAAGAGAGCCATGGGTACTAGAAAAAACACCAATGGACACCATGGCGCCCATGGACATAGGATTGCAAACTGCCCAGTTATGTTAAGCAATTGCCTGCCAATTAAACAGGCTGCCCACTACCCCACAGCCGGCTGGTGGGCAGAAACAGGCCAACTGAGGGGGGGGGGGAGACATCCCATGCATGCATGATACATGCAGTGTGATGTTGTCACTTTTGGGTTACCCTTCCCCCAAAACTCTATGGTTTCCATGGAGTTTTTGGAGGAATGTGTTAGAGCACCCCATACAATGCAGGTGCTTCCGGGGTAAAACTGGAAATGACGTCACACCCACCCCAGCTCCCCAGCCCCACGAAGCTTCTGCCAGCAGCCAGAATCATAGAATCATAGAGCTGGAAGGGACCACCAGGATCATCTAGTCCAACCTCCCTCACAATGCAGGAAATTCACAACTGCCTCCCCCCCACATCCCCAGTGACCCCAACTCTGTGCCCAGAAGATGGCCAAGATGCCCTCCCTCTCATGATCTGCCTAAGGTCATAGAATCAGCATTGCTGACAGATGGCCATCTAGCCTCTGCTTAAAAACCTCCAGGGAAGGAGCGCTTACCACCTCCCAGGGAAACCTGTTCCACTGAGGAACCGCTCTGTTAGAAAATTCTTGATAATGTCTAGACAGACTCTTTTGATTTAATTTCAACCCGTTGGTTCTGGTCCGACCTTCTGGGGTAACAGAAAACAACTCAGTACCATCCTCTACATGACAGCCCTTCAAGTACTTGGAGATGGTTATCATATCACCTCTCAATCTTCTCCTCTTCAGGTTAAACACACCCAGTTCCTTTAAACTTTCCTCATAGGACTTCATCTCCAGAAGGGTTCAGGGAACCTTACACGGATACCATATTGGGTATCGCTGTGCTAGGGGAACCGTAGAGAGGTCTGAGTGCTTTTCACACTGGCACCATGAATTATAAAGAAGTCATCTAAACTGACCTCTGCACCAGGCCTGAGGAGTAAGCTGGGAAACTGAAGCAAGAACTTTTCAAATAGAGGTAACCTCCTTTCTGTGTGTCATAAGAGGCCACAAACTTGCCTGCCTGCTCCTTGGCCATTTGTGGCCTTTTCCTCTAGAGTAAGCAAGAGATCCGAACTCAGTGCAGAGAGGGGAGTGGTTATATGTAGTGTGGTGGGTTTGACAAACTGGAAAATCTCATCATGAGAACAGAGCCTGCAAACTCCTGCGGTAAGCTGGAATTTCTCTTCAGCCTTTCCCCATTCCACACCACTGCTATCTCTTTAAATACATTCCTTCCTAAATTATCTTGTAATTGGGAAATGCTGACTTTTTTTGTGTTTAACTTCAGTGTAAGTTCCTTCCTGATGCATAATTCATTTTCACTTTGTTCCTAGTGCTGCGTGTGCAATTGAATTTTTTGGCAGCCGAGTACAGGAGCAGAAGAAATCAACAACCCTGTAAAGGGACGGGAATGAAATCAGACTGGACGGCTCGGGGGAAGAAATATTAAGGGTGTCACAATATTTTGTACTCAATCCCAAGAAGTGGGAAGGGAGGGGATTCTCTGACGGTCGGCTTAATAGGAGCGGATGACATTTAGAGAGGAAAATTATTTATCGCTGATGTCATACCGAGGTTGCATTTAATTGCTTTTCACATCACATATGCTGATGTCTTCTGAACTTCCCCGAGCTTTGAGATTTTCTTTTCTTTTCCTGCAAAGGAACCTCGGCAGGATCTAGAGATTCACTCTTTCCTTTTGTAGATCTCCGCAGTTTTTGGGCCCTGTCTCCATAACTACAAAACTGACCCTTCTCCCACCCAATACTTCTGCCAACATTGTTATTTATTCTTTGTCTCATAAGAACATAAGAAAAGCCCTGCTGGGTCAGACCAAGGTCCATCAAGCCCAGCAGTCTGTTCACACAGTGGCCAACCAGGTGCCTCTAGGAAGCCCACAAACAAGACAACTGCAGCAGCACCATCCTGCCTGTGTTCCACAGCACCTAATACATTTGGCATGCTCCTCTGATCCTGGAGAAAATAGGTATGCATCATGACTAGTGTCGATTTTTAATTGTTCCACAATTTAATTGTTCCACAATTTAACTATGTGCTGTGTAAAGAAATATTTGCTTTTATCAGTTTTGAATCTCTCACACTCCAGATTCAGCAGATGACCTCGCATTCTAGTATTATGACCCCGCGTTCTTGTATTAAGATTACTATAACTTCTTCTATAAAAATATTGTCGAAGGCTTTCACGGTCAGAGTTCATTGGTTCTTGTGGGTTATCCGGGCTGTGTAACCGTGGTCTTGGTATTTTCTTTCCTGACGTTTCGCCAGCAGCTGTGGCAGGCATCTTCAGAGGAGTAACACTGAAGGACAGTGTCTCTCAGTGTCAAGTGTTTAGGAAGAGTAATATATAGTCAGAAAGGGGTTGGGTTGAGCTGAATCATTGTCCTGCAAAAAGTATCAAAGGTAATGTGCTAACCATTGTCCTGTAAGTATCAAGCTAATGTGCTAACGAGGGTGTGGTATGTGAATATGGAACCATTGTATCCTGAAGTGATCTGATAATGTGTGCAATCCAAAGCTAATCTGCATGGCTATTGTTGACTGTAGTCTTTGTTAGTCTGGAGGTTTTCAGGACAGGAAGCCAAGCCTTATTCATTCTTAAACTCTCTTCTGTTAAAGTTGTGCTGATGTTTATGAATTTCAATGGCTTCTCTGTGCAATCTGACAAAATAGTTGGTAGAATTGTCCAGTCTTTCAGTGTCTTGGAATAAGACCCTGTGTCCTGTTTGTGTCAGTCCATGTTCAGCCACTGCTGATTTCTCAGGTTGGCCAAGTCTGCAGTATCTTTCATGTTCTTTTATCCTTGTTTGTATGCTGCGTTTTGTTGTCCCGATGTAAACTTGTCCACAGCTGCAAGGTATATGATATACTCCTGCAGAGGTGAGGGGGTCTCTTTTGTCTTTTGCTGATCGTAGCATCTGTTGTATTTTCTTGGTATTTTTTTCTTTTATAAAGTTCTAGTATTATGATTACTATTACTTCTCGATTACTGTAACTTCTTCATAGCTAACAGTCCTTCCCTTTGCATTTTACCCTTCCTAGTAAACCCCACAGCTATGGCTGCCAACCTGAAGATGGGGCCTGGAGATCTCCTGGGATTACAACTGATCTCCAAACTACAGAGATAAATTCCCCTGGAGGAAATGGAAGCAGTGCCAAGAAAGTGCCTTTTGGGTTGCTGCCATAATCACAAGACCTGCCCTAGGAAATGGAGTGAAACCCTCATGCCTAATTCCTACTTGGATGGAATCACTTATGTGACTAACCTAAGAAGGAGGAAAGGATGTGGACAGGATGGAGTGGATGCAGAGGAGAATGATGAGGATGATTGCGGGCTTGGAGACCAAGCCCTACAAGGAAAGGCTGAGGGACTTTGTAATGTTCAGTCTGGAAAAGAGGAGGTTGAGGAGGGGCATGATTGCTCTCTGTAAGTAATTGAAGGGCTGGGAGCTGTTCCTATTGACAGCATAGGATAGGGCTTGCAGTAATGGGTTTAAATTACAGGCGAAAAGGTACAGGCTGGATATCGGGAAATTTTATTTTACAGTAAGAGTTGTTTGACAGTGGAATCAGCTGCCTAGGGAGTTGGTGAGCCCCCCTTTCTAGCAGTCATTAAGCAGAGGCTGGACTAACACTTGTCAGGGATGCTCTAGGCTGATCCCGCATTAAGCAGGGGGTTGGATTAAATGATCTGTATGGTCCCTTCCAACTCTATGATTCTATGACTAGGATCTGGAAGACCCAGGTTCAAATCTCCCCACTACTTGCAGGATGACTTTGGGCCACTCTCATCCCAACTCCCTTCACAGGGATGTTTCTGTGAGGACTGAATGGAAGAGAGGAAAATGAATGAATGAATGAATGAATGAATGAAGTCCAGATCAAGCGAAGTGATGCTATCAATTTACTCTGGTTAGACCTCACGTAGAGTATTGTGTTCAGTTTTGGGCACCGCAATTTAAGAAGGAAGTAGACAAGCTGAAACATGTCCAGAGGTCAACAAAGATGGTGAGGGGTCTGGAGACCAAGTCATATGAGGAAAGGTTGAAGAAGGTCAGTATGTTTAACCTGGAGGGGAGAAGACTGAGGGGTGATATGATAACCATCTTCAAGTACTTGAAGGGCTGTCATATAGAGTATGGTGCCGAGTTGTTTTCTGTTGCCCCAGAAGGTCGGAAGAGAACGAACAGGTTGAAATTAAATCAAAAGAGTTTCCGTCTAGACATTAGGGAGAATTTTCTAACAGTTAGAGCAGTTCCTCAGTAGAACAGGCTTCCTTGGGAGGTGGTAAGCACTCCTTCCCTGGAGGTTTTTAAGAAAAGGCTAGAAGCCCATCTGTCAGCAATGCTGATTCTATGACCTTACGCAGATGATGAGAGGGAGGGCATCTTGGCCATCTTCTGGGCAAGGAGTAGGGGTCACTGGGGATGTGTGTGTGGGGGAGGTAGTTGTGAATTTCCTGCATTGTGCAGGGGGTTGGACTAGATGACCCTGGTGACCCCTTCAAACTCTATGATTCTATGAATGAAGTGAATAGTTACAATGAGATTCCTACATTGCCAATCCACCTCCCTTGTCTTGCTAGCTATAGTTGGTCCCCATCTGCTTTCTCGGAATAATTTCTACTCACCTAAATTGCTGGTGTCCACCCTAAAATCAAAACTGCAAAACTGTTGGCATTGTTCTATTATAAATAATTTCCTACCCCAGTATTAGACACTTGAGCAAAACCTAGCATATGCATCAATTCTCGCCCTCCCTTCCTTTTGGGGGGTCTCATCATCCTGTTATATATAGATTTATATTTGTCCCCAACTGGTGTTTTTTCTCTGGTCAAATTATAGACGGATGCTGATGAACCAAAGCATCAGGCAGTCCTCATTTGAGTGATTTTCTTCAGATGTGCAACTTTTTTGGCTTGCTGTTCCTTCAGTTGCTAAGCGAGTGAAGTTCTCTGATTGCTCTTCCAGCACCATGGAGCGACTCTGAGAGCTCAGCGGGGTTGACAAGAGGGTTCACCGGCAGGAGCGTATGATCTAATCCTTTTTTTTCCTTTTTTTTGCGCTCACCTTCCCCTTATTAGTGGAAAAATCCTCATTAGCTAATTGCTTTTTCTTTACAAGGGGTTAGCGCCGGTTCTTGGAGTGTGTCTGCTGGGGAATTTCTTCCATTCTGGCATTCATACGACTTCTGATATCTGTAATAGTTTTGATGTTTTATGGAGGGTGGTCTTTCTTTCTTTGAAGGGTTGTCTCTCTCTCTCTCTCTCAGCGTGTGTGTCTGTCTGTCTATTTATCTATCATCTATCTATGTCCGTCTATCTATCTATCTATCTATCTATCTATCTATCTATCTATCTATCTATCTATCTATCTATCTATCTATCTATCTATCTATCTATCTATCTGGAATGATGGCTTAGAAGCAGCCCCTGAAGCCAATCGCAAGGTCTCCATACCAAAAGGGGTCAGTCAGCAGAGAAATTTCTTTTATGCATGGCTTTTTCCCTCACGGTCACCCCTCCAATGGCTTTTGGTCTTTGTTTTGATTATGCCTGCTGTTTCCGACCATCATAGGTCACTTCGCTCTCCCCCTGCGTTTCTCCGCATTTTACCTGCGTTTTCAAATTTGAGATAAAACAGGTGTAGGGCTGGGCCTTGGCGGGGGGTGGTTTAAAGCCAGTGAGCCCCACTCCCTGTAGCTCCAGGAGAGCCTGAGCTGTTCTCCCTGTCGGTTGTAGCCAGCTTGATTCCTGGTGTTCACGCACATCCAATAGTCAGCCACTACGTTAGCTCTCCTCCTCGGCCTCTGCTCACCCTAGCTTTTATCCCTTCCCTCCATCCTTGGTCCTCCTCCCCCTTGACTGGACCTGCCCCCTTGAGCCCTCCCCCGAGGCCATAAAGAGGGCTTGGGCTTACCTGCCCATCCTCCGGGTTCGCCCTTCCTCTGGCACTGTAGCTCTGTCCCCGCCCCTTCCGGGCTCTACTGCCCACCACCTGGCTGGAGAGGGGGCAGGGGTGGTGCCTCTGGGGCCGTGCCACTGGTCGGTCACCCTGCCTGGCTCCCTGGCCCTCATGGCCACCCCGCCACCCATCAGAGAGACGATACCTGAAACGGGGCTGGGGTGGTGTGGCCCACCTCCTCCCACTGCCGCATTCATCGGCATGGCGGCCGGTTGGCCGGCGACCAGCTGGGCTGCGATGGAAGCGGAGCTGGAGCAGCAAGCCGCTGGCTGCCCCATGATTACCCTGCCGAGCTCCCCTGACACCGCTGCATCTCCTGGGGGCCCTGGGTGAGTCGGGGGCCAGGATGGTGGCTGGTCTCCCTGCTCCCCGGTGGTGGCCAGCCCTGCGGACTGCCAGGTAGGTGCCGGGGTGCCGGGGAAATCCAGCAAACCTGGGTTGAGCTGGGGTTTGCTGGCCCACCCAGGACAACAGGTCTCTGAAAATGCTGGCAAACTGCAGGGAGATGCAGGAGGAAGAGGAAGAGGAAGAGGAAGAAGAAGAAGAAGAGTTTGTTTTTATATGCTGACTTTCTCTACCACTTAAGGCAGAATCAAACCGGCTTACAATCACCTTCCCTGGCTTCATGTGGAGGAGTGGGGAAAGAAATCCAGTTCACCAGATTAGCCTCCACCGCTCATGTGGAGGGGTAGGGAATCAAACCTGGTTCTCTGGATCAGAGTCCACTGCTCCAAACCACTGCTCTAAACCACTATACCATGCTGGCTCTCCCAAGGAGAGTGAGGCAATCTCTGATGGTTGGAAATGGCTTGTTTAATCAACACAAAGACCCAAAGTCATCAGAGGGGTGACGGTGAGGGAAACAGCCATGCATAGAAGACCAATGTATAATTTCCTGCTTGCTTGGACAGCCTGTTTGCTTTCAGGCCCAATTCAAACTGACCAGTAAAGTCAAAAGCTCCTGCACAACTTATGGAATGTCTGCTACCAGATATTTCTTCCTCTTCTCTGAGAACAGCCAGCAGGGCCAGAATAAGCCTTTGATATGGGTGAGATACTGCTGAGACCTACTTTCTGGAAGACAGCCAGAGCTGCCAAACCTCTGATCAGGGCAAGGGATCTTCTGCCCAAAACTCTCATTCCCACCACTCCAAGGTAGAGGAATTTAAAAAAACAAACAAACTCATTGGCAACACAAACACAATGATAGCACTTCCAGGGGAAATCAAATCAAGCCTGAACTGTCCCTAAAAGCTAAAATGACTAAACTGAGTCTTTGCACTTTGGCCACATTATGAGAAGACAAGAGTCACTGGAAAAGAAAAAAAATGCTGCTGGTGGCTCAATGGTAGAGCATCCGCTTGGCATGCTGAAGGTCCCAGGTTCAATCCCCAGCATATCCAGTTAAAGGGACTAGGCAGGTAGGTGATGTGAAAGACCTCAGCCTGAGACCCTGGAGATCCGCTGCCGGTCTGAGTAGACAATACTGACTTTGATGGACCAAGAGTCTGATTCAGTATGAGGCAGCTTCATGTGTTCATGTGTTGAAGGCAGGAGGAAAAGAGGAAGAGCCAACAGGAGATGGATTGACTCTATGAAGGAAACCACGGTCCTCAGTTTGCAAGACCTGAGCAAAGCTGTTAACAGTAGGACATTTTGGAGGCCATTGATTCATAGGGTCTCCATGAGTTGGAAGTGACTTGATGGCACTTCACACACACACACATACATGTCTGGGACTTATGAATGAACCCAATATTTCAAAAGTATCCACCAGTGCAGAAAATTAAACCATAGAGCACTTGTGAATCTCTCCAAATTAAAACTACAGCTCTTCTGCAAACCAGATCATCAAAGGCAATTCTTGGCACTCAAGTAACAAATTCGTGAAACTAGTACCTGAGACTTTTGAAACCTTTGAGCTCTGAGTGGCTTTCACCACTGTCAACTTTGTATCCTACGTACTTAACCTCCTGAATTTATTTTTAAACTTCATCCCTATCTGGTATCCCCCAAAGATCAGGAGGATAAAGACTCTCAGCGAAGAATTACTTCATGCTGTACGAAAAAGAAAGGAGGGAAAGGAAGCTGTTTGTGACTTTTTTTTTTTTTTTGCATTCTTTCTGGATTTTGGTCATGTCTTCATGAATCTTGACAAGTTTTTAGGTCAGTGTCTCCTGGGTCTTTAATCTCTGAAGGCATGGGGAGAACTCCTTGACCTTCTCAAATGCTAGTTTTCAAGAACAGGAAGCTCTTGTTCCTAAATGCCTTTTGCTTTCCTATTTCTTGTTTGTTGGTTTTGCCTGTGGGGTTCTTCGGCAGTTCCCCACCCCTTTTGTTTTCTCTCTCTTTGTCATTTGCTACTGTTAGCTGGCGATCAAAGTGGCATTTGTCCTTGTTTGAATGAGATTCAGCTGCAACGGCAAAGAAAAGAGGCTTAGGAAAATGCTGCATCTTTTCTTGTCAAGAGGGAAGAGTCAGGAAGCATGTGTAGGTCATAAATGCATTCATCCCACTCCTGGGATCCTTATCTACCCAAGTACTTCATGTTATGGAAACTTACATTAATTAGAATGTTCTCTGCCCTTAGGGTTGCCAATCTCCATGTGGTGGCTGGAGATCTCCTGGGATTACAACTGATCTCCAGGTGACAGAGATCATTCCACCGGGAAAAAATGGATGCTTTGGAAGGTGGACTTTATGGTATTATAGCCCATTGGAGACCCTCCCCTCCCCAAACCACACCCTCCTCAGGCTCCACCAAACGAAAAGGCGATGAAGGCCCAGGCCTTCCTCTAGAGCTGCCAACCTCCAGGTGGTAGCCAGAGATCTCCTGAGATTGCAAGTAATCTCCATGTGACAAAGATCAGTCCATCTGGAGAAAATGGATGTTTTGGAAGGTGGACCTATGGTATTATACCCCATTGAAGTCTCTCCCCTCCCCAAACTCCACCCTCATCAAGTTCCAACCCCAAAATCTCCAGGTATTTCCCAGCCCAGAGCTGGCAACCCTATCTGCCCATACTAATGTTTGCTGGTGTTGAGAAGAGGGGCAGAGCTGAAGAATCACTCTCCTTTCACTGACCAGCATCCCAAACTATCGTGGTTCTATAAGTTGGTGGCGTAATAGGTGATTCCACAAAAAAGCAATGCCAGGAATTTGGAGACCCACACAAACAAAAAGCCACACAGGATCAGAGACCCAGTGATGAAGGGATCAGGTGAGCAGACACCTCCTTCTCCTTGTGCCAGAGGAAAAGCTGGTGGAATTGAACCCATTAGTTGGAAGCTCCCTACGTAGCAAATCGCTCGGTAGTAAATCACTGAAAGGGAGTAAGTGTTCGAGACATTTATTTTGAGTTGTACAAATCTAGGGTAAGACCACACTTGGAATACTGTGTACACTTCTGGTCACCATGCCTAAAAAAATATATTGCAGAGCTTGAGAAGGTGCAGAAAAGAGCAATCAAAATGATCAGGGGGCTAGAGCAACTGCCCTATGAGGAGCGGTTAAAACACTTAGGGCTGTTTAGTTTGGAAAGAAGGGGAAACATGATAGAGGTCTATAAAATTATGCATGGTATGGAAAAAGTGGACAGGGAGAAGCTTTTCTCCCTCTCTCATAATACTAGAATGCGGAGTCATCTGCTGAAGCTGGAGGGTGAGAGATTCAAAACTGATAAAAGGACGTATTTCTTCACTCAATGCATAGTTCAGTTGTGGAACTCCCTGCCCCAGGTTGTGGTGATGACTGCCAACTTGGAAGGCTTGAAGAGAGGAGTGGACATGTTCATGGAGAGAGGGGTATTCATGGCTACTAGTTAAAATGGATACTACTAGTCATGATGCATACCTATTCTCTCCAGGATTAGAGGAGCATGCCTAATATATTCCAGCATGGCTTTTCTTATGTTCTTATGTATGTGCATAAAGCGTCATCAAGTCACAGCTAACATATGGTGATGCCATAGGTTTTTAAAGAAAAAGAGACAGATGTTGTTTACCATTGCCTGTTTCTGTGCAGCAACCATGGACATCTTTGGTGGTCTCCCATCCAAGAACTAACCAGGGCCAACCCTGCTTAGCAGCCGAGATGTCAGGAGATCAGCCTCGCCTGGGCCATAGCTGAACTGAATTTGAGAAAAAAGATGCTCATCTAAATGGACATGTAGGATGATCCTACCGCTCTGCCCATGTTCCTATGTAAGTTCTCAAAGCTCAGTGGAAGAGCCCCAATTCACCATGGAAGACTTGAAGTTCATGAAGGATCTCCTGGGTCATGGAAGAAGAATCAAATGGGATGGAAAGAAAACAAAGGGAGAAGACATGCAAACTAAACTGTACAGGAGGAGCTGCAAAGCAGAACAAAAAACATGATCTTCGCATTACCCGAAGTTTATGACACGCTCAGTGTGAACGAGGAAAATGTGGCCCACTCCTGAGACATTTTGTTAGTCTCATCGAAACTCTTTTGTCTTCCCTCTGACGTCTTCAGCAGCTTCACCTGAGCAGAAGCCCCCCAAATCCCCTTCATATTTTGCTGGAGGCGAAAATTGCCATAGCAGCTCTGACTGGGAGAGCTCTGTTAAGAAATGGTGCAGATTTGATGAGTCCTTCTTAAGAGCAGGGATAGAGATGAGATGAAAAGTGGAGATATCACGCTTGTCATACGAGAAAGAGCTGAAGGGACAGGAGAGGTTTAGCCCAGAGAAGCAGGAAAAAAAGAAAAGAAGAGGGAGATGTGTTGACAGGTTTCAAATGCTGAAGAAAGGACGTCAAGGAGGAGAGACAGAAGAATTTCTCACCCAGGCCGTGAAGCAAAGAGAGGGAAGGCTGTAGGCTCTTAACGGCACCCTCAAAAACAGTTCAGAGGCTATAGCTGGTGTGAAATACAGCAGTTCATTTGGGCTGGGGGGCAGATTGTGAAAAACCTATCACACATACTCTTAGAGGCTTCTAGGCAGTAGTAGCTTTGAGCCAGGGGCTTTAGAGGGCATAGGCAGTCCCTTGAATCCACAATGGAAAGGAACTTTCTGACAGTTAGAGCAATTCTTCAGTGGAGCAGGCTTAAGAACATAAGAAAAGCCCTGCCGGATCAGACCAAGGTCCATCAAGTCCAGCAGTCTGTAATAGGGTTGTGCAAAAAAAAAAAAAAAAAAGGTAAATTTTTGGTTTGGGTTTATTGGGCCCGATTTTTTTGGTAAACCCAGAATAAACCGAATACCCATACTGGTAAATATCAGTTTTGGGCTTATTTCCGGGTTTACTGGGTACATTATACTATATGGGGATTTTTTTTCCTAAGCACTTTGGGGGGTATTTTTGGAGGTAGAGTCCCCAAATTTGCCATGTGGCTGCAAGGGACTCTCCTTAGATGGTCACCAAAGTTTGGTAAACATTGGGACAGGGGGTCCAATTTTATGGGCCTGCAAAAGGGTTGCCCCCATCCTCTAGCCATTTGCGAGCCGAGCTGTCCATCAGTTTTCAGGTTCAGAAGTTCAGCATAGCCGAGGACTGGTGGAAAAAACTGATTGACAGGCTGATGCCTCAAAGTCTGGGGGCTCCATTTGTAAGTGGTGCATAGCATGATGTCCATGCAAATTAGATCAGAAAGTTTAACCAAATGACTATCTTTCTGGAGCCACTATCTAATTGTCATTGGACTGGATTCCTTCCAGTTTTGGGCTACCAAGTGTTTCGTTGTTGTTAATAGGCCATAAATTATAAATCAAGCTCAATATTATCTGACTGGAAGTAGTTCTCCAGGGTCTTGGATAGAGGTCTTCATATCAACTAATACCGATCTGTTTAAATTGAGATGCCAGGTACCTGGGACCTTCTGCATGCAATGTGGATACTCTTCCATTGAGCCCTGGGTAGGGCTGCCACATCCAGGCTGGAAAATGGCTGGAGATTTTGGGGATGGAGACTGGGGAGGGCAAGGTTTGGAGAGGGGAGGGACTCCAATGCAATAGAGTCCAATTTCCAAAGCGGCCATTTTATCCAGAGGAACTAATCTCTGTCACCTGGAGATCAGTTGTAATAGCAGGAGATTGCCAGCCACCACTTGAAAGTTGGCCACCCTAGCCCTGGGCCTACTTCTCTGGGGGCTGGGTGGTTTCTGGTTAAGTTCACCAACACCTGTTCATATCAGGTATGATAAAGTACAGTCAAGAAAGCCTGCATATGTTCTGTTTTTGTTCAACAAAGTGTAAGAGCATATATGGAAGGAACAATCTCCAACTGTGGTGTAGTGGTTAAGAGTGGCAGACTCTAATCTGGAGTACTGGGTTCGTTTCCTCACTCCTACACATGACCAGGTTTGATTCCCCACTCCTCCACTTAAGGGGGGGGGCTGTGGCTCAGTGGTAGAGCATCTGGTTGGCATGCAGAAGGTCCCAGGTTCAATCCCCAGCATCTCCAGTTAAAGGGACTAGGCAGGTAGGTAATGTGAAATACCTTTGCCTGAGACCCTGGAGAGCAGCTGCCAGTCTGAGTAGACAATACTGACTTTGATGGACCAAGGGTCTGATTCAGTAGAAGGCAGCTTCATGTGTTCATCTTGGTCCTAGACTTCATCTTGGTCCTAGACTGAAGCATCGTGTTCTCAGATTCGGAAAATGTCAGCTTCCTCTACCCACCCTTTTACTACTTTCCCCATTCCACTTAGAGAAATGGCACATAATAATTAGGTTCCCAGCTATGCCAAAATGTGAAATACGTTTCTTTAAAAATAGCCCTTTTAAAGTTCAGGTCTAATTCCCCCCCTCTCTGATCAGAGGAACAATAGAGATCAGTCTCTTTTTAAAATAGTCACATGGAGGTACATGCCAGATGTTGGCAGTTTCCAAAAAAGAAGAAATGAAAATTGTAACCAATTGTAAAACGTTCCCATTGTAAGGGCTGCTGTTTAATTTACTGTACTCCCCCCCCCCCCCAGTATAGATACCTGACTCACAAAAGTGACTGGATTAATTCCATGGTGTCTCTGGATGTATGGAGAAATTCCAGATGTGTGGATTGCAGTTTGGACCCTTGGGTTCTGGGCTCTTACACTTTGTGACCTCATCATTTTGGCCCACACCTGGATGCTGAAACTATTATGCGAACTCTAAGTGGAATGGAGCCTTCATGTTCAGAAGCAGTATATCCAAGTAAGCAAAAACAAGGGATGGCCAGCACCTGGCAAAATCAAAACAATGGGAAAATGTAGGGGTTACTGGGAAGAGCATTATCTGTGTATCCAATTCTCAGCATGGCCAGATCTGTGGATATTTAAATGCAGAGATTGGAGCTGTGAACAGGCAAGACAGATCTAACTACAAAGAAAAAAGGCCCAGGTTTACAGAAAAATCTGAAATGTGGGGGGGAAACTTGGGATGTTAAAAAACAACAACAACAACCCTACAATAATAGAAGTAGTGACTGTATCTAAGAAATGAATGCCCTGTCTGTGGCCATTGTTAGGCTACCACAATGGTATCATTAGCTTTCAGAGAATGGAAAGAGGAAATCATGGGATGGGGGGTATGAGATGCCCCTTCACAAATTCTTGCAAGTCTCCCACTTGTCCATTTCTAGTTCAGGAACCAGAGGAGGAAATCAGGAGTACTTTGCTTTATTTCAAACATTTTTCATCATTATTACATTACATTAATAGAATCATAGAGTTGGAAGGGACCACCAGGGTCATCTAGTCCAACCCCCTGCACAATGCAGGAAATTCACAACTACGTCCCCCCACACACACCCAGTGACCCCTACTCCATCTCCAGAAGGTGGCCAAGGTGTCCTCCCTCTCATCATCTGCTTAAGGTCATAGAATCAGCATTGCTGACAGATGGCCATCTAGCCTCTTCTTAAAAACCTCCAGGGAAGGAGCGCTTACCACCTCCTGAGGAAGCCTGCTCCACTGAGGAAATGTCCTAACTGTTAGAATATTCTTCCTAATGTCTAGACAGAAACTATTTGGATTTAAATATAATGCTATCGCACACTCAATAGTCTACAGTATGGCATAAACAGAACTTTTATATCCACTGGGAAACCCCCCCAAAACTGTAAGACTCGCTTTATTGCGACATTCACTTCATTGCAGTGGTCTGGAACTGAGCCCGCAATATCTCTGAGGTATGCTTGTAGTTAGAAAAAGTCACTTCAGCACCACGGAGAGCTCACAAGAAGCTGCTTCCATTGGTTCCTCTTTTAATGTCCTCTGCTGCCAGACAATGGTCCTTCACGCCTGGGAGTTTTACCTGAGGTTTGTTGCTTGCTGGACCCACACTTTCCTGTTGGGAATCTACGCACCAGCAGTCTCCAAGCTCAAATCAAGTCCCCACCCCTTTAAATGCTGCTTTGTAATTGGCTTACTTTGTAGTGCTTACTGCTAGAGAAAAGCCTTCTCCTCCACAAACCCAGTGGCAGCATAAAAAAGCATTTTAAGGAAAAAAAATAGATTAATCTAAAAGGGGAGGGGGGAGATATCCAAGACTTGTTTTTAAAAGGCCTTTCTTCTGCTCAAAAAGAGTTCCCAGGAAGCAGGAAGCATTTGAATCCCTGCCTCTTTACACCCTGCTTTGTAATTGACTGTGAGAGAAAGCAAGCTTTGCCTTATGCATGGGGATTTCACTCAGGCTGAGCTCAGGGGAGATGGAAGAATCAGGTTAACAGAGGAACGGGAAGGTCCAGAATTTGTGAGTGGTGGCAGCGACGTGGTCTCTAATGTACGGAAAACTCATGCATAACTCCAAGGAACAAATGAGACAGACCGGGGCAAATATGAGTGAAAGCACCCATGCATAAACTACCAATCATTGCACATTTTCAATGTCTCAGGCAGAAAACCCAGTATCCAAACCACCCTGTAAACATAGTTTGTCTAGTCAATGTCATGATGTGGCTTCACCCCATGGGTCAGTAATGACCTGGTGCTTGCACAGTGGACAACCTTTACCTTTTAAGCTGGTATGATGTAGTGGTTAAAAGCAGCTCACTCTAACCCGGAGAACCGGGTTCAATTCCCCATTTTTCCACATGAAGCCTGCTGTGTGACCATGGGTCAGTCACAGTTTTCTCAGAACTCTCTCAGCCCATGCAGAGGCAGGCAATGGCAAACCACCTCTGAATGTCTCTTGCCTTGCAAACCCTACGGGGTTGCCATAAGTCAGCTGTGAATTGATGTCAAAATCACACAAACACACAAGATCTTTCCATTGCAGATACAAGTGATCAAACTTGGGTTTTGCTGCTCAAAAAGCATGTGTTTTTGCCCAAACTGGGGCAGGGAGTTCCACAATTTAATCATGTTACACTGTTCTTTGCCCTGAAACAGGATCACACACTTGCACAGCTGGCTTCCTTCCAGCAGACGTTTACCTTTTTCCTAGATTTTTCCTGCATTCTCCTATAAGTGGTAAAGCAAAGCATCGTGGTTAAAACACGCAGGGCTGTTATAGCTTGGAAAGAAGGCAGTTAAGGGGAGACATGATAGAGATCTATAAAATTATGCATGATATGGAAAGAGTGGAAAGGGAGACGCTTTTCTGCCTCTCTCATAATACTAGATTGCGGGGTCATCTGCTGAAGCTGGAGGGTGAGAGATTCAAAACTGATAAAAGGAAGTACTTCTTCACACAACACACAGTTAAATTGTGGAACTCCCTGCCCCAGGATGTGGTGATGGCTGCCAACTTGGAAGGCTTTAAGAGGGGAGTGGACATGTTCATAGAGGAGAGGGCTATCCATGGCTACTAGTCAAAAGGGATACTGGTCATGATGCATACCTATTCATTCTTGGATCAGAGGAGCATGTGTATTATCTTATGTGTTGTGGAACACAGGCAGGATGCTTCTGCAGTTGTGTTCCTAGAGGCACCTGGTTGGCCACTGTGTGAACAGACTGCTGGCCTTGATGGACCTTGGTCTGATCCAGAATGGCTTTTCTTATGTTATCAGGTTCTTAAGCCCAAAGTGGATATATCCTTACATTCAATTTCCTTTCTTTCTCCCTTCATTTAAAAAGAAAATGGTGTGTTTGTATCTGTGTCTGCGGGTGCACACATTGTCAACTCAAAGGACTCTATTGTTAACAGTTTTATGGTTCTGTGGGCTGCCTGGCCGGCAGTCCCATAAACTAAGTGCATTTGACTGCTAATTTCCTATTGAAAGACACTGGAAAGCTCCTCGAATTAATGGCGTGGGACAAGTTTACAAACTGTCAGCCTCTGAAGAGAAAATTAGTGTTTCACCCTAATACAAGCTAAATACCGTAGGCTGGAACAGAACAGTCCTTGGAAAGACCATGGCTGGCTGGCATTTCAGAGATGAGCAGTGTGAAAGAAGAAAGGCTTGTAAGTTGAACAAAGGCAAGATTCTCTTTCTGGCAGATAATCTGAACCCAGCAAATCAAGAACATTGTGGTCATAAGTGGTTTGCTGATATATATATATTTGCATATTAGATCTTGGAAAAAAACTGAAGGTTTCACTATAATAAAAAAGCGTATCAAAGAGGTTGACTATGACAGCACATACTTTCATGCTCATTGTGTTTGCTCATCTCAGTTTTTCGGAATACCTACACCATGTGATTTCCCTGCCTATACCTATTTCTTGACAATTCCTCATCTCTCTATAGCCTTCTTTCTAGCTAGATTAAATGCTAACCCTTCTATGGTTATGTAAGGCAGAATTTAGAATTTACCATATTCAGAAAAGACTCGTCTGTGCTTTTCTGGCTCCACTAACTCATTAGCTCATGCGCTCTTGGAATGTTGTTTCTATGAGGATTTGAGTTCATGATGTAGTAACCCTCTTTTGATACATAAGTCCAATGCCTCTGTGTCTGAAATAATGCCTTTTTAAAAAGTGATAGGGATCCTAAGGCTACACTGGCAGTGGCAAAATTCATCTCAGTCCTTATATCCCTCAAACATCAGTTTTAAAACTATGCTGCTCAAGATCAATGGATCAAGGAGCTTCTAAGGGATAAAGGAAATGAAAGATATTTTGTTTCAAGTATCACATAATTAGGGGGTTGGGCTAGATCAGTGGTTCCCAATCTTTGTTTGACCAGGGACCACTAGGACTTTTTTGTTTGGTGCAGGGACCCTCAAAATAAAAATTCTGAGAATTTGAAAATAAACTTTAATCATAACTGTTAGTTAAACATATAAACTTAGAATAATATTTGAATATATATATTTAGAATAGAGAACTTTTAATTGAAAATATTAATTTATTATGGGTTTATAACTTTGTTTCGCGGACCTTAATTTAGTTTTCGTGGACCCCGGGGGTCCACGGACCCCCAGTTGGGAACCAGTGGGCTAGATGATCTCAAAGGCCTGTGACTCTATTCAATAGGGTTGCCAGCTCTGGGTTGGGAAATACCTGGAGATTTTGGGAACGGAGTATGAGGATGGTGGGATTTGAAGAAGGGAGATAGTGCCATAGAGTCCAATTGGCAAAGCAGCCATTTTCTCCAGATGAACTGATCTCCATCAGCTGGAGATCAGCTGTAATGGCAGGAGATCTCCAGCCATGGAGGTTGGCAACCCTACTATTCAACCATGCCTTCCCTGTGGCATCTAGTTTGAAATCCAACCTGTGGCATCTGCTGTTAAACGGATGTGGGTTTTGGTGATGTGAAAGACCTCTAAATGAAACCCTGGAGAGCTGCTGCCAGTCTGAGTAGACAGTACTGATCGTGATGGACCAAGGATCTGATTCGGCATAAGGTAGCTTCATGTGTGCAATTCTTATCAATGTAAAAGTTGGGGAGGGGGAGAAAAATCCTGGTTAAACTTTTCAAAGTTTGCTTTTCCAGAAGTCGCATGTGTCCCGTATGCCGAGAGCTAATTGAATAAGCCGCTCCTCTTTGCTAGTGGGCGATTAAGCCAAATTGCTACTCTAAACTTTTCGCTGCCGCATTTCAAATGTCAACACATTACCTTGCTCTCCCTCTTAATTTCTCACAAAAGAACATGCAAAATGAATTCATTATGCCGTAGTAAGTGGGGGGAAAAGTGATGAGTTTTTCCAGAAGAGTATGCAATGGGGAGAGATTGGGATCGGCGATTATATTGAGATATTTGAATAGCTGGCCATTAACGGGAGGTTCCCCATTACTTTGCCGATAATTATATCCTCTCCTCGGTTTTCCCAGTGGAATAATACAATGTTCCCAGGGCAGGAGATAATGAAAAATACCATTCAGGTGGTATATATATGCCGAGAATAGGATGGCATAGTTCCCCCTTTCCCCCCCACTGTGGAGATTGTAATATGCACACCTACGCGATATGTTAATTCCTGTTTAGCTGTTGGGAGCTGGGTACAGGGCAAATAAATGTATCTAGAAAATGGAGCTGGCATAGGGATATCATTCTCCCGGCATAATTATCTTCCATGTTTAGTGGGCCTGGAGTTTCGCTGAGTACATTTTTGTTAGCTATTATGTAAATGACTTTCAAAACCCACCATGGGGTAATAAGGAAGACTTTGGAAAGGATCTTGCAAAGATGAAGCTCTTTCCGTTCCAGCCCCCCCTCCCCCCCTAAAGAGAAGGAGGAGAAGGAAGAGGAAATAATTGCTTTAGATTTCTACTAATTAATCCATCATTCGGCAGACATGTTTCAGTTCAGCAGCCAAGCGAGAAAACACCAACACAACCAGGAACAAAAGTCGGGAGAGAAAAAATACGGCGCTAGTAAAACAACCCCTTCATTTACAGTACATATCTGGTGTTGTGTTGTACCCCCCCCCTTTCCAGTCAAACGTAAAATCTCACCCATGTTATCACTTATCATTCCTTGGCATTTTTATTGCACTTCTATTTTCTAGTTTGGGGGGCAGCTTGCTGTGCGCCGTATCTCCACCTCGAATTCATTAATTTCCACAGAAAACTCAATTTGCATCCAAAAAACCCAAAAAGCACCACGTGCGGTTGGGTGGTAATTTTACATATCTGGAGGGCCTTGGAGCCTGTGGGGAAGGATTCGGTTCAAATAATTGGCAAGGGGCAAGTTAATGAAAAGATATTGGATGGATCGTATCGTAGCCCTGAAAACAGGGAAATTATGTGATTGGATTACTGGATTGTGTGATTCCGATCGCCCGACTGCCAATGGCTTAGTCTATTAAGTACCTCCTTACAGCTGTGTTCTAGGTGGTACTGCAAGAAACAACAAGCAAGATAAATACAGATGGCAGAAGGAAACAAAGGTTTGTCGAGAAAGGGTGAAGTTGCAGAAATATTCAAGCTTTTCATACTGAATCGAAACCTCGGGTTCGTAATACGAGGCAAGTCAGCCTGGGGGAGGAGCTTGGGTAGGGCAGGGTTTGGGAAAAGGAGGGACTTTAGCAGGATATAATGTCATAGAGGGCACCCTCTAAAGCAGCGATTTTCTTTTGAGGAACAAGTTTCTGTGGTCTGGAGATCAGTTGTAGTTTGGGTTCACCTCCAGGCCCCACTTGGAAGCTGGCAACCCTACTAGGAGCCCATATTGGAGCAGACAAGCTTTCCTTTCTCCTCTTCTATGTATTGGACCATAAAGATCTTACCTACTCGGAAGTACAAGCTAGCTCCTCAATGCCTTTGACTTTTTTTTTGTCATCAAGTCACAGCTGACTTAGGACAACCCCGAAGGGCTTTCAAGACAAGTTCGGAGGTAGCTTGCCATTGAATCCCTCTATGTAATGATCCTGGTATTTCTTGGTAGATTTCCATCCAAATATTGACCAGAGCCAACCCTATTTAGCTTCCGAGATCTGACAAGCTCAGGCTAGCTTGGGCTCTTCAGGTCAGGGCCGGAGATATTTTCTACCAGATACCAAAATACTTTGACTTTACTTCCTGGTAAACCGCAGCGGTACTGGCCTCAAACCCAGAATTCTTGAAAACACATGAGAACAATTGGATGAGGAACGACATTTTCATAGAGTGCAGAACACCTTCGAGTAAATCAGCCTATCTCAATTCTTTTCTCCCTTAATTAGAACCACCAGATCCAATTTATATTCACCAAGAATGTTTTCTTAAGATTTGTTGATTTATATGTGCAGTTTGCATCTCTCAGCACATAGGCATATCTAAAGAAGAGAAGAGCTGGTTTTTTATATGCCGACTTTATCTACCACTTAAGGGAGACTCAAACCGGCTTACAACCACCTTTCTTTCCCCTCCCCACAACAGACACCCTGTGAGGTAGGTGGGGCTGAGAGAGAGCTGTGACTAGCCCAAGGTCACCCAGCTGGCTTCGTGTGTAGGAGTGGGGAAACAAATCCAATTCACCAGATTAGCATCCGCTGCTCATGTGGAGGAGTGGGGAACCAAACCCGGTTCTCCAGATCAGAGTCCACTGCTCCAAACCACCTCTCTTAACTACTACACCATGTTAGGGTAGCTTCCTAATCAAATTAATAAAAAACAATCATGTACATCAATACAACTAAAGAAAGTAGCCAGAAAGCAATACAAATCTATTATTAAAAATATTAATGGCAGTAATAACAAAAGACAAACTTTTTTTCAAAGTCAACCACCATTATCAAGAACATAATGAAACCTGATTGTGTAATCATTTATTGATATCCAACAGGAACACAATCTCCCTGTCACTCTCTGCCCCCCCTCCTGGCATCTAGTTTATTGCCTTTTAGGTGAGGGGTCAAAATGTTTCCCTATACACAGACTTCTGGCTGAAGAGTTCCATCTTTTAAAGATTTTTTTTATAGTCTGGCTCTAACCCAAGGCCAAGAGATGAAGTTTTAGTATGACCGGGCAAATTAAAAACTAATATGTTTCTGGATCCAGATGGCATATACCTGAGGGTTCTTAAGGATCGCAAATATAAAACAGTTCTTCCAGGCAAATAGCTGTCTTGGTCAGTAGAAGAGCAAGATTCGAGTTCAGGAGCATCTTAAAGAATAACCAGATTTCCAGAGCATATAAGCTTTTGAGAGTCAAAACTGAAGAAGGATATTTTGACTCTCAAAAGGTTGTATCCTGGACATCTTATGGGTCTTTGAGGAGCTACTCAACTTGAATCTTGAATCAACTTGAATCGGGGAGGGGCTGTGGCTCAGAGGTGGAGCATCTGCTTGGCATGCAGAAGGTCCCAGTTTCAATCCCCGGCACCTCCAGTTAAAGGGACGAGACAAGTAGGTGATGAGAAAGACCTCTGCCTGAGACCCTGGAGAGCTGCTGCCGGTCTGAGTAGAGAAATACTGACTTTGATGGACCGAGGGCCTGGTTCAGTATATGGCTGCTTCATGTGTTCATGACCTGAATCAAAACCATTATGACCTGAATTGAAATCAAGCCACAAATGGACATCTGCAGCTAAACTATTAGCTTCAAATTAGATATGGAAATGTGAAAAACTTTCTCAGTAGATGTGGCAAAATACCAACTCTTGAACATTCCTAGCATAGGTTGAATGGTGCATGTCCTAATGGAATCTGAAATGAGCACATATGCATACACATGAAGTTGCCTTATCCTGAGTCAGACAATTGATCTATTAAAGTCGGTATTGTCAACTCTGACCGGCAGCAGTGCACTGGCCTCCAACGGGGGGGGGGGTCTGACACATGATTTACTACCGAATACTTTTAACTGGAGATGTCCTTGCCTCTTCCTGTTTAAGCATTCCTTCTCTCTAGGGATGGTTGGACTCCTACTGATTCATAGAATCATAGCATGGAAGGGATCAACAGGGTCATCTAGTCCAATCCCCTGCACAATGCAGGAAATTCACAACCTGTAATATAAGCCCTAGCACTTTTGTATATGGTACAACCTGTAGCCTGACTTTTAATGTTTTATTTGCTTGTATAATTTAAGAAGAGCCCCGTGGCGCAGAATGGTAAGCTGCAGTACTGCAGTCCAAGCTCTGTTCATGACCTGAGTTCGATCCCGACGGAAGTTGGTTTCAAGTAGCCGGCTCAAGGTCGACTCAGCCTTCCATCCTTCCAAGGTCGGTAAAATGAGTACCCAGCTTGCTGGGGGTAAAGGGAAGATGACTGGGGAAGGCACTGACAAACCACCCCGCGAACAAAGTCTGCCTAGAAAACGTCGGGATGTGATGTCACCCCATGGGTCAGGAATGGCCTGGTGCTTGCACAGGGGACCTTTACCTTTACCTATATTTTAACTAAAAAACTATTTTAAAAAAAACTCAGTAATTACATATTATATATTCCAGTCCTGACAGAAGAAGCCTCTTGGGTGAAATGCGTAGGGAATTTTATCTGAGTAATAAAATATTTTTTTACCTATTTTGCACCATCAACCTTTTAAAACAAAAAATCTCCTGTGACTGGTGCTGCTCTTTTACTTCTCCCAGCTGTGCCATGACTGATCCCAACTTTGCTCAAGCTTCTTTGTAAGTTGCCAGAGGATAGAGGTGTGAATGAGAGATCTCCTGCTATTACAACTGGTCTCCAGTCGATAGAGATCAGTTCCCTTGGAAAAAATGGCCACTTTGGCAATTGGCCTCTATGGCATTGAAGTCCTCCCCCTCCCCAAACCCCACCTTCCTTGGGCTCCATCCCCAAAATCTCTAGGTATTTCCCAACCAGGATCTGGCAGCCCTAACCATGAAACTTGTTTGCACTGTTGCAGAAAAATGAAAACAAAATAAATACAGAGAGGCATTTTTCTTTAGAAGATGGTGATGGTGTCCATGTCTCCTGAGTTGGCTGCCACCAGTGGAAAAGGACTTGGAGATACCAGGAAGGAGTCAGATACTAAGTGAGGGAATGATCATAGAGAGAGGAACTCTAGGGTAACACGTGCCCGTTGGTTTCAAGTTTGTTTTGGGAAACAAAAGGGGTATGATATGGTAGATAGGCCCAGCTGTGATTGGTGGGCATACTATACACTTAGGGTTGTCAGGTCCCTCTTTGCCTCTGGCAGGAGGGTTTTGGGGCAGAGCCTGAGAAGGACGGGGTTTGGGGAGGGGATTTCAATGCCATTGAGTGCAATGGCCAAAGCGGCCATTTTCTCCAAGTAAACTGATCTCTATCGGCTGGAGATCAGTTGTAATAGCAGGAGATCTCCAGCTAGTACCTGGACATTGGCAACCCCATATACACTTGGTAATGCACACCATGTCTACCCAGTTGCCATCAAGGTGGAAAGGCAGGACACAACTATCTTAAATCAATCAATCCATCCATCATTATAAACACATTGTGTTTTTCCCCAATAGCCTGAAATGGTCTCCAAGCTGAAATCAGTTAGGTAGGTTCTCTTCTAACTTTTCTTTCCCAGGACTTACTTCTTATTCTTTCTCCCCCCCAAAAAACAGAGATTCACAATGTGTCCTGGGAACGGAACTGGCCCATTATAGATCTCTTTCTCTGGGGCAAAAACACAATTTTTTATTTGGCAACGTCGAGAAACTCGGGGAGACACTTTGAAGAAAGCACAGCAGTTTTCTTTTGCTCGTTCACCCCTCTGGAAAGCCTGCTGCCGGGAGAGGCTTTCCACAGCACCACCCACAGTGGAGACTTTTCTGCAGGCAACGAAAAGGAGCGATTAAACATTCTATCGGTGGCACTGCGGTGCCAGGGAGTTTCCAGCTCCACCGTTTCAGGCGAGAGATTTATAGAGGTGCTTGTTATTTTGTTATCAGTCCACAGCCAAAGAGACTTACAATGTGCTCGTGGCGTAAACCACCATGTTGAGGATGGCATTGTTTTACTAGCAATATCAGATCTCAAGCTTGAGGACTCATAACTGCGTCTAGAAAGGTCGGCCTCACTGTGAAGATCGAGTCAAGACTGCCCTCCATACCCAAAATGAAGATTTGACTTGAGTGTTAACCTGGGTTTATTTAATGGTGTCCCCCTAATTAACCCCACCATACTTTTAATTTGGACTGCCGTAGATACTGAGCTGCCCAGATAGGGTTGCTAACCTCCAGGTCGCAGCTGGAGATCTCTGCTATTACATATTGTCATCCTTTCCTGGGAGATCAGAAGAAGCTAAAGTTTCCCTTCTCTTAACAGACTCCTCTCGGGAGATAACCATTCAAGTAGCCAAATTCTGCCTCCGATCTACTGGGATTCGTAAACAGCTAACTGAGAACTTTTCCCCATAGAAGTACTTTCCTTCTCCTCTTCAGATCATCCCTCCCAGAATCATCAACTTTTATTATTTTATTTTATTATTTTAACCTAACTTCGATTTTTATAAACTGGAAGTGATGCGAGTGTGTTGGTGCGGCTGCGTGCCCGATCCCCTCAGCTCTGCCCCAAAAGCCTCCTGCCAGAGGAGAGGGGGGACCTGGCAACCCTAGGCCAGCTGGGTGCACTTGGGCTAGTCACAGTTCTCTTAGAGCTCTCTCAGCCCCACCTACCTCACAGGGTATCTGTTGTGGGGAGGGGAGGGGAAGGTGCTTGTAAGCCGGTTGGATTCTCCCTTAAGTGGTAGAGAAAGTCAGCATATAAAAAACAACTCTTCTTCTTTTTCTTCTTCTTCTTCTCTATCTATCTATCTATCTATCTATCTATCTATCTATCTATCTATCTATCAATCATCTATCATCTATCATCTATCTATCTACTTACTTACTTCATTTATACCCTGCCTTTCACCCCTGTGGGGACCCAAAGCAGCTGACCCCATTGACCTCCCCTCCATTTCATCTTCAGGACAACCCTGTGAGGCAGATTCAGCTGATGACATGTGACTGCCTTATTTTCATCTAGCACATTTCATCCTCACAACAGACCTGTTTGGTAACTTAGGCTGAGAGTGTACCGCTGGCCCGAGGTTACCCAACAAGTCTCCATGGCAGAGTGGGGATTCGAACCTGGGTCTCGGAGATATGAGAGTCCAACACTCTAACCCTTACATTACACTGGCTCTCAGTGGGGATAAGGCAGGACAACTCTGAGGAGGTTCGTGGCAGTACAATTGGAGGACGGAGCCATGGCTCAGTGGTAGAGCATCTGCTTGGCATGCAGAAGGTCCCAGGTTCAATCCCCGGCATCTCCAGTTAAAGGGACTAGGCAAGCAGGTGATGTGAAAGACCCTGGAGCCTGAGACCCTGGAGAGCCTCTGCTGGTCTGAGTAGACAATACTGACTATGATGGACCAAGAGTCTGATTCAGTATAAGGCAGCTTCATGTGTTCATGTGATATAAAGCTCCCTACGGTCGACAGAAAGTGATGGGAAAGCTACCTAAAGCCACTGTAAACAGCTAGCTTAAAATATTCCATCGCTTGCTATTTACATCCTCCGCCCCAAAATAGTCCTCCCAGGGCCAGCAAAAATAACCTTGTTCCATCTAGCGCGACGGCGATCGGCTGACTGGAACTCTCGCTTCTGCTCGTCTCTGGGCCCAATTCTCATTTTGCGCTCCTTGTTTCTATTTAGAGTTAATGGCAAATGTCTTTTCTTTATCAACTGTCAAACTGTCAGAACGCACCGTGCGCATTTGGGGCTGGGAGTTGGGGAGACGGGGGGGGAAGGAGGGAGGGAGGGAAGGAAGGAACCATCTGTTTCCTTGACAAGCATTTAGTCCCAATATTTTATCGTGAGTAATTATTCCGGGTTCCTCCGCATTTGGCGTCTCCCAGAGAGGAGGCATTAAAAATGTCCACTATTAAATGCTTTTCACATCGAAAACAGGATTTTATGACCCCGTAACTGCAGGATCAGTGGTTTTATGCTCTTTAGCCTCGGCGGTAATGTGCGTTTGGCTTCCCCCCACGCAGGCTGTGCTTTGGGTAGTGTCGACTCAGTAAACAACATTTCTGTCTCCTTGCCGCAGATATTGGCTCTACGGAGGACCAAATGACTGTTCCCAATTGAGCCTCACAGTGTAGAAACACACTTGCCCAGTTCCCATTTTCGTGGCGTCCCCCTCCCTTTCTGTGAGTCTCTGCTAGGCCTTGCTGAGGCAAAAGACTTTGCTTTCCTTCCTTTGTTTTATGATAGTTTGCAAGACTTTGGGTTCCCAGTTCACTGGGCTGCCTGCCACCCCTCAGCTGCCCTGAGGGTTGTCAATCTCCAGTTAGTAGCTGGAGATCTCCTGCTATTACAACTGATCTCCAGCCAATAGAGATCTGTTCGCCTGGAGAAAATCACTGCTTTGGCAATTGGACTCTATAACCTTGATGTCCCTCCCCTCCCCAAACCCCACCCTCCTGAGGCTCAACCCCTAAAACTGCCCACCAGTGGCAAAGAGGGACCTGGAAACCTTAGCTGGCCAGCAGGCAGAAGTAGGCCAGGTGATGGGGGAAGCAAACCTTGTGCTACAGTAGCCAACCTCCAGGTGGTGTAGTTGCCAACCTCCAGGTGGGATTTTGCATAACCTCCAGGTAATAGCTGGAGATCTCCTGCTATTACACCTGATCTCCAGCCAACAGAGATCAGTTCCCCTGGAGAAAATGGCCGCTTTGGCAATTGGACTCTATGGCATGGAGGTCCCTCCCCTCCCCAAACCCCACCCTCCTCTGGCTCCGCCCCAAAAACCTCCCACCAGTGTCAAAGAGGAACCTGGCAACCCTAAGGTGGTGGCTGGAGATTTCCTGCTATTACAACTGATCTCCAGCCGATAGATAGGGTCGCCTATCTTGGGGTACTAGGTGAAGATCACCTGCTATTGCAACTAATCTCCAGCCTATAGAGATCAGCTCACCTGGAGAAAATGACTGCTTTGGCAATTGGACTCTATGGCATTGAAGTCCCTCCCTTCCCCAAACCCCGCTGTTCTCAGGCTCTGCCCCTGAAATTGGTCAGACCTCACTTGGAATACTGTGTCCAGTTTTGGGCTCCACAATTTAAGAAGGATGTTGACAAGCTGGAGAGTGTCCAGAGGAGAGCGACCAGAATGGTCAAAGATCTGGAATCCATGCCCTATGAGGAGAGACTTAAGGAGCTGGGTTTGTTTAGTCTGGAGAAGAGAAGGTTAAGGGGTGACATGATAGCCATGTTTAAATATTTAAAGGGATGCCATGTTAATGAGGGAACTAGCTTGTTTTCTGTTGCTTCAGAGACTAGGACACGGAGTAATGGATTTAAACTAAGAGAAAGCGAATCCACCTAAACATTAGGAAGAACTTTCTGACAGTGAGGGCTGTTCGATGGTGGAATGCGCTACCTCGGGGGGTGGGGGGGGTGGAGTCCCCGTCTTTGGAGGTCTTTAAGCAGAGGTTGGATGGCCATCGGTAGGGATTGTGGGATCCTGCATGGCGGGGGGTTGGACTGGATGGCCCTTGTGGCCTCTTCCAACCTTGTGTGATGTTGTAATTTTGTTTTTTGAAATCTCCAGGTATTTCCCAACCCGGAGCTGGCAACCCTACCATGTGCGCAGAACGATTCCAGAACATCTGGGTTTACCCTGGAAGTGCTGGCAACACTCTAACACTCCCCCCCCCGCCAAAACTCTCCATGCTTTCCGTAGAGCTTTTGGAGGGAATCCCTAGAACATTCCACACAATTCTGGCACTTTCGGGATAAACCCTGAAGTGCCAGAATCATTCTGCATGCACAGATCACTCACCCACAGACCCAAGTGAAAAAGGCTCCCGCTGGAGGCCAGGTAGGACCTGGCAACCATAGCAGGACTGCAAGTAGGGTCTCTCATTTTATACTTCTTGACATCTCTATGGTCAGTGTGTATCAGCCTGAGGAGAGGTGGTTTCCAGGTCTCCCACTCATTCTCCAGGGACCTGATCTCTCTAGTCTGGAGCTCAGTTGTAATTCTTGAAGACCTCCAAGTTCCACGTGGAGGTTGGCCAAGAGGGTTGCCAGGCCAAGCCTGGTAACCAGCGAGAGGGCTGGAGGCGGGGACATGAGGTGTGTGACACATGCAATGTTGGTGACTTTGGTGATGTTAGTGATGTTGCCAACATTGCTACATTACATCCAGTTCAAACCCAGAAGTGACAAAGGGTAGCTCTAGGAATTGCCATCTATGGTAAAACCATAGTGTTTCTGGAAATTCCTAGAGCGACGCTTTTTGTCACTTCCATGTTTGACCTGGAAGTGACATAGCAATGTTGGAAATATATTTTTTTAAATTATTTTTTCTCTCGCTACTGCTCAGAGCAGTGACAGGCAATTAGGTGCCGTGGAACACAGGCAGGGCAATGCTGCTGCAGTTGTCTTGTTTGTGGGCTTCCTGGAGGCACCTAGTTGGCCACTGAGTGAACAGACTGCTGGATGTGATGGCCCTTGGTCTGATCCAGCAGGGCTTTTCTTATGTTCTTATGAGACAAAACTTAAATAACAGTGTTGGCACAAGTATTGGATGGGGGTGGGGTTTGGGGAGGGGAGAGACTTCAATGTCATAGAGTCCAGTTGCCAAAGTGGCCATTTTCTCCAGGGGAACTGATCTTTATTGGCTGGAGATCAGTTGTAATAGCAGGAGATCTCTAGGTATTACCTGGAGGTTGGCAACCCTACCCATGATCCCTGTCCCCTATACACATGGCTTATGTACTCTGATGTTCCTACTCATATGATGGTTCGAAAACTATTTTGGAATACGTCCTGTTGCAAAGAGGATCACCGGCCAAATTAATAAGCCCTTGGTGGGATTTGCAATGGGGGTTTAGTCGAAAGCTCTCTTTCCCCTTCAACGCCATTTAACCATGGAGATTTGCAGAAACTTTCAACAAAGTGGTTGGAATTAATGACCTTTTACTGATCCATCGTTCTGGCCGGCAGGATCTTCGGTTCATGCCAGCAAGCTTCTGCATGGCTGGCGAGAGCAGCCCGTGACCCAACCTTCGAGGAACTGATGTGCGCTCTTTCAAGCAAACAGTGGCCCAGCGCCCATTGGCATGCAGTTCAAAGTCTTGGATGCCACAGTAGCTTTGAAGTGAACTTGGCAGGCTTGGTGTTTAATAAATAACGGTGACTCGTTAACATAAATCAGAAATCCAAATATGTCCTCGCCTCTTGGTGACTTTTTGTCGAGCTCAACTTTTTTTATAATACCAGAGAGATTTGCATCTCAGAGGAGTTGCGCATAGCCGACGGGGCTTAAACACTTGATCTGGTTTCTAACAGCACCCAGAATGAAGAAAACAATGGTAAACAATGTGGTGCAGTGGTTAGGAGCTGTGGACTCTAGTCTGGGATTGATTCTTTACTTTTCCACATGAGTGGCAGACTCTAATTTGGCCACTCCTCTATATGAAGCCAGCAGGGTGACCTTGAGCTAGTCACAGTTTTCTTTGAAATCTCTCAGCCCCACCTACCTCATCCTGGAGCTGGCAACCCCATTTCTAATCCAGGGAGGACTTTCCCTGCTTTTTATAATGACCCCACCTAGTCTAAACACCAGCAATGCTCAGAAGGCAAAAAGGTTAGAGAAGCCGAAAGCTAAGCTCAGATATATATATATATATATATATATATATATATATATATATATATATATATATATATATATATATATATATATAGTCACGGTTTTGTCCCTGTGCCTTGCCTAGCTATCCATCAAATTCTCTCTGACATTGCTTCATTTATGGATTATTGCCGAAACACTGAAACAATGTTTAGCGACTATGTTGTAAAGTCCCCCCCCCCCCCAAAATGAAATTGGTATGAGGAACCCATTTCTCAACCCAGCTTTCCGGCAGTTTTGCGCTTCCAAATCCCTTGCATTGTTTAAGCTCCGGTTCTCGGTACAAAAGCTAATCAAACGGCGCTCGGCGAAATTGACTGGGGTTTTCAATCTACCGCCCGATCTCGACGGTACTTATTCCAAATGGCATTTTGCTATTCTCCACATCTCCTTAAGAACATGCCCCATCAAAGAGACGGTATCCAACTTCAAACTGTGGGTTTTTTTTCTCCCTTCCTCTCCCCACCTCGGCAACTTTTTATATATTCCCTTTTTACATTTGATTACGGCGTAGCATCTGAAAATGAAATAAAGATTATAGGAGACGCTTCTTATGTGGCTTGCCCTGAATATCAAATCTTGTTGATAGGAACTTGCTACGTCGATGACATTGTAAATTGTCAAAACATCCCTGCTGACCATCACTATAATTATTTCTGCTTGGGAACAAAAGATTTGATCGGCTGAGGGCTTTATTTTTTTTCTCCTTCTTATTTTGACTAGCTTCTGTCTCTCTTGTATTTTCTCTCTCTCTCCCTGTTCACCCAAGTGGTTCATGTCCCCATGATGGGAGATGGAAATCTGTTTTTATTTTTATTCTTTACAGTTATCTGCGAAGAAAAAAAAAGGAAATCAACACATGAGAAATTATATGAGAGATGTGAGGTAGCGAGGTACTCGGCCAACCGTTCACTGTGATGACACTTGGGGGTGTTGTTTATTTTATTATTATTTTAAAGATCACACAGTAAATATGCTAGAACTTCCAAGCCAAGTTGGTGCATTTAAACTTTCAGGAAATTATACGGGCCGGCAAGAATGAGCAATTAGATGCATTCCTTAAGGGAACCCCAGTATCAGCTAAACCAGAGCTGGGTCAATGGGCAACACGTGCACATGTGCCTGCCCGCTGCGGCACATCACTTCTGGTTAACCCCGGGAAGCCCTGCATCACAATGGGCCTTTTACAACTCAAACTCAGAGTATGAGTGGTAAAAAGCCCCTTGCGATGCAGCACATCCGGGTGTAAACCCCGGAAGTGCTATGTGGCACTTCCAGGTATAATTGACCCCGGTTCTCCAGATTAGAGTCTGCTCTCTTGGAAAGCCAGCGTGGTGTAGTGGTTAAGAGCAGTGGTTTGGAGCCGTGGACTCTCATCTGGAGATCCAGGTTCGATTCCCCATTCCTCCACATGAGTGGTGGAAGCTAATCTTGGAGAACCGGGTTGGTTTCCCCACTCCTCCACACGAAGCCTGCTGGGTGACCTTGGGCCAGTTACAGTTCTCCCCAAACTTTCTCAGCCCCACCAACCTCACAAGGTGTCTGTTGTGGGGAGAGGAAGGGAAGATTATTGTAAGCTGATTTGGTTCTACTTTAAAGGTAGAGAAAATCGGTATATTAAAACCAACTCTTCTTCTCCTCCTCCTCCACTACCCCATGCTGACTATTATGTATTTACTTATTTAATTCATTTGTACATCACCTTTTTCCCCAATAGTGATCCAAAGCAGCTTCCATCACTCCCCTCCCCTCCATTTTATCATCAAAACAACAACCTTGGTTTGCTCGCTTCCAGGTGATACCTCGCAATCTCCTGTTGTTCCAACCGATCTCCAGGCACCACAGATTAGTTCCCCTGCAGAAAAAGAAAAAGGCTGCTTTGGGATGAGGGTTCCCAACTTTATTTGTTGAAAAGTTTTGTTTGAATTATTCCTTTATATCGATAATTGTAAATGTTCTTCATGTTTAATGCAGGCTCCTGAAGGAGTCAGAGAAAACTGTAGGAGGTGATTGCCTTGTTGCTAAAATGTAAAAAAAAAAAAAAAAAAAAAAATCACATGATGCATGAATGTAACCTAGGTTATTACACAATACACATGCATTCTCCAGAATCAGGAATAGATTACTGAGACTTCATTGGAAAACTGGTGAGGAGGAAACCAAAGAGAAAAGCAAGCAGGGAAAAGAAGAGAACTTTCCATTCGCACCGACTTGATTTCCTCTTCGCTAATTGCAATTGGGGGTTAGTTTGTCTGGGTCTTCTTAAATATGCGTATAATTTCTTGTTCAAATTAATTTGCAGAAACGTTCATGAAGGGAAAGATGTTTTTAATAGGAATATGCCACGTGCTTTTCAATGATTGGCAAACTGGGACAGTCGTTCAGTGACCCACGAACATCGCGGATTTTATGCTGTGCTTGGGTACACCTATGACAAGATGCAACAATGTGTCATTGTGGGTAGTAGCTCTTACTCCCCACCCCCACTGTCCTAAAAAAAAAAGGCAAAATATATAAAGCAACGAAAATTGTCAGGATATTTCAATCAGTAAACTATGAGCCCCGTGGCGCAGAGTGATAAACTGCAGTACTGCAGTTCTGCTCACGACCTGAATTCGATCCCAACGGGAGTCAGTTTCAAGTAGCCAAAGTTGACTCAGCCTTCCATCCTTCCGGTTATTACTACTTCTGCCTGCTCTGAGAGAGTCTCCTGTTTCAGTTCAGATGTGGTTATTCCACTTTGCAGAACTAGGGTTGCCAACCTCCAGGTAGTAGCTGGAGATCTCCCACTATTACAACTGATCTCCGGCCAATAGAGATCAGTTCACCTGGAGGAAATGGCCGCTTTGTCAATTGGACTTGATGGCATTGAAGTCCCTCCCCTCCCCAAACCTTGCCCTCCTTAGGCTCCACCCCAAAAATTGCCCGCTGGTGGCAAAGAGGGACCTGGCAACCCTAAGGAGAACAAACTATGTTCAACATCCATGATCGCTTATGAGCTGAGTATCTTATGTTCTCATCTTGCTGTCATCTTCCTTGAGCAGCTTTTGAACAAGCCAAATCGATTCTGTGAATTTAGGCAGATTATGAGTAGGGTTGCCAGGTCCCTCTTCACCACCGGCAGGAGATTTTTGCGGCGGTGCATGGGGAGGGCGGGGTTTGGGGAGGGGAGGGACTTCAATGCTATAGAGTCCAATGGCCAAAGTGGCCATTTTCCTCCGGTGAACTGATCTCTATAGACTGGAGATCAGTTGTGATAGCAGGAGATCTCCTCCACTATCTGGAGGTTGGCAATCCTAATTATGAGTGGGAGGGCAGGAAAGGATGAGAGCGCTCAGCTCTTGTGGCCCTCTCTAACATGTCCAGGGTAATGCCAATAGCCACCTTGGAGCCAGGAATGAACTTTCCTCCAGGCCAGATAGGCCAAGGATCTTGGAGGAGTTTTTTGGCCTTCTTCTGAGCATAGAGCAGGGGTCATGGGGGAAATGGGAGGGAGAAAGGAAGCTGTGAATTTGCTGCATTGTACAGGGGGTTGGACTAGATGCCCCTATATGTCCCTTCCAGCTCTGTTTCAATGTTCTAAGTGTTTCAGTTTCCTACTACCTTGAAAGCTATTTTTGCATTTCCAAAGTAGATGAAATTGTTTCTTTGCCTGTAGCATGGATGGTCATGTCAAATTATTATATTATATGAGAGGCGGTTCTACAAGCCTGGCTTTGGCTGGGGAGGGCGAGTTAGAAATATAATAAAATAAATAAATTAAATAAATAACCCCCATAAGGCCATGGAGAAATATATACATGCAATATAATCTGCATGATTTGAGTCCAGTTGCACCTTAGAGGCCAACTTAGAGGTGTAGTGGTTAAGAGCAGTGGTCTCTAATCTGGAGAACTGGGTTTGATTCCCCACTCCTCCACATGAAGCCTTCTGGGACCTTGGACTAGACACAGTTCTTTCCAAACTCTCTCGGCTCGAACTTTCTCGGCCTCACCTACCTAACAAGGTGTCTGTTGTGGGGAGAGGAAGGGAAGGCAATTGTAAGCCTGTTTGAGTGTCCTTAAAAGGTAGAGAAAATCGGGGTATAAAAACCAACTCTTTTTTCATCCGAAAAAAATACATTTTTTCCCATGGTGCACATCTCTAATCCTTTTGTTACCTTTGGTTCCCTCCAGCTGGATGAGTAAACCTTAATTCTTCATGTGCTCCCCTCTCTTGGTGCCACTACAACGTTATGCCCAGTTATTAGAATACATAACTCACTTTGTCTTCTATCATCATTTTCAGCTTTCCACTGGTACTTCTGTACACATTTTGTATTCAAGGTAGCCACGAGAGCCATAATTATGACAACTTCAAGAGAGGGATGTGGAGCATCGAAGGTTTGAAGAGTGGAGAACTTCCATCATAGTTATGGTGTGAATGCTCTTGTGGTAGCCCTGACATCATCGAATGGAGAGGCGAGATTCTGCTCATCGGTTCAAGTGGGGGGCAATTTTATCAAAGGGTTGATCTGGAAGAAGAAGAAAAAGAAGAAGAAGAAGAAGAAGAAGAAGAAGAAGAAGAAGAAGAAGAAGAAGAAAGAAAGAAAGAAAGAAAGAAAGAAAGAAAGAAAGAAAGAAAGAAAGAAAGAAAGAAAGAAAGAAAGAAAGAAAGAAAGAAAGAAAGAAAGAAGAGTTGGTTTTTATATGCCGACTTTCTCTACCACTCAAGGCAAAATCAAAGCGGCTTACAATCACCTTCCCTTCCCCTCCCCACAACAGACACCCTGTGAGGTAGGTGAGGCTGAGAGAGTGTGACTAGCCCAAGGTCACCCAGCTGGCTTCGTGGGTAGGAGTGAGGAAACCAACCTGGTTCACCAGATTAGCCTCCGCTGCTTTTGTGGAGGAGTGGGGAATCAAACCCAGTTCTCCAGATCAGAAGCCTCCACTCCAAACCACTGCTCTTAACCACTACACCACGCTGGCACCATGTTTACTTACATGCTTGCTGGGGATAAAGTGCAAATGACTGGGGAAGGCAATGGCAAACCACCCCATAAACATAGTCTGCCTAGTCAATGTCAGTATGTGACGTCACCCCATGGGTCAGTAATGACCCGTTGTTTGCACAGGGGACTACCTTTACCTTTAGAAGAAGAAGAGTTGGGTTTTATATGCCAACTTTCTCTACCACTTAAGGGAGAATCAAACTGGCTGACAATCACCTTTCCTTCCC
The DNA here is from genome assembly GCF_029931775.1 of Euleptes europaea. Classification (NCBI taxonomy): domain Eukaryota; kingdom Metazoa; phylum Chordata; class Lepidosauria; order Squamata; family Sphaerodactylidae; genus Euleptes; species Euleptes europaea. Next base: position 117,939,889 of record NC_079315.1, read on the forward strand.
CTCCCCACAACAGACACCCTGTTAGGTAGGTGGGGCTGAGAGAGTGTGACTAGCCTAAGGTCACTCAGCTGGCTTCATGTGTAGGAGTGGGGAGACAAATCCAGTTCACCAGATTAGCCACTCATATGGAGGAGCGGGGAATCAAACCCAGTTCCCCAGATCAGAGGCCACCACTCCAAACCACTGCTCTTAGCCACTCCACCAAGCTGAATTACCGGTATAGACCAATAGTATAACACCATGCTGTGTATTCATATGTTCTTCCTTCTCAGCTGTAGGACAGTAAGGGAAAAATCAATAGTCGGGGTGGGGGGAGAGAATTAAAGAACACACTGGCCGAATATTAATTGCTGTTACTCAACACCATGACTCAACCAACGCTGTTCTACCTGATTCTTCCCTTTTTGTCTTTGGGCAGTGACATGACCACCTATCTTGGGAAGCAGCTCAGTCAGGAGAATGAGATGGAATGACAAGTGTTGGGACCAGCCAGATGGGCTCACTGAGAACTGAAGTTTGGGTGGAGATCTTCCCCAGACCATTGCTGGGTCACCAGATTAATCGAGAGGGGCTGTGGCACAGTGGAAGCGCTTCTGCTTGAAACGCAGAAGGTCCCAGGTTCAATCCCCGGCACGTCCGGTTAAAAGGACCAGGCAGTAGGTGATATGAAAGACCTCAGCCTGAGACCCTGGAGAGCTGCTACCAGTCTAAGAGCCAGCGTGGCATAGTTGTTAAAAGCGGTGGACTCGAAACTGGAGAACCTGGTTTGATTCCTCACTCCTCATGAGCGGCAGACCCTAATCTGGTGAACTGGGTTGGTTTCCCCATTCCTCCACATGAAGCCTGCTGGGTGACCTTGGGCTAGTCACAGTTCTCTCTGAACTCTCTTGACCTCACCTACCTCACAAGGTGTTTGTTGTGGGGAGAGGAAGGGAAGGTGGTTATGAGACTCCTTAAAAGGTAGAGAAAAGTGGGGTGTAAAAACCAATCCTCCTCCTCCTCCTCCTCCTCCTCCTCCTTCTTCTTCTTCTTCTTCTTCGACAATACTGACCTTGATGAACCAAGGGTCTGATAAGGAAGCTTCATGTGTGATCATGTGTATTTTATCAATCTGTGTGAGCTGCCTTAGGGAATGCTTCTGGATAAAGGGCAAGTGTGAAAATCAACTAAGTAAATAATGGTCATTGTGCAACGCACACTTATATACATACAGAACTGCCTCACAGCTCACATACATACATAACAGGACTTTTGAAGACTGGCCAGGGCTGTGCAGTGTAATCAGTTAATTGTTTCCTAAAGCCTGAGAACCTTGGCAAAAAGAAGGAGGAAAAGGGGAAGAAGAAGAAAAGTTACCCTAGAAGCTCAGACTATTATTGCATTTCAGGAAGCCTGATGCATTTTCATCAGAAAGCATGACTTTATGCAGACTTAATTGGGTTTTTTAAATTTATAAAGAGGATTAAGAAAACAGAGCCTATCTGAGTCTCCCTAACGGCAAATAAAAAGGGGAAGAGAAAGAAAGAAAAAGAAATAAAGACTGGAGGCAAGGAGAGGATTTATATTTTTAAAAATGTGTGGGGGATAATGTACAAGTTACCATTAAGGCCAAATGAAAGAAGCTATAAGGGTTTCTAAAAGGGGGGAGAATACTGGGGGTAGCAATGAAGGAAACAGGTGAAGCAGCTAAGCGTGTTTTCCTGTTTTGATTTTCAGGCAGAAAGGGCAGCTTATGGGGTGGGCCTAATACTCTTGAAAACCTCTGGTAGTTACTTACTTTGGATGTTCCGTTTACTATCTCAGTATATTTTTTCCCTCTTCTTTTTCTTCCCCAGTCCCAGAGGGTATGAGATCACAGGACTCATGAGCTCATAGCGCTCCAAAGCTTACCAGAAGGCCAAGATTCAAGTCCAGTAAAACTGTAAAGATCCATGAGATTTCCAGGGTATAAGTTTTCAAGTGTCAAAGGGCCCTTCATCTGTAGGGTTGCCAGGACCCTCTTCGCCACTGGCGGGAGGCTTTGATGATGAGTTGTGGGAATGGTTTTTCAAAAGGCATGACAACATTTGCATAAAGGGTGGTGATGGTTGTTTTTTGCTTGTTTGTGTGTGTGCCTTTGCACATCAGACACACAGCCACATGGCTTTGCAAGGTGTTATAAATGCATTCAAATGCATCAATAGAGCTTTGCACAAAAGCCTTTTCAATTTCTCAATTGTTTCAAAAGCTGGCAGTTTATGCATCTCAATGCACAGCAAGGGAGTGAAATGCAAAGTTTGTGAGGTGAACTTCAGGCAGGGTTTAAAATAAAAATACAAATAAAAATGCCAAGGCAACAGTCAATCGAAGTAACAATAGCTGAAGAGGCGCCATACTATTGTGCAAGGTAGAGAGGCAGCTGTGGATCTTTTTCGCCCTTTGAAATCCCAAGGAAAATCCTATGTGCTTTATGCACAGAAAATCAAACAACTCAAATTGTCGCAATGCTGGAGATTACATCATGGACTAGAAGGCCACTGTTACATCTGGGCTGGGGTGTTTGTGTGTGTGTGTGTGTTAAGTGCCGTCAGGTTGCCTCTGACTCATGGCGAACCCATGAATCAATGTCCTCCAAACTGTCCTAACTTTGACAGCCTTGCTCAGATCTTGCAGACTGAGGGCTGTGGCTTCCTTTAAAGAGTCAATCCCTCTCTTGTTGGGTTTTCCTCTTTCCCTGCTGCCCTCAACTTTTCCTAGCGTTATTGTCTTTTCTAGTGAGCTTTCTTCTCATAAGGTGACCAAAATACGATAGCCTCAGTTTTGCCATTTTAGCTTCTAGGGTCAGTTTACCCAGCGCAAAAGAATTAGTTGGCCCGGTAAAGGTTATAAGTGGCATCTGTTTACCTAGCAAGTGACTTGTTGAAGTGAGTTTGTCATCTGCCATTCAGATGAAAATGTTGAGTCTGGAGAAGAGGAAGCTGATCGCTCTCTTTCAGTATTTGAATGGCTGTCGCTTAGAGGAGGGCAAGGAGCTGTTCCTGTGGGCGACAGAGGATAGGACTCGAACGAATGGGTTTAAATTCTTCAATAAGCCCACACAGCTCTCCTTCCACTGATTGAGAGGACAAAGATGCCCAATAGCCAGAGCTTCCAACGTATCTTGGAAATGAAAATTAAACACACACAGAACAGTGGGAAATTTCTATTGTACCCATTCCACTTTGGAAACAAGATCAGTTACGTGGAGCTCAAAACTCTGGGGAGAAATTAGAAGGAGGCCATGGTGTTTGCGTGGCAGGACTTTTAAAAGGGCTCCTGAGGGACACATAAGTCCCACGCTTCCAAGGATTGTCGTCCTCTAAGCCGGCACCTCGAACTGGGCTGGGAAACTAACCCCCGGGGCGATCCGATGCCAAATCTGGACACGGCTGGCTGTGTTATCCTCCCGTGGTTCTGCTTTGACACGCCAAAGGATTGTGCTTGGAAATCAGCTCCGGGCTCCTTTGCAGCCGAGCCGCTCAAATTGCTTCGGAAGTTCGCAGTGGTGCATCTGGGGACCACTCGCAGCTAAGAGAAGGTGATATTTATGTATTTATTTGATTAACATTATGTATTATTTTTAATTATTTTGTTTGCTTTCTTTCCTGATCTATTGTCTCTCTCCTTTCATGCCTCCCTTTGGAGACATGTTTCTCGTACCCATTAGGAAGCACAACAGCTTAGAAATCCATTTTCCTCTCAGTTTAATCCCACCCTAATCCTTTCTAGCCATAAAGCCAGTAAAATGCCGGTGTGTATGTTTTTTCTTCCCCCCCTTACTGTATATATTTACAGCGTCTAGTCTAAATAACGTTACCGCTTCAGGATGTGCAATCACCATAAGTCCTTATGCGAGCGGGGAAGGGGGGGGGGAAACAGAAAGAAAGAAAATCACAAGGAGAGAGGGGTAAAATCAAAGTTTCCCATCCCGCAGGGAACAATTCTATCGAACCCGGCCCTCAAATGTCAGACCCAGAGAAGAGCAATCAACGCTTTCTCCCCCTGATCATGCGGTTCCGTCCCCTTCGCCGCTTGACTTCCTCGCACCTGCCGTTCCCGGGACTGCGGCGTGTTGTGTCAGAAATTGCATCGGAAATGTTATTAAATTTGGCCTCCCGCTCCCGCTCGGACTCAGGAACGCTCCGGCTTGCCATCAAAGCAAATTGCTTTTTGCAGATTGGTAATTGGCATTAGGACGTTGCCGAACTCTCCCGGTATTGTTACAGGATATAATCAGAGGGCAGCAGCGCCTGGGCCGGAGCTGATTTATTACGTATCAGCGCCGGAGGAGAGGCTGTGGCTACTTGGCTGAGTGGCTTGGATCCCTTTTGTGCTTAAGAGGGCCTTTACAGCCTGATCTTAATATGGATGTATGTGTGCATGTAGGTATACAAATAGGACTCACACCTTCCTATGCCCAATATTAGCTTATAGAACTAGCATAGCATGTTGTTGAATATATTGGCTGTGCTATGCTAGTTCTATAATGCATGTAGGTATATGGATGTATATAGAGCTGTGGTCCATTTTAGCCTTAGAATCATAGGCCATTTACGCTTGGTAATTAGCAGTGCGCTCCAGGCTAAATTGCCCCGCATATTTTTTTAAAACGTTTTTCACTCTGAACCGTCTTTTAGGAAGTTACTGCAAAGCTGGCACATACCTACGCATTTCTTAAGAGCCCCTTTAACGCGACCTTTTGTGTTTGCTCCACACACACACACTGAAGAATCCCCTCAAGGAACCCTGCGAAATGACAGCCGTGCGTTAGCTATGCAAACGGTGGTTGGCTAATGGAAGGAGCAGGCAAGTGGGGGGGTGAACTTTCTCCTTTTGCGTTGGGACAGTGAATAAACATTTTAAAGGTCGCATTTTTTAAAAAAGCTTTGAGCGAGCGTCAAAATTGACACTGCATATATGGCCATAGAATCATAGAGCTGGAAGGGACCAGCAGGGTCGTCTAGTCCAACCCCCTGCACAATGCAGGAAATTCACAACTACCTCCCCCCCCACACATCCCCCTCCAGTGAACTAGGATTACCAGCTCTGAGTTGGGAAACACCTGGTGATTTTGGGGGTGGAGCCTGAGGAGGGCAGGGTTTGGAGAGGGGAGGGACTTCAATGTCAATTGAGGATCTATCCCACCTCACATTCCAACGTCCAGGATAGGAGGATGAGCGTAACCAATTTTTGCAGACCTTATTGAAAACATGAATAAAGGAAGCTGCCTTCTACTGAATTAGACCCTTGGTCCATCAAAGTCAATATTGTCTATTCAGACCGGCAGCAGCTCTCCAGGGTCTCAGGCAGAGGTCTTTCACATCACCTACTTGCCTAGCCCCTTTAAGTGGAGTTGCCAGGGAATGAACCTGGAACTTTCTGCATACCAAGCAGATGGTCTACCAGTGAGCCACAGCCCCTCCCACTTTCCAGGAGAAATTAGTCATATTATTGAAAGATAGAGACACATTCATTACTTTCCAAATGGCAACATTGGCTGCCACCATCACGAAGCATCAAAAGATGATGGGGCATGCTCACCATAAAATCTCTGACCCATAATTGCTCTACTCTGGGTCACTTGTCATCTTTTATTTGTCTCTGGATCGTATGCCCTTTCCTTTCTATTATTAGATATCTAATTTAATGATGAATTTGTATTTGCATTTTAATATTTTATGGGAAATGTTTAATGTTTTAACTTATGTTAAATTATGTCAAAGATAGGACATTTTGGAGGACTTTCATTCATAGGGTCGCCATGAGTCGGAAGCGACTTGACGGCACTTAACACACACAAATTATGTTACTGGTTTCAATGCTATTTATTTCATTTCAAAACAAAGCAAAGAAACAGCACAAGGCTCAGTAAACGCACATAAATATATTCAAAAACTCCTATAAATCTACTAATGTGAACATCTATATCTATCTCTATATATCTATATCTAGATATGTATAACAAAAAACCCAAACTGTAAACATAAGTCAACACACACGCAACCTCGATAATTGCAAAAGCCCACAATGAGCACGTGTTGCTTTTCATTTTTTTTTCAATTGATTTTATTTCGGCAGAATTTCCACCTTATTCTGTATTATTGCTATGGCTTTTTTTTTTTTTTTTTTTTTTTTGCTGATGCAAGACTTGATGATGATGATGGAGTCCAACTGCCAAAGTGGCCATTTTCTCCAGGGGAACTGATCTACGTCACCTGGAGATCAGTTGGAATAGCGGGAGATTTCCAGCCATTACCTGGAGGCTGGAAACCATACTTCCAGGATGTGCCATGCCAGTAGTGGATGGCAGCTTTTTCATTTTTCTTTTTCTTTCAGCAATCTGCGGCAACCAATGGGAGGTTTCCTGCCATAGTAGGAGATATAAAGTAGTGGTATTTAATAACATATCCACCACTGATAGTATATAGGCAAAAACATGTGTTGTTAATTATTGCCTTAAAAGTAACACCAAGGAGAGGACTATGCCTTGTTACAAACAAATAACAGTATTATGGGTAAGTCCATGAAAGGGGGTGCCAACCTTCCTTTCTTCCACAGATATGCTTCTTGAGAGTAGCAATTCAGTAGTGCAGTTGTTCTCAACAGAAGCCTGGTGATCTTTCTGTTTCAGCGATTAATGCCTTCTTCAGGGACCACTATATCATAAATTAGTACATAATACTAATTAACAAATAATAATTAATATAAATATGCTAGCAATTGGCTTAAACAAGGGAGAAAATAGAGAGAAGATAGAGCATCATACTCACACGCTGGCTGTTATTAACATTCTCTGCGTTGGCAATTTACCAAAGATACTGCCCTTAATTTTAAATGGTGCAGTCACATGTAAGAATCAACCATTAAAGAGACAGTTACATTTTGCATTACAGAAAAACTGAATTCAATTAAAGAGACAGCTGTTACATATATTATGTTACAAATAGCATGCTAAATCCATCGAGGTATTCAGTCCTTTAGGATACAAAGTATCAAACATGTGGATGTATTTAGATTCTTGACGCCTTAATATGAGATCCACATCAGACCTATCATATTTCTGTTGATTGAATCACCATAACACAAAAAATGAAAGATCCTCATCAGTGTGATTATTGTCAAGGAAATGCTGTGTTAAAGGGGCCTCCAATACACGTTGCCTAATCCTGGACCTGTGTTCACTTATGCGATATTTGAGTTGTCTATGGGTTTTTCCAATGTACCAAAAATGATTTCTCATAATGTGACCATACAACAGCCTCAGTTGAGTCATTTTACCTTCTAGGGTCAGTTCAGGCTTGATTTTATCTATAAACCACTTGCTTGTTTGTTTGTTTGTTTGTTTGTTTGGCAGACCACAGTATCCATTAACACTCTCCTCCACCACCACATTTCAAAGGAATCTACTTTCTTCCTATCAGCTTTCGAAGGTATCAAAGGTAAAGGTCCTCTGTGAAAGCACCGGGTAATTCCTGACCCATGGGGTGATATCACATCCCGACATTTACTAGGCAGACTATGTTTACGAGGGGGATTGCCAGTGCCTTCCCCAGTCATCCTTCCTTTACCTCCAGCAAGCTGGGTACTCATTTTACCGACCTTGGAAGGATGGAAGTCTGAGTCAACCTTGAGCCGGCTACCTGAAACCAACTTCCGTCGGGATTAAACTCAGGTCGTGAGCAGAGCTTGGACTGCACTACTTCAGCTTACCACTCTGCACCATGGGGCTCCTATTCATAGGTATAGGCAAGGTTAAAAACCTTCCCTCTGCCCCCTTATTTCTCCCTGTGAGTTCCCCATCTACAACAACCCCCTTATTTTTGCCAGCATGTCATGAACAATGCACATTTGCCAAAACCTAGCTCAGCCCTTCGACTCATTCATCCTCAGCTTGCACAAAGCAACCTCAGCCAACCGGCCGAGAACAGGCCACACCAAATGCCCAGCAAAACTGCCTTTGCATTCGAACAGACCCTCCTGCCAAAGAGGAAAGGATCCGGCCCTGATCTGACTTTCAGGCTCCTTAAAAGGGGCTTGAGCATGCTGCGCTTTCTCAAAATTGTTGCCACTTTTTTCCCCTTGTTGTCTTTTCAAGGGGCAGTAAATTACCTGCCCATCTCCTGACAAGAGGCAATCAGCTGTAATGGCTGTTGATCAGTCAGTATTATGCTTCAGGCCCTAATGGAGTGGTCAAGTTGAGGGATTCTTCAGAAAGCACGTTGGCTTTGCCAGTATCGTAGAATAGTAGGATTTTGCTTTGAGTCTCTGGCATGTTCCATTAGCAACTCGAAGACCTAGCATTCGCCAAGGAACTAGGCCTGTGCCTAGATGGGTGAGAGATTCGAAACAGATAAAAGGAAGTATTTCTTCACACAACACATAGTTAAATTCTGGAACTCCCTTCCCCAGGATGTGGTGATGGCTGCCAACTTGGAAGGCTCTAAGAGGGGACATGTTCATGGAGGAGAGGGCTATCCATGGCTACTAGTAAAAAGGAACACTAGTCAGGATGCATACCTAGTCTCTCGAGTATCAGTACGGTTGCCAACTTCCAGGTAGTAGCTGGAGGTCGCCTGCTATTACAACTGATCTCTGGCTTGCAATCTCACACTTCTCCTATGCTGGGCCCAGGTGAGTCTTCTGCCCTGGGTGGTTGTAGGCATGGAGCACCCTCAATTGCCTGAGCCTGCTCTGCCTGCTGTGGTTCCTCCCCATCACTGGCAGCAGTTTACAGATCTTCTACTCCTGAGGAAGCCTCAGCAGACTGATCTCTGGCAGATGCTTTAACAGGCTGTCCCATGACACCCAATCATCCTTGGTGGTCTTCCATCCCTATGAGAAAGACAGATTATAAATCATGTGACTACATAATGTAGTAACCATGGACAACCTTGCTTAGCTTCTGAGATCTGATGAGATTGTGCTGGTCTATTAGATCATGCTCTTCTGAGAGCCAGCGTGGTGTAGTGGTTAAGAGCTGTGGTTTGGTTCTGGAGAACTGGGTTTGATTCCCCACTCCTCCACATGAGCGGCGGACGCTAATCTGGTGACTTCAATTTGTTTCCCACTCCTTCACATGAAGCCAGTTGGGTGACCTTGGGCTAGTCACAGTTCTCTCCAAACTCTCTCAGCCCCACCTACCTCACAGGATGACTGTTCTGGGGAGGGGAAGGGAAGGTGCTTGTAAGCTTGTTTGATTCTTCTTTAAGTGGTAGAGAAAGTCAATATATAAAAACCAACTCTTCATCATCATCTTCTTCATCTTCTTCTTCTTCTTATAAAGGGCTCAGAGAGTTTGTAGAGTACTGTGACTAGCCCAAGGTCACCCAGCAGGCTTCATGCAGAAGAGTGGGGAATCAAACCCAGTTCTCCAGATTAGAGTCCACTGCTCCTAACCACTGTACTGAGCTGGCTCCTACATAATCGTGTGCCATCAAGTTGCAACTGACCCATGGTGACTCCAGGAACATGGGGTTTTCGAAGCAAGAGATGACCAGAAGTGGTTTGCCTTCCTCTGTGTGGCAGCCCAGGTCTTCCTTGGTAGTCTTCCATCCTTACAAGAAAGACAGACTATAAATCATGTAAATAAATAAAGTAGTAACCATGGGCAACCTTGCTTAGCTTCTGAGATCTGATGAGATTGGGCTAGTCTATTAGGCTGTGTTCTTCCTAAAGAAGGACCAGTTCTGATTAGTGCTTAAAAGTCACCCCTGCCCCTATTTTTCCTTCCACTGCTCCACTGAATTATGATGGGAGCCAGAAGGAAGGAGCAGCACAGGGAGAGTGGTCAACCTGGAAAGCCCAGCCAGCAGCTGAGGGGCCATGGCTCAGCCATGGAGCATCTGCTTAATATGTACTGTAGAAGGTCCCAGGTTCAATCCCCAGATTCTCCAGTTACAAGGGCCAGGCAGAAGGTGATGTGGAAGACCTCTGCCTGAGACCCTGGAGAGCCGCTGCCAGTCTGAGTAGACAGTGCTCACCCTGATGGACCAAGGGTCTGATCCAGTAGACGGCAGCTTCATGTGTCTCCCTGAAGAACATACTTCGTTTTGCTCACCTTGCCATAGCTCTGAAGATAAACTTCACTCCACAAAGAGAAGGTATGGATGCTGGAGAAGGCAGCCTGCAAAGCCTGTCCTGGCCTACCATCTGTGTTTGAACAACTCGTTGCCCAGATGAAGACCAAGCGGCTCTCAGAACAGTTTGCTCATGTCTTGCTTTTTCTCTCTGGATCAGCAATCTGGACAGACTATTTCTATAAATTTCACCCTCCCCCCCCCAAAAAAAAACGAGCAAGTCTATAAATAAATGTGGGGTGTTTTGTTTTCACCAAGCAAATCCGCCCTTTGCAATCCCACTTCGGTCTCCAGAGGCGAGACGAGAAACCTGCTCATTCTGGACGGGCTCCATTAACCGTTGCCAACAGATTTTTCTCTGATGAATCTTCAAGTGCTTGAGTCAGGATGGGCAAGCAAAGCGTCCATCTGTACCTTCCCTGATGGATTGAGCAAGACTTGGAAGACATTCACAGCACCGGCGTAGGAAATTCAAGGGATTAGACAGCGGAGGGGTTGGGAGGGGGGAAAGCCATAGAAATTATGCTGATTTCTCCATGCTTTTTCCTCATCTCTGACTGCAGCATTTCCACAATTCTCGTAACAAGCAAAGCAAAAAAGCCCCATCAGAAAACACAGCAGACGAATTGCTTAGGGGTACATTTGTTAAAAAGCAAATGCATGTAGGGAATTTAGTCTGCCGAATATTCATTGCTGTTGGAATGGGGTAGTCGTGCGATGAAAACTGTACATGCTGCTTTGGATAGCTCCCCTCCTTAAATGTCATACATGCTGGATCTGGGATGCTGCAGCAGAGAACAGCGGGATCTAGTTATCCGTCTGTCTAATCGGAGGCCTGTCGCCAGAGCGATGCTCTGACAACGGCGACTTTCTGGGCATAATGACTACCCCACTGCTCGTGCTTGATTAGAATAAAGAGACGGGAACTAGAATCTGATTCTCATAAATCTGCATCTAGATTATCTTCATTCTGTTGATCGGTCAGAATAAAACTCATGGAAACTGGATTTGAGAGGAACAACCAGGTGGTTGTTTTTTAACCTGAAGAAGGTTCCAGAAGTTAAATAGTCGGTTCATCAGTCCCTCAAGATCAGTACTGTCTTTTCATATTGGCAGAGGCTCTCCATGGTCTCAGGTAGTGGTCTTTTATACCACCTGCCACCTGGTACTTTCAACTGGAGATGCCAGGGATTGAACTTGGGACCTTTTTTATAGTAACCGTAGTTGAACAGTGGAATTGGCTACCTAGGGAGGTGGTGAGCTCCCCCTCACTGGCAGTCTTCAAGCAGTGGCTGGACAAACACTTGTCAGGGATGCTCTAGGCCAGGGGTGTCAAACTTAAAGCCGGTAGGCCAGATTTGGCCCCTTGAGAGTATCTATCTATCTATCTATCTATCTATCTATCTATCTATCTATCTATCTATCTATCTATCTATCTATCTATCATCTAGAGCCAGCGTGGTGTAGTGGTTAAGAGCGGTGGCTTGGCTTGGAGTGGTGGAGTCTGATCTGGAGAACCGGGTTTGATTCCCCACTCCTCCACATGAGCAGCAGACGCTAATCTGGTGAACTGGATTTGTTTCCCCACTCCTACACACAAAGCCAGCTGGATGACCTTGGGCTAGCCACACACTGTCCGCCCCACCTACCTCACAGGGTGTCTGTTGTGGGGAGGGGAAGGAAAGGTGATTGTAAGCTGGTTTGAGCCTCCCTTAAGTGGTAGAGAAAGTTGGCATATAAAAGCTACAGTACCTCTTCTTCTTCTTCTTCTTCTTCTTCTTCTTCTTCTTCTTCTTCTTCTTTATCTATCTATCTATCTATCTATCTATCTATCTATCTATCTATCTATCTATCTATCTATCTATCTATCTCCATTTCTAACCCACTCTCCCCAGCCAAAGGCCAGACTCAGAGCAGCTCACAAAAATATAATATATAAAAACAGGATAAAAATATCTAAAACAAACAGTTAAAACTATCCCTATAAAATCTATTAAATAAAGGACAAAAATGTCCAATGGTGCCACCAAAATTTAACACCTGATTATAGCCAAGTGAGCAGATGAATAAGCCCCCAAAAGATGGCATGAAACAAGGGGGGAATCAGCAGTGGAGGGTTAGGGAGGCCAGCAATTATACACGAAAACCATTGCTGGACTCAACCATAAGCCTGGCGGAATAGCTCCGTCTTGTAGGCCCTGTGGAGCTCTTTAAGGTCCAGCAGGGCCGTGGTCTCACTGGAGAGACTATTCAATCCATCAGGCAGGGGGCAGGGGTGAGAAGGCCCTGGCCCTGGTCAAAGCCAGTTGAACATTCATTCCCCTTCCTGCCCCAATTTAAACTATCAAATTGATGGCTTTGTGTTTTTGTTTTTAATGTAATTTATACCCTGCCCTTTCCTGGCCAGGCCCTCAATGACACCATCAGGAAGCAAAATATGATTGGCTGTATAGCACCCCGACCTCCTTGCATTCGCTACACGATCCCTGATAGGTTCATCTTCTAATGTAATTTATGCCATCACATGCATACGATGCCCTTCCACCCTCTATGTTGGACAAACAGGCCAGTCCCTGAGACAAGGATTAAGTGGACAAAGATTAAGTGGACAAAAAGTCTGACATCAGAAACCATAACACGAAAAAAACCCAATGGGGAAACATTTTAATTTTCCAGGACATTCAGTTTCTGATTTAAGAGTAGCAGTTCTCTTACAAAGGAATTTCAAAGGCGATTAGAAAGAGAGACTGCTATATTACAACTAATAATGAAGCTCAAGACAATGCATTCTCCTGGATTGAATTGAGACCTGGAATTCATGTCTCATTACCAATGCTGATTCCTCATAAAGGTGATTGTAACCTAGTTTTTTTTTATTCTCCCTTAAATGGTAGAGAAAGTTGGCATATAAAAACCAGTTCTTCTTCTTCTTCATATCACACCTGATGATCCAATCATGCCTGCTAAGGAAATTTACCTGCTATTGACATTTACATGCTATTGCCATTGAATGTCTAAATTCTTTCTTTCTTACTTAAGAATAGATGGACTCACATTCTATCTGTATCTAAAGATGTAAGCTCTGACTCACAAAAGCTCATACCCTACCAGAATTTTTTAAAGTCTTTAAGGTACTACTGGACTCTTGCTCTTTTCTATAGCTGTCAACGTTTACAGTCTCTGCATATTAAATGCAGCCATTTTTGATAGTCAGATCTGATGTCCAAATCCCCTAAATTGGTGGAAATTCTGGTCACACCTTCCGTAGGTCAATGCATTTCAGTCCTAAACTTCGGTTATCACCTTTGGTAATGTGAGACATCAGAACTGCTACTGGTTTGTATGGATACAGAGCCTGAAATAAGACATATAAAGAGCCTCAAATTAACCTGGGGTGTTTTCCCCCATTCACCTACCTTTGGTTTTTCATTGACCTTTGAAAATCAGTTAAGAACACACACACGCACACATGAAGCTGCCTTATACTGAATCAGACCTTTGGTCCATCAAAGTCCGTATTGTCTACTCAGACCAGCAGCGGCTCTCCAGGGTCTCAGGTAGAGGTCTTTCACATCACCTACTTGCCTAGCCCCTTTAAGTGGAGATACCAGGGATGGAACCTGGGACTTTCTGCATACCAAGCAGATGCTCTATCACTGAGCCACAGCCCATCCCTTGAAGGTGAAGGGAACAAGGCATCTGTTGTATCAAGGCAACAGGCCATGTAACAAAATTATAGGTGAGATTCACAGGGGTTTCTAAATATTCACTAGGCCCAGCGTTTAGCAATAAGGGTACCAAGAGGGGTCTTTAGCGGCTGCAACCTTAACTGACAATAGAAATTGGTCAGCTTAATAGCCTGTTAAAGTGCCTCCTTTCAAGAATTTCCCCTGAAGCGTTCCATCTGCCCAAGTTTGAAAACGGACCTCAGCAAATATAATCCGAGAGATGAAATGCAAATACAACCCAACGTTTCCATCCACCACGCTGTTCCGTCGCACAGCAGCGCTGAAAGGGTGCGCGGCAGCGAGGCCGGGCCTTCAGATGTTCCGTTTGGAAAAAAAAGCACTCAAAACATTTGTCCAAATTATCCCTGTTATTTGGACGGGATCTAGAGCAAGAAAGGGCTTTGTTGATCAAACAGAGAGCTCTTTTCGGTTCTTGTCAAAAGGCAGGGACATTGAGCGAGCAGCCGGTGTTTGGTGTTTGTACTAGGGATGAGCAAACCTTCCTTGTATTTTTCCCCCCTATATTTTTGGAGTATTATTTTGGGTAGAAGAAGAAGAGTTAGTTTTTATACCCCTCTTTTCTCTACCTTTAAGGAGTCTCAAACCAGCTTACAAACCTTCCCTTTCCCTCCCCACAATAGACACCTTGTGAGTAGGGTTGCCAGCCTCCAGGTACCACCCACTTACTAAGAGCTGGACTGTACTAGCAGCCGTGAAACACACAATTAGGCATAACAATTGATTAAACATTGTAAGACTTTCTGCGGTGCACAACGATGAAACAATTGGATTTGAAACGGCAGAATACCTGGGAAGGCCGTCTGTGCGCTTTTCTGCGCTCCTGTGCGCTTCTTGGCGCTCCTGCAGTGCGCCTTTGGCTCATAAAAGAGACGGTTCTAGTTCCACGCTACAGAGCCACGGAGCTCATGAAACTGACACGCTACTACAGAGAATATTATCTTTTCTCCTGTCAGCTCCGTTGCAGGCTTTACAACATTTGTGGACTTGTGTATCTTTGCACCTTGTAGAGGTGGATGTTACGAGAGACTCCTCTTGTTAAAGAAAATTTGGTATTTTGTCCACAGTGTTGTGGTTGAGATTTATGAGTGTTGTTTTGCAGTACATTATATTTGGATTTCATACTCTTGAATCAGCTATTTTGTTTGAATAGAGTCTACTATATTCCTATACTGCCTTTGTACTACTTTAATTGGTATAGAGGTGTGATTTTATATACACACACTAGCCTCCAGGTACTAGCTGGAGATCTCCTGCTATTACAACTGATCTCCAGCCGATAGAGATCAATTCACCTGGAAAAAATGGCTGCTTTGGCAACTGGACTCTATGGCATTGAAGTCCCTCCCGTCCCCAAACCCCGCCCTCCTCAAGCTCCACCCCAAAAATCTCCTGCCAGTGGCAAAGAGGGACCTCACAAGCCTACTTGTGAGCTAGGTGGGGTTGAGAGAGTTTGGAGTGAACTATGACTGGCCCAAGGTCACCCCAGGTTTCATATGGAGGAGTGGGGAATTGAACCTGGTTCTCTAGATTAGAGTCCACCACTCTTAACCACTACACCACGTTGGCTATAAAACCTTTAAAAAGTATAAAGATAATGCCCCCCAATACAAACACTCCATTCAGAATAATACAAACAAATTGGCATAGGGATGCCAGTCACAATACCGTGTAGTTTTCAGACAAGCTCTGCTCTGGTGAGACCTCACCTAGAGTATTTTTGGGCACCACAATTTAAGAAGGATGTACAAAAGCTGGAATGTGTCCAGAGGAGGGCAACAAAGATGGGGAGGGGTCTGGAGACCAAGTCCTATAAGGAAAGGTTGAAGGAGCTGGGTATGTTTAGCCTGCAGAGGAGAAGGCTGAGAGGGGATATGAGAACCATCTTCAAGAACTCGAAGGGCTGTCATACAGAGGATGGTGCCAAGTTGTTTTCTGTTGCCCCAGAAGGTCGGACCAGAACCAACGGGTTGAAATGAAATCAAAAGAGTTTCCGTCTAGACATTAGGAGGAATTTTATAACAGAGTGGTTCCTCAGTGAAACAAGCTTCCTCGGGAGGTGGTGAGCTCTCCTTCCCTGGAGGTTTTTAAGCAGAGGTTAGATGGCCATCTGTCAGCAATGCTGATTCTGTGACCTTAGGCTGAGCATGAGAGGGAGGGCATCTTGGCCATCTTCTGGGCATGGAGTAGGGGTCACTGGAGTGTGTTGGGTGTAGTTGTGAATTTCCTGCATTGTGCAGGGGGTTGGACTAGATGACCCTGGTAGTCCCTTCCAACTCTATGATTCTATGAATTGTTTAAGATCATCACAGGAACAGTAGACTTTTCCCACAGCAACTAAGATGCTAGTCCAGATCTTAATCATTTTAACACAACTAAAATCCCCAGTGTCCTTTAGGGAACTGCATATTCAAATTATCAGCTAGGCTTCATGGAACTCTGTTCTTTCTAATTAGCTCTATTCATGAGCATTGTTTGTGTTGACATATGTTTTTTCAGCAAATGCGGTAGAGGTTACTAATAAATATTGCACATATAGAACAGTGGTTCCCAAAGTGGGCAGAACCACCCCCTGGGGGAGTGGGATTACCTAGGGGGGCACTAAGAGGCAAGAGGGCAGCAGAGGGGCACTAGAGGTGGCCCCCTTCAACTGTGTTGTTCACTAATTCACAATAGATCAAGCTATGGCACCATGTGGGCAAATTTGGTGGAAACTATCAGATCCCCCCCCCCCCGACTTTGAAGAGCTGGTACCACTGGATCAGTTTTGTTGAATAAGTTTCACCTAAAAAGTTTTTAATTTGATTTTGAATAGATGCACAATCAATTGTATTTGAAATTGTATTGTTCTTATCTTCTTTAGTGAGTCATGCAAACCCCTGTTTTGAATAATGCTTTTTTATAAGATAGGGTAGGGGGCTAGGGCTGCCAACCTCCAGGTAGTAGCTGAAGATCCCCTGCTATTACAACTGATCTCCAGCCGATAGAGATCAGTTCCCCTGGAGAAAATGGCCGCTTTGGCAATTGGACTCTGTGGCATTGAAGTTCCTCCCCTTCCCAAATCCCACCCTCCTCAGGCTCCACCCAAAAACCTCCTGCCGGTGGGGAAGAGGGACCTGTCAACCTTATAGGGGGCACTGGGTTTGAGTTTGTGGAACCAAGGGGGCGGTGCCCCAAAAAGTGTGGGAACCACTGATGTAGAAGAAAAAATATATAATAACCTACTCAGTTGCGTAAAGAGAGTCAAAAGTCGTTAAGAGGCTTAATGAGCTTGCAGGCTTGCTATATTTCGGTAAACTTCACTCAAAATCTCCACAGATGCATCTGCTGTAGAGGGCTGTTTGTCCTGCTGAGTTGCTAGCGCAGGAACAGAGAGGCAAGTGAGCAAGACCAAGGCACTCTCCAGCCGAGATAATGGCTAGGCTCGGCCCAAAATCTTGATTGCCGAACCAGCAGGGGAGCTGCTACAAGGCAGCTAGGAATGAAGAGGCTGGCTGCTTTGTTGTTGCATCAACAGCTTCCAGCTGTAGGGTTGCCAGGTCCCGCTTCACAACCGGTGGGAGGTTTTTGGGGTGGAGCCTGAGGATGGCGGGGTTTGGGGAGGGGAGGGACTTCAATGCCCTAGAGTCCAATTGCCACAGCGGCCATTTTCTCCAGGTGAACTGATCTCTGTTGGCTGGAGATCAGTTGCAATAGCAGGAGATCTCCAGCTAGTACCTGGAGGTTGGCAACCCTAGATCTGCAGTAGGTTGTATCTTCTCTCCTGAGGAGGTTTGTTCAGCCCCTGGGACTTGCTGACAGGTCCTGCACTCTCCAAACGACATCTGAAGGTGGCTAAGGGGAGACATGATAGAGGTCTATAAAATGGTGCATGGTTTGGAGAGAATGGACAGGGGAAAGCTTTTCTCCCTCTCTCATAATACTAGAACATGGGGTCATCTGCTGAAGCTGGAGGGTGACAGATTAAAACAAATAAAAGGAAGTATTTTTTCACACAATGCATAGTTAAATTGTGGAACTCCTTGCCCCAGGACATGGTGATGGCTGCCAACTTTGAAGGCTTTAAGAGGGGAGTGGACATATTCATGGAGGAGAGGGCTAGCCATGGCTACTAGTTAAAATGGATACTAGCAATGATGCATATTCTCTCCAGGATTAGAGGAGCAGGCCTATTATCTTAGGTACTGTGGAAGACAGGCTGGAAAAATGCTGCTGCAGTCGTCTGTTTTTGTGGGCTTCCTAGAGGCACCTGGTTGGCCCCTGTGTGAACAGACTGGACTCGATGGGCCTTGGTCTGATCCAGCATGGCTTTTCTTATGTTCTTATGACTTTGCTCCAGGCAAAACTGGCCAGCCATTGTATTTCTATAGTTATATTTGAAAGTCCTGATTACTCCACTACTGTCCGGTGCCATTTCTCCCAGTCAACCCCAAGCATCCTCTTCTTTTCTTTCTCCCCCTTCCAACCTTCCTCACCCAAGCTCGAATCACCCTTACACTCCAGACGTGTGCAATACCATTTCCTGCATAATGAAATCTAGAGTGACATTAATATAAGTGTAATTTTATGGTAGGGAATGGGCCTAGCTGATTGTTTCTACCTGCTGTGTCTTGATGATAGACATTGGGATGTCTCCATCTATGTAATGAAATTTCACCTCTGTAATGGCTCAGATTATCAAATATTCCTCTCAGCTGTCTTGGGGAGGAGGGGAGGGACATTACTTATGCCTCTACAAGCGAGGAAAGGGAAGCCAGCCCAGGGCCAGGGAAGGAGAGACAAAGAAGGGGTGTGGGAGAGCTCGGAAACCTGACTGTCTGACTGCCGGTGTTTTCCAGTCATGCTTCAGCATCTCCCCTTTAAACAGAGGAGTGAAATTAGGGCTCAGCTGAAACTGTACAGGAAAATATCTTTGATACAACAAAAGGGGTCTTAAATAGGGTTGCCAACTTCCAGGTACTAGCTGGAGATCTCCTGCTGTTACAACCGATCTCCAGCCAATAGAGATCAGTTCCCCTGGAGAAAACGGCCGCTTTGGCAATTGGACTCTATGACACTGAAGTCCTAGTCTTAAAGGTATTCAAATGTTCTCTGAAAGGCTCATCCAACAAACACACCTAACGTTATTGCATTACTCTGTGCATTTCCCTCTTGTTGTCTCTCTCAGAAGCTGTACCGCTTATTAGAGAGAGAGGGTTGCCAACCTCCATGTGGTATAGGTAAACCAAATGCGGAAGCATTGTAATTTACAGCT
Organism: Euleptes europaea; assembly: GCF_029931775.1. Lineage (NCBI taxonomy): Eukaryota > Metazoa > Chordata > Lepidosauria > Squamata > Sphaerodactylidae > Euleptes > Euleptes europaea. Next base: position 117,958,983 of record NC_079315.1, read on the forward strand.
AGCGTTGGCCCCTGAGGAAGGCTATGTTTCAAGCCGAAACAGAAAGCGAACCGGGCTTCTGTTGGACTATTCCATCACCTTACCTCTTGGAAGAGAAAGAAAACATTCCTAGCTACTTTCTGGGACTTTTTCTTGGGACTATTCCATCACCTTACCTCTTGGAAGAGAAAGAAAACATTCCTAGCTACTTTCTGGGACTTTTTCTTGTGGCCAATTAAGAAGTTTTGGCATTGTCCATCACTTTACCAGATACTGGTTGTTTTCTTATGTGTTTATTGCAGCATAAAGAGTTGCTGTTTTGTTTATTACTTGCAGTTGTTGCTGTTCTTTAGTTTGCTAACCTCCATGTGGTGGCTGGAGATCTCCTGCTATTACAACTGATCTCCAGGTGATAGAAATCCGTTCCCCTGGAGAAAATGGCCGCTTTGGCAACTGGACTCTATGGCATTGAAGTCCCTCCCCTCTCCAAACCCCAACCTCCTCAGGCTCCGCCTGAAAAATCTCCCGGTATTTCCCAACCCGGAGCTGGCAACCCAAGAGAGAGAGAGGGAGGGAGAGGGAGAGGGAGAGGGAGAGAGAGAGAGAGAGAGAGTTATCCATGTGATTCAGCCAGGGATCACGTAAACAGCCTGATGACATCATGGTACTGCACAACCAATCACATTTGGACTATGCAACAATATCACAATTGCCAAAGCTGCCATTTTCTCCAGGGGAACTGATCTCTGTCGCCTGGAGATCAGTTGTACTAGCAGGAGATCGTCAGCCACCTCCTGGAGGTTGGCAACCCCACCAATCAGGGAGAGCAATGCTTCCTGTCCTCACTCTGAATGGGAGAACATTTTTTTACCCCACTGTTCTAAGAGGCTGGGGAGAAAAGCCAGCATATAAATATTTTAAATCAAAGAATATGTCGCCCTCTGGGACACACTTATACAAACCAGGAAGCACAAGGAAGTCGGTGACTCAGCCCACGGTGACTTTTCCTATCAAAACTCTTCATGAAACTTCGTGTTGCTAACAACTTGAAAAGTCCTGCAGGATTGTTGCAAAGTTACTTCTCCGCTGGCTCATGCCCTCCACTGTTTTAGTATGAAGATGCAGAGCCAAATTGACAGCAAAGGTTTAAGAGCCCCTCCTTCCTCCATTGGAGATTGGCGCTGATGCACGGCCGTAAATTTAAAATTATGCTTGTCCCCTTCAAGAAAAGGAGATGGTTATCTCCTGTTGCCTGTAAATCAGAGCTGAACCAAGCATACACTGATGAATTAATGGATTTGAGATACAAAGTCCTCCACTTTATGGGTTTTCTTGCAAGAAGACATAAATAAATCTGCCACTCCAGGATTAAATTAGTTAATATTTATGTAATTATGTATATTGTAGAGAGAAAAAGGAAGGCATTATTTCTTTTTTTTTCTTAGCATCATTTTTGAGGGGGGGGGGGAATAATTACTGAAGTTAAAGAAAAAATTACCAGTTTCCTGAATTCAGCAATTCTGCCCAAGATATTTTCTGGCTGATGATCCCTTTTTTTCCCCACGCTGGATGTGGATAATTATATTATTGGCTAATTAGTGATAAATGTCAGTAATTTTGTTTTACTGAGAACAATTCAGGAAAAGAATGTATTTTAATAAAGTTCAGACTGCTTAAAACAAAGATGGATGTCAAACGCTCCTTTTCGCTGGGGGTGGCACGGGGACAATCAGCTCTTCAATTTTACTTAAACCTTCAAGGAGAAAAAAGAGGACCTCAAGGCAAGCAAGAGTTTGTACGTCTAGCAAGTGAGGACGGAAATCCAGGAGAGGGACCATGGCTCAGAGGTAGAGCATCTACTTAGCATGCAGAAGGACAAAGGTTCAATCCCTGGCATCTCCAGTTAAAGGGACTATGCAAGTAGATGATGAGAAAGACCTCTGCCTGAGACCTTGGAGAGCCACTGCCGGTCTGAGTAGACAATACTGACTTTGATCGACCCAGGGTCTGACTCAGTATCAGGTACTTGAATGTGTGTGTTGGGGAGGGGGGGTCGCTGATTTTTTTCATTAGGGTTGCCAACCTCCAGGTGGTGGCTGGAGTTCTCCTGATATTACAACTGATCTCCGGCGATAGAAATCAGTTCCCTTGGAGAAAATGGCCATTTTGGCAATTGGATTCTATGGTATTGAATTAGGGTTGCCAGGTCCCTTTTCATCACCAGCGGGAGGTTTTTGTGGTGGAGCCTGAGGAGGGTGGGGTTTGGGGAGGGGAGGGGAGGGACTTCAATGCCATAGAGTCCAATTGCCAAAGCGGCCATTTTCTCCAGGTAAACTGATCTCTATCGGCTGGAGATCAATTGTAATAGCAGGAGATTTCCACCTAGTACCTGGAGATTGGCAACTCAACATTGAAGCCTCTCCCCTCCCCAAACCCCCCTCTTCAGGCTCCCCTTCCCCCCCAAAAAAATCTCCAGGTATTTCCCAACCTGGAGCTGGCAACCTTATTTTTGATTCACATATACAAACCCAGAAATCAGTGTTACAGCCTACAAGTGAACCAACTTGCATGTGCGAAACAGACTTCTGATTTGGCTGTGATATATGTTACCCGTACAGCATAAACAGAACAATGAATTCTTTAAGACCCCGACAATAAATATGGAGCCTTTCCTTAAAGCAAAGGTTACTGGTGGTTAATGTGCATTTTTATTCTCCCTCTAGGGCTGGGGAGGCTCTCAAAATGCACATGGCTCTCTAGAGACCTCCTTGTAAGATCTTCCGTGCTTTTTTTGGTGCACGGTACAGACTGCTAATGCAAAAGGAACAGAGAATTACAGATAGAGGAGAAAAAGAGACTGACAGAGGAAGACAGAAATGTGGGGGCAGATAAGTCTTTCAAAATTTCCAATGAGTGTGCTGTGTTATGGCTTTGCCCCCCCCCCCTTCCCCCCAGATAATGCCATACTTGAAGAAACAGAGCCTGGGATATTGTCGAAGGCTTTCACGGTCAGAGTTCATTGGTTCTTGTAGGTTATCCGGGCTGTGTAACCGTGGTCTTGGAATTTTCTTTCCTGACGTTTCGCCAGCAACTGTGGCAGGCATCTTCAGAGTAGTAACACTGAAGGACACTGTCCTTCAGTGTTACTACTCTGAAGATGCCTGCCACAGTTGCTGGCGAAACGTCAGGAAAGAAAATTCCAAGACCACGGTTACACAGCCCGGATAACCTACAAGAACCAGAGCCTGGGATGTTGCTGAAAAGCTTGAATCATTAGCAAGAACACATGAAGCCACCTTCTACTGAATCAGACCCTTGGTCCATCAAAGTCAGCCTTGTCTACTTAGACTAGCAGTGGCTCTTCAGGCTCTCAGGCAGAGGTCTTTCACTTCACCTACTTGCCTAGTACCTTTAACTGGAGATGCCAGGGATTGAACCTGGGACCTTCTGCATGCCGAGCAGATGTTCTACCACTGAGCTACAGCCCCTCGCCATTCTTCAACCTTCTCCTACTGTTGTCACCGTGGTTAGAGTTTTAGGCCCAGGTCCAAATCTTAACTCAATCAAGAATACATAGCCTCAGGAAATTAACTTTATCTTATGTACTAGGTTTAGTGAAGGTATCAATCAAGCTTTAATAGCATATGAATTACAGTTACAATTATGATACCAATCAAATAAGTTTACGCTCAGTTCCTCAAAGCCACATAGCAGCTAAAAGAAACTTTGCGACCTCCTCTGTAATACAGGGGAGCTGATCAGCCAGGAAAATATCCTGCATCAACCGAGCAATGAAGGTCCTGTAAAGGCACGTGAAAAGCACAATAAAGCAACACATGGGTGGTTCTGCAAGCTTTTTTTTTCTCGGCCGTTCCTCTAGCTTTTTCTCTCCAGGGGGCACTAGACCTTGTCTGGAGCTCCCAGTGACCATTCCCTCTCAACGGTCATCCTCCAACTATCTAGTGCTCCCCCATAGAATCATAGAGTTGGAAGGGACCACCAGGGTCTTCTAGTCCAACCCCCTGCACAATGCAGGAAATTCACAACTACCTTTCCCCCCCACACACAGTGACCCCTACTCCATGCCCAGGAGATGGACAAGATGCCCTCCTTCTCATGAACTGCCAAAGGTCATAGAATCAGCATTGCTGACAGATGGCCATCTAGCCTCTGCTTAAAAACCTCCAGGGAAGGAGCACTTACCACCTCTCAAGGAAGTCTGTTCCACTGAGGAACCGCTCTAACTGTTAGAAAATTCTTCCTAAAGCCTAGAAGGAAACTCTTCTGATTTAATTTCAACCCATTGGTTCTGGTTCGACCTTTTGGGGCAACAGAAAACAACTCGGCACCATCCTTTATATGACAGCCCTTTAAGTACTTGAAGATGGTTATCATATCCCCTCTCAGTCTTCTCCTCTTCAGGCTAAACATACCCCTTTCCTTTAACCTTTCCTCATAGGACTTGGTCCCCAGTCCCCTCACCATCTTTGTTGCCCTCCTCTGGACATGTTCAAGCTTGTCTACATCTCTCAGTTCCACCTGAGCCACCAACACTATTCATACCCAACAAAGTGTAGAGCTCGCAGCAGGGCAGGAGGGAGGGTTGTGTGCCTGCACAGAAGACACTCGATGAACAGAAGTTGCAGGTAAAATCGATCTTCGATTTTAGCAAGCTGTACCACTGGTGGAGGGAAGAGTTGTATGACCGACCTTAATGGAAGATCGCTTAAAGTACTGCCTTTCCCACTGCTGCATCTCCTCTCGCATCCACATCCAGGGCATAGTTCATCACAAACATCTCTGCAGAAGACCACGTCACAGCCTTACAGATCTCTTGGACGAGAACTCCACCTAGAAATGCTGAAGAAGACACTTGGGCCCTTGTGGAGTGTGCGGTTACCCCACAAGGACAACTCACACCCAATTCAGTATAACAACTCTTTATTGCAGAAGCAATCCAATGGGACAGAGTCTGTAAAGAAAACCTCTTCCCCTTTCCTGGACCAGCATATGCTACAAATAAAGCCTTCTCATTTATTCTATGGTGAAACCATAGTGTTTTGACTGAATGCTAGAGTGTCCCTGGTAGGGTTGCCAAGTCCCTCTTAGCCACCAGCAGGAGGTTTTTGGGGCGGAGCCTGAGGTGGGCAGGGTTTGAGGAGAGGAGGGACTTCAATGCCATAGAGTCCAATGGCCAAAGTGGCCATTTTCTCCAGGTGAACTGATCTCTATTGGCTGGAGAGCAGGAGATCTCCGGCTACTACCTGGAAGTTGGCAGTCCTTGTCCCTGGTGATACCCTTGTCACGGTCTCTGACATAATTATGGTATTTTGTGTACATGTGCAGAATTAATTCCATGTAGAGCTTGAACACAACATACAAACTGAACCACAAACTGCAGAGATTTGTGTAATGAAAAGCCTGGCAACAGCTTGCAAAATGCAAATGTCCTTAGAACAGGCTGACTGAATTCTCTCAAGGTCTGAATTCTTTCAAGAGCTAACTAACTTACCCTGGTCTTGTCCTTGAAGGGAGAAGAACAGAGTCATTCTTCATTATCTGCCAGAAAGGTGTATCTGAAATTACCCTTCCTGATTCAGCTGCCAGCTGCCAGCTGCTCATATCTCAAGAGCAGAAAAGTCCTGCTATCCTCAAACCTTGAGAAGGTCTACTCAAAGACCTCAAGGCTATAAGTGCAGTAAGCTTTTTGCTTTCTATAACCTTGCTGAAGGCTATGTTTCCTACTGACCAGATGGTTACATGTTACAATGTGAGCAATAATTGTGTTTTATGATTTATATAGTTATATATTGTATTGTAGATTTCTAAATAATCTCATTTAATGCGTATTGTACTGAAGATGAGAATGGTATGAAAACTGAGTATATGGAGTGATCATGCAGCTCAGAAATTATTGTTTATACTTTAAGCAAAATAGACTGAAAGGAAAGGAAACCCATATTTGGTCATGGGGAGAAGCTAATAACCTGAACAGCTGCAACTAAGACATTATTGCACTGCTCATGTTATCTGAAAGTAGGGAGGAAGATATCCCTCCTGATGGCAAAATCAACACTCTTAATGAGTCTGAAACAGTATAAATACAGCCACAGTAAGCCCAGAGAATCAGAACCTTCCAAAAGCTCTCAAGAAAAGGCTGACTGGTATGTATGGCTTAAATACATTACTCTAGACTTTATGAATTAGATACTTTGAACTGAATCAGAATAATTTGACTGTTATATTTTAGAAGTTGGATTTTGAAACTGAATAGTATGTAAGACTTGCTTGCTTTTACTTCATACATTGTAAATACATACATTGTACTTTGACAAGAGTTTTTATAGAAGTCTTAAAGACTTGATAATCTGCATTTACACATATTTTACTAGAGGTATTTTAATAAAAAGACTTGCTTTTTAAATGTAGGTAAAGTTGTTGAGTCCTGCTTACTCGATGACCGGCTGAATAAGATCACTTCTCAGTAAGTGATACATTCTAAGAGCCTGTCATCTGAACAGCACAACCCGCTTCACCCTGACATAATTTCCGGTCATGCCAAAAGGGACCAAGGCATACGTAGTGCCAGTGACATCATTATGTTGCCAGTGATGTCAGTATGTTGCCAGCAACGTCATTATGTTGCCAGCAACATGCCCTTCTGCTGGTTGCTGACCTATGAGGACATGTGGTTGGTCGTAGGATGAAACACAATGGTGGAGCAGATGGACCATTGGTCCACTTCTGCTTTCAGGTTCTTATGCTCTTGCAGAAAACCCAGGAGTTTCTTTGGGAGGATATCTATAGTATTTTTAAGTCCATAACACTGCAAATCTATAGCAAATAAATCATGTTGCTTAATTGCTCTAGAAACACCCATTCTGCCTTTCAGCCACTGATCAGCTTTTGATGATGGATTTTTTTTTAAAAAAAGAATCGATTGTTGAATTTCAGCAAAAAAAATAGCTACCATTATATGATAAATATATACTTCCTTAGATCAACTTTGATTTGCTGTAGGCAGGCTTTAAGAGGGGAGTAGACATATTTATGGAGGAAAGGGGCATTCATGGCTATTAGTTAAAATGGATACTAGTCATGCTGCATACCTATTCTCTCTAGTATCAGAGGAGCATGCCTATTATTTTGGGTGTGGTGGAACACAGGCAGGATGGTGCTGCTGCAGTCGTCTTGTTTGTGGCTTCCTAGAGGCCCCTGGTTGGCCACTGTGTGAACAGACTGCTGGACTTGATGGGCCTTGGTCTGATCTAGCAGGGCCTTTCTTATGTTCTAATGACACATCAAATGTTCTTATGGTAATCAATATAAGTAGATGGTGTTGTTAGCTTAATTATCACAGAAAATATATGTGTGTGGCTTTCTCAGACAATACTATTACATAAAACAATGACAAATTTTATATAGCACTTATAGCATTTAGTAATTAAACAGGGGTGGTAAGATGCACGTATATTTAATCACAGCAGCTTGGGCACAGACACACTGTTACTGATGTATTTTCCCCAAACTTTTTCCCCTCCTTTTTTTATTTTTCCTGCATCCCTATATATAAAAAAATAAAATAATAATAATAATAATAAAACCAAAAGATGGTTTCACATCCATAATAAAAGAAAGCTCTTCTTTGTTCTTTTTCTAGTGCAGCCAGAAATAAAATAGCACTTTTGGAAAGGAATGTGAATTGATGCCAACATCTGGAGTCTCTCTAATACTCATGCATTTGAGATGCTAAAATATTATCACTGTTAACATTTAGTATTTAGGAACCCCTTTCAAGTGCTTTAGCAGTTTGCATATATTATCACAGTACTCCCTACAATATTCTTGCAAGGTGGGCCACTATTACTGTTTCTATGACTAGGCCATTACTATTGTTACCCTTAATACTAGAGCTCTCTCTTCATTCCTGAGTGTCAAAATGTTCTTTTAGGAGTACAAATATTTGATGAATATTTTATCGTCAACAGCCGCTTCAAACATCCCTGTTTGGCAGGTGGGGTCAGAATTTGACAGCATCGTACCTTAGCAGAATGTAACTAACTGTATTTGACATACAGTAGTCAATGGATAGATTCTGGAATGTCAGACTGGGCATATTTTGACACAAAAATCTGAATTTCAAAACTCGCCAGATCTTGGCTTTTTGCAACAGTGTTGCTGGAATAGTCCTTATATTGCAAGAACTGGGATCACCATCAGGAAGACTGGTCAAAAGCCACCTCGCGAGTGGATGGCAGAGGAATTGGCTCCATGGTGGAATATCTGTTTGGTATGCCGAAGGTCCCAGGTTCAATCCCCAGCATCTCCAGTTAAAAACGTCAGGTGAAAGACCTCTGTCTGAGACCAGGAGAGCTGCCACCCATATGAGTAGACAATACTGACTGACGGACCGATGGTCTGATTCAGCAGAACACAGTTTTGTGTGTGTTCATATATGTCAACTATGAACTATATCAGCAATCTACGATAGCTATCGTGACTGGTTATTTAGTGTCAATAATTAGTTTCAGAGGGTAGATGTGTTGATCTGCAGTAACACAGATTTGAGCCCAGTAGCAACTTAGTGACCACCAAGAGTTTCAGGGTATAAACTTTCGTCAACATTTCTTTCACTAAAAGGGAGCTTTGACTCTCAAAAGCTTATACCCTGAAACTCTTGTTGGTTTCTAAGGTTCTACTGAACTTGAATCGAAGAAGAAGAAGAACAACAGTTGGCTTTTATATGCCAACTTTCTCTACCACTTAAGGGAGAATCAAACTGGCTTACAATCGCCTTCCCTTCCCCACCCCACAACAGACACCCTGTGAGGTAGGTGGGGCTGAGAGAGCTCTAAAAGAGCTGTGGCTAGCCCAAGGTCACCCAGCTGGCTTCATGTGTAGGAGTGGGGAAACCAACCCAGTTCACAGAGTAGCCTCTGCCGCTCATGTGGAGGAGTGGGGAATCACCCAGTTCTCCAGATTAGAATCCACCGCTCCAAACCACCGCTCTTAACCACTACACCATGCTGGCTTAGAATCTGAAGAGGATACTTGATGCTCGGTTGAGAGGGGTCCATCCCTTGATCACATAGTTACTAGATCATAATGAACTACCATGATTAATTGACAGTTGGCTGGATCTCATAGATCTGTTCCGCTTTCTTCTGGCAGAGGGTAGGTTTCAAAAGGTGGTGTTGGGGGACTGCTGCTCAACCTCTTGACCACTGGTAGGCTACAAATTGTGTAATAAATAAATAAAGGGCAGTTTCACCCCTGGTCTGTTCTGAGTATAAGGCACTAGATCAAAATCCAAGTTATTCAACAGGAAAATCCACTAAACGGTGCCAATTCCTTTGAAATAACTGCACTTTGGTCAATAAGTTACTCACTTTTCTGCCTTTCGGCTCTGGTTGCAAACCAAGAAAGCTAACTAAAAGAGCCCCCAAATTGGAAGTGCTGCACATAAATTACCCCTTTGCTGGCAATGTATTTATTCTCGGTGTGTACTTTTGTAACCTGCTGCGGGAAGCCTGCAATTTCCCCCTTTGCATCTGACTATTAAAGTAATTCTGAAGCAAAACACGGAGCGGGAGAATCGGAGAAGTTAGTCTTTTCCACTTAGACCCCTTTTTCATCACTCATCTGAAATTGAAATGACGAGAGGAAGGGGGTTGGGAATAACAGATTGAAAAGGGGGAAAACTCCCCAAATCTCCACTTTTATGGGAAGGGGGGCTTTAAAAAAAAGCAACTTTTTTCATACAGTTTCTCTGCTCATTTGCTAGGGGAGTGTCAAAAAGCGGCCCATAAACATAGATTGATTGCTGGGCGGGTGATATACAGCCGCCACAAACAGGGGGGAAAGAAATGAGGATTTTTTCCTCCTTTTTTTGCAACTGTTTTCCAAAAGCTGTGGAAAATGTGTCATGCATAAGAAGTATGTAATTTTCATGTAATTAGAGGAACAGAAGATGAAAATGAGTTCCATCAGAGCAATCAAGGATGGTAATGCAGCGAGGATTTGTCAGTGCCTGTTCGGAAACCAAAAAACACAACAAGTGTTTGGGATTTTTTATTATATTATTGTCATTATTTGGGGGGCTTTTGTCAGCAGAAGAAAACAAATGACATTTCAAAACAGTCTGCTTTCGACAGGGGAAGAGTCTATAAATTCAAATAATCTTCCCCCTCTTCAAAGCCTGATATGGTAATTTCCAATTTAAGATTCGGAGCCAGTTTAGCACCCAAAATCTCCGGATGAGCATGAACTTCAATGGCTCTGGTCGATAGTCTTTCGGTTCCTGTAGCCACAACATGCTTTATCCCTCTACCTGAAAGTAAATACTCTGATCATGTACCACATCAGAGGCTATCAGCTGGCCATGGCTGAACTCCTTTCGACGCAACTCAGAATCAGCTCGCTATTGGTGAGCTTTCTCTGTGAGCATGAGATCTGCAAACCTCCAGGTACTAGCTGGAGATCTCCTGCTATGACAACTGGTCTCCAGCTAGGGTTGCCAACCTCCAGGTGGTGGCTGGAGATCTCCTGCTACTACAAGTGATCTCCAGCTGACAGAAATCAGTCCACCTGGAGAAAATGGCCACTTTGGAAATTGGACTCTATGGCATTGAAGACCCACCCCTCCCAAACCCCACCCTCCTCAGGCTCCACCCCAAAAACCTCCCACCAGTAATAAAAAGGGACCTCTATCCAGCAGATAGAGATCAGTTCACCTGGAGAAAATGGCCACTTTGGCAATTGAACTCTAGGGCATTGAAGTCCCTCTTCTCCCCAAACCCTCCTTACTCAGGCTCTGCCCCAAAAACCTCCTGCTGGTGGCGAAGAGGGACCTGGCAACCCTAGTGTGCATTCAGAACAAGCCCGTTTGTGTCCTCCGAGCTTGACATTTTGGCTTATGGTGCAGGCCACATGTGCGTTCTTGCATAACTCACTGGATAACATTGTTTTTTGGTTTCAAATTTAGCTTTCACCAATTTGTATCCACTCATAGATTCACCCTTGGTACCATGCTGCTTGTAAATAGGGCTGTTGAAAATTTTTTTGGGTATAGTTTGGATTCAGCAGAATTCAGCCCGTCTCGATTCGGGATATGCTGAAGTCCGAACTCCCCTAATTCGGATCCATGGAATTCGGCACCTAGTTCGAGTTCGTGGGAAAATTCAGCCGAATAAAGTCATTAAAAATGCACTTGTGCCTTTCTGTGGCTCCAGGGGGGGCATTTTGGGGTAGAGGTCTCAAACATTCAGGGTAGCTTGAGGGGACGCTTCTTGCAAAAAAACCCAAGTTTTGTAAAGATTGGATCAGGGGGTCCCGAGATATGGGGCCAGGAAGAGGTTGTCCCCCCAAAAAAAACGCCCACAGTGACAGGAATAAAGCCACTTAAGGCACATTGGTGCTTTTCTGCGGCTCTGGGGGGCATTTTTGGGGTGCAGCCCCCAAACTTTCAGCATAGCTTCAGATGAGGCTTCTTGCAAGAAGCCTCATCTGAAGTTACGCTGAAAGTTTGGGGGCTGCACCCCCAACAATGCGCCCCCTGCAGCCACGGAAAGGAGCGAATGTGCACACGCACCCCCCCACGGGGATTTCTCTCTCACACAAACACATACTCTCTCTTTCTCTCCCCGGGCCACGCAGCAGCTGGGCTCACATGCTCAATTGCGACTGATTGGCCAGAAGAAGACCCTGCTTGGCCACCGATTGGCTGTGGGAGAATGCTGCTTACTAACTGATGGTAATGCTGCTGTGCCGAACCCCGAATTTGCTGAATTTATTCACCAAACACCCGAACTCGCCGAATTCGGCTCCCCAGTTTCCAGCCTTTTTTGAGTTTGGTTCCATCCGAACTAAAAATCGCCGAATCGGGGGAAATTCGGCTGTTTTTCAGTTTGGGCCGAACCGAATCGACAGCCCTACTTGTAAATTTAACCTACTTCCCCAAGGAAACATACCCCTGCATGGGGTCTGGAGAACTTCCAGAATTTCAGCTGCTTTTCAGACTACATAGATGGCTTTTTATTATTTGTTTGTTTGTTTATAACATTTATTCCACTTCTCCCACAACACATAGTTAAATTGTGGAACTCCCTACCCTAGGATGTGGTGGTGGACAATGCTGCTGCAGAGATCAGCTCACCTGGAACAAATGGCCACTTTGGAAGGTGGACTTTATGACATTATACCACAGTGAAATTCCTCCCCTCCCAAACCCTGTCCTCCTCGGGCCTCACCCCCCCCCCAAATCTCCAGGTATTTCCCAACCCTAGTTCAAATCCACATTCTACCATCCAAAGCTCATTGAGTGATGTTGGAGCCACCACTAGGGCTGTGCATATTGATAAACCCAAACCAAAAATAAACCCGAAATTAGCCATTTTGGTAAATTTCAATATTTGGGTTTACCAAACGCCAAAACCTGGGGATAAAGCTAAAGCCAAATAGGCAATACCTGAAAACGCTGAATAGATATTTGGCTTTTCGGGTTTGGCTATTTGCCTTTGCTCAGAGGCATAGCTCTGTTCTTTCTCCCACTTTCCTTTTTTTTTGGGGGGGGCTGGTTTTGTTAGGGTCCCATAGTTGGGGTCCTTTTGAGATAGGGTTATTTAAAAGATGGGGCTCACCCAGTCCCATCTGGAGGGATATACCCTACAACTAAAAGAGCCAGCTTCAACAGCCACTCACCAGGCTTCCGAAGGAGATTTCTTCATCCATGTAGATAATCAATCTTCTTCAGACAACCCCCATGGTCATGACTTCAGCCCGCTCCGATATCACCACCACCACCCCATCTCTTGGAATCAGATTTTTCATGACCACAATAAAAGACTGTTCACAGGACGTTATTTGCCACCAAAATAAATGTTTTCCATTAGGGCTGTTGAATTAAAAAAAATTCGGTATAGTTCGGATTTGGCCGAATTCAGCCCGTTTAGATTCGGGATATGCCGAAGTCCGAACTCCCCCACTTCGGATCCGTTCAATTCGGCGGGAATTCAAAGTTCGGAAAAAAATTCGGCCGAATAAAGCCATTAAAAACACAATCACGCCTTTCCACGGCTCTGGGGGGGCATTTTTGGGGTTAGAGGTCCCAAACTTTCGGCAGAGCTTCAAAGGACGTTTATTGAAAGACTCCCCAAGTTTTGTAAAGATTGGGTCAGGGGGGGCTGAGATATGGGCCCTGAAAGGTGTCCCCCCCACCCTTAATGTGCATCTCTCAGCAGAGCTTGCCGCCCACGCACAAAGCTCCCAGCCCCGACAACAGCTGAGAAATTTGCAAAGCAACTGCAAAACAACGCAACCTTGTTAAACAACACCTTTGCAACATACAACTGAAACCTCCCCCCTCAAACCAGGGAGCGAGAGACTCGAGGGGGAACACATACCCCAGGCAGAACCCACGAAAGCCCCCTTTGGCTTCCCCCCCACCCACAGAAACTGCTCCCTCCCCACACACACACAGACTCTGCTTTCCCCCACACACACACACATACACAGGAGAAAAATTATAGATTAAAGCCCCCAAAGGGGTCTTACTGTGGCTGTCTTCTGTTCCATCAAGAGGGGCTGAAGAGGACTTGTAATCCAAGATGATTCCAATTAGGCACGGGACGTTTTGCTCTGGAGAAGATGCACAGGATCGGCTGATCCATTCATCCCAATAGGGAAAAGGGGAAAGGGGAAAGCCCATATCTCGGGACCCCCTGACCCAATGTTCACAAAACTTGGGGGGTATCTTAAGAAAACTGGTCTGAAACTCCGCTCAAAGTTTGGGATCTGCACCCCCAAAAATGCGCCCCCTGCAGCCATGGAAAGAGAAAAGGGGGGAGGCGATATTTCTGCCCCCACTGAACCCATCTTTACAAAACTTGGGTAGTATCTTAAGAATAATTGTCTGAAGCTATGCTAAAAGTTTGGGGGCTATATCCCCAAAAAAGCGCCCCCTGCAGCCACATCAATGGAAAAAGGGGGGAGGGAAAAGGGGGAGAGCCCATATCGCGAGACCCCCTGACCCAATGTTTACAAAACTTGGGGGGGTATCTTAAGAAGCTTCATCTGAAGCTCCACTGAAAGTTTGGGGTCTGTACCCCCAAAAATGCGCCCCCTGCAGCCATGGAAAGAAAAAGGGGGGAAGCCCATATCTCGAGACCCCCTGACCCAATGTTTACAAAACTTGGGGGGTATCTTAAGAAGCTTCATCTGAAGCTCCACTGAACGTTTGGGGTCTGTACCCCCAAAAATGCGCCCCCTGCAGCCATGGAAAGAAAAAGGGGGGAAGCCCATATCTCGGGACCCCCTGACCCAATGTTTACAAAACTTTGGGGGGTATCTTAAGAAGCTTCATCTGAAGCTCCAGTGAAAGTTTTGTGTCTGTACCCCAAAAAATACGCCCCCTGCAGCCACAGAAATGAGCGAATGTGCACAAGCACCCCCCCCACACACACACACGAGGATTTCGCTCTCTCTCTCTTTCTCTCCCTGGCCGGGCCGCACATCAGCTGATTCCTCCAGTACTCAATCCTGACTGATTGGCCAGAAGAAGACCCAGCTTGGCCACCGATTGGCCAGGGGAGGAGAATGCTGCTTACTGACGGTTAGGCTGCTTACTGACGGCCCCGAATTTGCCGAATTTATTCACGAACTCCCGAACTCGCTGAATTCGCCCCCCCCCCGGTTGCCCGCCAGTTTTGAGTTCAGTTCCTCCCGAACTAAAAACCACCGAATCAGGGGAAATTCGGCTGATTTTCAGTTCGGGCCAAACTGAATCAACAGCCCTATTTCCCATGCCTTATTTCTCTTGCATTTAAGCCTTTTCTCTCCATTTGGACATCATGCAAAGCAACCCAGAAACGAAGGCAGCCCCCAGACTTTGCAGTGCCAGCCAGGCAATTGGCTCTTTCTGTCAGTCCTCAGCAACACTGAACTTTTGAACCTGAAAACTGATGGATAGCTCAACTTGCAAATGCCTGGAAGATGGGTGCGACCCCTTTGCGGGCCTTAAAATTGGGGCCCCTGTCCCAAAGTTCACCAAACTTTGGTGACCTTCTAAGGAGAGTCCCTTGCAGCCACACTGCAAATTTGGGGACTCTACCTCCAAAAATTCCCCCCAGGAACTTTGAAAAAAATCCCCATAGACTATAATGGACCCGAATTTTTCAGTAAACCTGAAAATAAGCCGAACACCAACATTTACTGGTATGGGTATTTGGCTTATTTTGGGTTTACTGAAAAAAATTGGGCCCAATAAAACCGAACCTGAAATTTACTGAAAATATTTTTTTGTGCAACCCTAGAAATCACTTTCTCAGCCCCATCAGTCTCACACAATTGTCGAGATGATGAAATAGAGGAGGAGAGAACCACATATGCTTAGCCATGTGGAAGGAAGAATGGGATAAAAATGTGACACTTTAAAAAAAAATGTTGACCAACCTAGCTCTGTTCCAAAAACTGAAAACATATTCCACAAACAAAGTGGTTGCCATCTTCTTTGGTCACCAGAAGACCTTCAGACACAGAGAAGGAAGGCCCAACGCTGCGGAAAGGTCTACTCTGTATATAGGGCAGCAAAGAGGGCCAGAAGAAAAAGTCTACTGTTGACTGACAACAGATATTGTCATGGGCACAAAGAGATGAGGCAATCTCTGATTGTATTGCCTGAAGTAATCCATTTTCACAGCTATATGAAGATGGACATCTGTCATTGTCAAAAGAGGCGTTTGTTCTTGTTAAGGTTTGAAGGCTTCCAACAATATATCTGAAAGGCCAGGTTTGTTTTCAAGACGTGATTGAACTGGGGTGGGGGGAGAGGGAGAGAGCGAGAGAGAGAGCCTTTTTCTTACCTTTGGGGATATAGGAAGGAAAGAGAATTACCACCGAGGCCTGGTGGAGTGAAGTTCATATGCCCTGAAGTAAAAACGGCTTGTCCTCTAGGACCTGCGTTGTCTGAAAGGCTCTTTAAGCTATTATTTATTGCTTCATTGTATGCTTTATGCTTACGGACCTGGCAGTAAATAAACACACTTAGGAAGAAAACTCTTCTTAATGTGGAGCCGATGAGATTGAATGTGACTGTTCCAGACCTGTACGAAAAGCACTGGCCCATTAAATGAATGTGCACGGCTACTTCTTAATGTTGTCGCCAGGTAATCCATTTCTGAAAAATACCAAATTATTGTAATATATTCTTGTTCCGACTGGAGACACCAAATTGGCACGAGGCCAGAGAGCCCTCGGGTGCCTCAAAACAGCAAGGATCAATCTGTTCAGCCATTTCTACTCTCTACTCAGGGTTTTTTTTTTTTAAATCCCTCTCTCCATGGGACTAAACTGCCAATCAATTGCCATGAATAAATTATGTCAGCTTGTATTAATGTCTGCTATAGGGTTGCCAGGTGGGTGGTTTCAGTGAGTATTTGCCCGCCCATCCACCCAGGTATTCCAGAGCAGCGATCACATGCACACATATCTGTGCGTGATCTCCTGCTATTACAACGGATGTCCAGCCGATAGGGATCAGTTCACTTGGAGAAAATGGCCGCTTTGGCCATTGGACTCTATGGCATTGAAATCCCTCCCCTCCCCAAACCCCACCCTCTTCAGGCTCCACCCCAAAAACCTCCCGCCTGTTTGCAAAGAAGGACCTGGCAACCCTACTCGAGACATCATGACTGCCAAGCCATCCTGGATCTGCTCCTGGTTACTCTGGGCCAAGCATATGCAAAAAGTCATGTGCTGAATTTAATCTCTCATACTGATAAGATGTCTGGGGATCTGGTAAGGTTCCTCAGGAGTAGACGATCTTGAAACTGCTGCCAGAGATGGGGAGGAACCACAGCAGGCAGAGCAGGCACAGGCAGTTGAGGGTGCTCCATGCCTACAACCACCCAGGGCAGAAGACTCACCTGGGCCCAGCAGCAGCCCCCCACCACCGCTGCAGCAGAGACACCAAAGGGGCACAACTCTCTTCCTCCAGCATAGGAGAAGTGCTAGACTGGACTGGACTTTGACTATTCTTTGGAACTCTGTTTATCTGCTTCTGATCCTTGACTTATTTAGGAACTTGGACTGGACTGGGACCCTGCTCTTGGATTACATGTTGGCTATTTGTACCTGGACTCTCTTGATACCTCGGTTGTGAACTCAGACTGCTATTGACTACGCTCCTCTGCCTCTGGCCCTGGGACCTGACAATCTGCACCAGAGGTTGAAGCCCCTCCTCCGTTTAGGTGTAGCAGGCTGACTGAAATGATTTTTTCCCACAGAGATAAGGGTTGCCAGGTCCCTCTTTGCCACCGGTAGGAGATTTTGGGGCGGAGCCTCAGGAGGGTGGGGTTTGGAGAGGGGAGGGACTTCAATGCCATAGAGTCAAATTGCCAAAACAGCCATTTTATCCAGGTGAACTGATCTCTATCAGCCGGAGATCTCCAGCTAGTACCTGGAGGTTGGCTACCCTAACAGAGACCGATGAAGTTGGTGGGATTCCAGAATAGGGCTGCCAGCTTCCAGGTGGTGGCTGGAGATCTACTGGGATTACGACTGATCTCCAGGTGACAGAGATCAGTTCACCTAGAGAAAATGGCCGTTTTGGAAGGTGGACTCTATGGCATTGTACCCCATTGAAGTCTCTCCCTTCTCCCAAACCCTACCCACCTCAGGCTCCACCCCCCAAAATCTCCTGGTATTTCCCAGCAGTGGGAGCAAAATAATCGGCATTGCACAACCCTGTGACATCATTTCCAGTTTTGTAGCCGGAAGTGACACAACAGTGTCACACAGGACACTCTAGTAATTTCCCAAATCTCTACACATTGTGCAATGCTATGACATCACTTTCAGGCATGAAATATCACAGTATCACGCAGAGCTGATTTCCATAGATCCACCCCACCCCAAAAACATCCCAGGGCTTGCCAGCTAGCCCTAACTGAAGCCTTTTGTGTGTTCTTTGTCCTCTAGTTTTCTCTCTTCCACCCTTTGTCTGTCTTCTGGCTCCTTGTTGTACAAGGCCCGATCACTCTCATCCACCTGCAGCGAGAGATCTCCATTCAGAACTTCACATAAATGTGTTCTGTTAATTGTGAGGATAAAAAAAAATGGCACTTGCTTCGGTAAGGAGGCAGTAGGAACAGAGAACTTTGTCCCTTTCTTTTGGTAATTTTTGACATCTCGGACTTATTTATCCATTTGTAAAAAGAATGAGAATTTGTACCCTTCCATCCTTTTTTCTGCCCAACATTTCTGGTTGCTAAGCAGTCCCTTGGTTGCTAAGTAGAGTAGGAGCACTTAATTTGCTACATTCTTCCCCCCCTCTCCTCACACCAGATTTTTAGAAATTGCAGATCTTGTTTAATCAATGTGTAAATTCATGCTTTTGATGTATTTTTCCTAAGAGCAATATTTTGATCATTCTTAATGATACTTAATGAAGTCACCGCATGATTTCTGATTGTACCTAATTAAAGCTTGTGACTTGCATTTCAATGTTATCATCATATGGTTTGAGGTCTATCTGATGAAAAACTTCACAAGGGCCCAACGAAATTAGGAAGTGCATCAAATGGATGAGTTCCTTGCCATATCAGCTGGAAATACATATTTTAAATTGAATCCAGGTCAAAAAGTGAATCTGGAACTGGAAAAAAAATACAAAGCTGAAATTGAATGCTTTGGAACTAGAGAGAATTCCAGAGAAAGTGAAAAACAATGACCAGTGAATTCCTTCCAAGGAGGAGGAGGAGGAGGAGGAGGAGGAGGAGGAGAAGAGATGGTTTTTATATGTTTACTTTTTCTACCACTTAAGGAAGAATCAAACCAAATAGGGTTACAGTTTCCTTACTTTCTTCTCCCCACAACAGACACCTTGTGAAGTAGGTGGGGCTGAGAGAGTTCAGAGAGAACTGTGACTAGCCCAAGGTCACCCAGCAGGCTTCATGTGTAGGCATGGGGAAACCAACCCAGTTCGCCACTGCTCTTAACCACTACACCATGCTAGTGAAGGAAGGAAAGAAGGAAAGAAGGAAGGGTGTTGTGAAACTGGCCCCTTGAATTTGAAGAGCTAGCATTCTCCATCTGATTTTAGACCCTCACGAGGTTTCTAAGAAGGCTTTCAAGGTCTTTGTCCAAGCTTTTCACAACATCCATCATTCTGTTTCCAAACTTTTTTCTGAAGTTTAGACTGCTGTGAGCCAGATCTGTCACTCTTAAGCTATCCCTGCTGATAATGAGTGAAACCCATACCTTCATTATAATGGGATTTTCTTGTTTTCCATACCATGGAGAGTCTTGAAGGTCCTTGTGCTTGTGAACCAAAGCAGTAAATTAGGTATGCATTGTTATGTCCATTGAAATGCCATCTAGCCGTTCCATTGGAGATGTGGAATGGTATGGTATAGGCCAATCTCATCAGATCTCAGAAGCTAAACAGGGTCCTTGGATGGGAGACCACCAAGGAAGTCTCTGCCGAGGAAGGCAATGGCAAACCACCTCTGTATGTCACTTGCCTTGAAAGCCCCTTACTAGGGTCACCATAGGTCGGTTGTAACCCTGCGGCACACATCTACTCCATTATCTTGAATGGACAGGCCTTTAGATGCTCATCTGAATGCTCATGCCATAATGGTTCTTCAGCCTTAAGTCAGCTTTTGCAAAAATGTATGTGTTTAGCCACAATCTCCCCATCTTTGTAAGAAGTTGGGCAAAGTGCTTGTCTGTATGTGAGAACCTTGCTGTAGACAGAGAGACAGTAGAAAGTTGCATGGGAAGAACCACCACAGCTTCAGAGTATCAATCAAGGGAGATCTGTTGGGTCTCCCAAGAGAATCCCATCTCTCTCACATTGCTTCAGTAGATGGTGGTGGTGGTTGTAGAGCATCTGATCTGCTTGGTATGAGGAAGGTCCCAGCCAGGGCCACTTTTAACATCTCCAGTTAAAAGGACCAGGCAGCAGGTGATGTGAAAGATGTCAGTGGCTCATTGGCAGGGCATCCGCTGGTCATGCGGAAGGTTCCAGTTTCAATCCCTGGCGTCTCCTATCAGGTAGTTGATGTGAAAGACCTCTGTCTGAGAGCCTGGAGATCTGATGCCAGTCAGAGTAGACAATGCTGAGCTTGATGGACCAAGGGTCTAATTCAGTATAAGGCAGCTTCATGTGTGTTAAGTATTCAGCAAGTTTACCTCAAGGGGAGGGACCATGGATTAATGAAATAACCTCTGCTTGGCATGTACAGAGTCCCAGGGTCAGTTCATGGCATCTCCAGCTAAAAGAACCAGGCAGTAGGTGATGTGAAAGACCTCTGTCTAAGACCCTGAAGAGCTGATGCCATCTGGAGTGGACAATACTGATCTTGATGGACAAAGGGTCTGATTCAGTATAAGGCAAGCTTTTTGTGTTCATTTGTTGCCAGGTGGAGACATGGGTAGGGTTGCCAGGTCTCTCTTCACCACTGGTGGGATGGTGGGAGTGGAATCTGAGGAGGACGGGGTTTGGGGAGGCCATAGAGTCCAATGGCCAAGGTGGCCATTTTCTCCAGGGGAACTGATCTCTATCGGCTGGAGATCAGTTGTAATAGTGGGAGATCTCCAGCTACTACCTGGAGGTTGGCAACCCTATTGATGGACCAAGGGTCTGATTCAGTATAAGACAAGCTTTGTGTGTTCATTTGTTCCCAGAGCACAAAGATGGAGCCATGGGTAGGGTTGCCAGGTCCCTCTTTGCTACTGGTGGGAGATTTTTGTGGTGGAACCTGAGGAGGGGAGGGACTTCAATGCCATAGAGTCCAATGGCCACAGTGGCCATTTTCTCCAGGGGAACTGATCTCTGTCAGCTGGAGATCAGTTGTAATAGGACCAAGGGTCTGATTCAGTATAAGACAAGCTCAGTGTGCTCATTTGTTCCCAGAACACAAAGATGGCGCCATGGGGAACTTGCCAGTCCTATATCATCAGAATAGTTCTCTTCTTAGATGGAGGTTTCGACATCCAGAGATTTAGCGCGGACCGTACATTCTCAAACTTTCTGATGTCTCTCGCGGCGTTGACACAACTGTCAAAGCCGTCCTCTCCACTCCACGCCCCCACCTCCCATGCTTTCTAGAGCACAGCCACAGCAACTAATGACAATCATCGTCGCAGGCAGAGGACCCAGCAGGAGCCTGCAAAAATAAATCTATTACTCCCGACAAAAAAATAAGCCACACAGCTAAGCTGTCGGACTCGTTAATGTCTCAATCGGCTGTATCCCCTACAGAATTCTGAATTTCAATTAGGAAAACAAATGGCGGCACAAAGGGAAAGAGGAGACAGGGTGGTGTCAAGAGAGATTTCTTTTAAAGTGGCGGACGACAGTTTCCTAAGGCCTGCACCTCCATTTTGATTGGTGCGGGCGGATGACTTCTGGGCCAGCGCGGCGGAGGTGGGAATTATTTACTCTTTTCGTAATGGGCTCAGAGATTGGCAGGAAGGGTGTTAACTAGGAGGTGGACTCCGAGCGAAATTTCCTACGGGCTCTGCTTTTAGAGACGTAAGGGCTTGTATCCTGTCCCATGTTTCCATGAAGGAAAGGAAATTTGCATCATCCCAAGGGGAGGAGGAGAGATCTGTCGACTCTCCGTCCTGCTGCATTCAACGCCCTATGTTTTAATGAGAGATTACTTACCCCAAGGGACAAAATGCCAAGGAGGGGACTCTGGTCTACAGCAGGAGGGGGAAGCAGGAACATCCAAATCTGCAGGGATCTTGTTACATACAACATAGTCTCCATTTCCCCCCCCTAGATTTCCATAGTGGATTCCACAATACTCAACTAGGGCATGAAGAAAGGTGAAATTCAACCTGGGTGTCTTTGTGTGTGTGTGTGTGTGTGTTTTCCATCAAGTCACAGCTGACTGATGGCAACCCCGTAGGTTTTTCAAGGCAAGAGACATTCAGAGGTGGTTTGCCATTGCCTGCTTCTGTGTGGGCTGAGAAAGTTCTGGGAGAACTGAGACTGGCCCAAGGTCACCAAGCAGGCTTCATGTGGAAAAGTAGGGAATCGAACCTGGTTCTTTGGTAATTCACAGTGGGTAGCCGTGTTAGTCTGTCTGCAGTAGTAGAAAAGAGAAAGAGTCCAGTAGCACCTTAAAGACTCTTAACCACTACACCACACTGGCTCTGCTGTCAGTTGCACTGTTTAAGAACATGCAAAAAGCCATGCTGGATCAGACCAAAGTCCATCAAGTCCAGCAGTCTGTTCACACAGTGGCCAACCAGGTGCCTCTAGAAAGCTCACAAACAAGACGACTGCAGCAGCATTATACTGCCTGTGTTCCACAGCACCTAATAGAATAGGCATGCTCCTCTGATGCTGGAAAGAATAGGTATGTATCATGACTAGTATCCATTTTGACTAGTAGCCATGAATAACCCTCTCCTTCATGAACATGTCCACTCCCCTCTTAAAGCCTCCCAAGTTGGCAGCCATCACCACAGCCTGAGTCAGGGAGTTCCACAATTTAACTGTGTGTTGTGTGAAGAAATACTTCCTTTTATCTGTTTTGAATCTGTCACCCTCCGGCTTCAGCAGATGACCCCGCGTTCTAGTATTCTGAGACAGGGAGAAAAGCTTCTCCCTGTCCACTCTCTCCATACTGTGCATAATTTTATAGACCTCTATCATATCTCCCCTTAACCGCCTTCTTACCAAGCTAAACAGCCCTAAGCGTTTTAACTGCTCCTCATAGGGTGGTTGCTGCATCCCCCTTATCATTTGTGTTGCTCTTTTCTGCACCTTCCCAAGCTCTGCAATATCCTTTTTTAGGTGTGGTGACCAGAACTGTACACAGTGTTCCGAGTGGGGTCTCACCATCGATTTGTACAAGATTTGTACAAATTTGTACACAAATGTGTACAATTTGTGACCCTTTCCATGCCTACACACACACACCAGCCAACTAAATATCTTCCCAGCAATACCCTGTGGGAGGAGGCAGAGAGATCCATTTGGCTTTGCCAACCAGCCCGAGGCATCAGTGAATGTCCTCACTCTCACCCCAACCAGCAGAGCGCCATTTGAATTGGCTTGGTCCGGCGGCTGAAAAGAAAAAAAGGCTAAGCCTGGCTTTGTCCACCTGAGTTTTTTCGGCGACTGCCTTGACTTTACCAGCCGTCCGAACGCCCCGTGGAGTCTTGCCTTCAGGCCTGGCCATTTGGACGACAGGACGTAATTCACCCATCTGCTGCAATTGGCCCGGAGCATTTCGTAACGGGAATGAATTGCCTCCTGATTCCCAGTAAACCGAGCGGCGTCCAGATGAAATTGGCAAGCCCAGGATCAGGGCTCAAAGAGAAGCAAACAGAGCGGGGGTTGGATTAGTGGACAAAAGATACACTTGAAGGGCATAAATACAGCACTGGTGGACAAACACAAGAAATTCCACTTTTTATTTCATTTGTGATGCATTAGTAGGGTTTCCAGCCTCCAGGTGGTGGCTGGAGATATCCTGGCATTGCAGCTGATCTCCAGGCGACAGAGATCAGTTCACCTGGCTGCTTTGGCAACTGGACTCTATGGCATTGAAGTCCCTCCCATCTCCAAACCCCACCCTCCTCAGGCTCCATCCCCCAAATCTCCAGGTATTTCCCAACATGGAGCTGACAACCTTATGAATAGCGCTGCCAGGTCCCTCTTCGCCACTGGCGGGGTTTTTTGGGGGGCAGAGCCTGAGGAGGGCAGGGTTTGGGGAGGGACTTCAATGCCATAGAGTCCAATTGTCAAAGTGGCCATTTTCTCTAGAGAACTGATCTCTGTCACCTGGAGATCTGTTGTAATAGCAGGAGATCTCCAGCTAGTACCTGGAGGTTGGCAATCCTACCTATGCATTACTGACTTTCTGTCGCACTGGGTCTCTGTAAGAAAAGCAGGAGAAAATGGTCTCCGTCAGCAGTAGCTAACTGCTGACCAAAGGTCCTTATTTAGTCCCTAATTCCTGTTAGCTCTAGTGCAGGGGGTGTCAAACATAAGGCCCACAGGCCAGATCCGGCCCCTTGAGAACTCTTATCCAGCCCACAAGCCAGCCAACGCACTCATATCCCAAATCTCGATCTGGGCTGGCAAAGCATGGCCCAGCCCGACCAAGTGACATTTATGTCATATCCAGCCTTTGTAACCATTGAGTTGGAAATGCCTGTTCTAGCCCCTCTTAAAAGCCAAGGTGTGGTGAATTTGCGCACAGGATCACTTGTAAGAAAAAGAAAGGGGTAAAAACCATCGATATAGTTGCAGGGACTCTGTCAATCAAGTCTTGACCTCCAAATAGGGTTGGCAGGTCCCTCTTTGCCACCAGCAGGATGTTTTGGGGGCGGAGCCTGAAGAAGGCGGGGTTTGGGGAGGGACTTCAATGCCATAGAGTCCAATTGCCAAAGCAGCCATTTTCTCCAGGGGAACTGATCTCTATCAGCTGGAGACCAGTTGTAATAGCAGGAGATCTCCAGCTAGTACCTGGAGGTTGGCAACCCTACCTCCAAAGCCCTGTATGATTTGAGACCAGTATACCCAAAGGATCGCCCAATTCCTTATCAACCTGCCTGACCACTACAGTCATCTTTGGAGGCTCCACTTCAGGTGTCCCCACTTTCTGAGAGAAGGCTAGTGGCAACCCAGGAGAGGGCCTTCTTGATCATGGCACCAAAGCTCTGGAACTCTTTTGCCAGGGAGATTTGTCTGCCCCCTCTGTTGCCACCTTTCACCAGCAGATGAAGATTTTTTTTGTTTCCTTTGGCATTTTCTCAATGATTCCTCCTTCCCAACCATTTTTAAAAAATATTTCGACTTTGTTTTGTATGTATTTTAAACTCTGTTTATTACCTTTGTTTTGTAAATTGTTTTAATGATGTGTGTTTGGGAGGGGAGTTGATTTTAATGATTTTATCATGTATGCCTTAAACTGTTAGCTGCCTTGGTGGCCCTAGTAAGGGCAGAAAGGTGGTATTCAAATTTTGTAAATAAAATAAAATAATAAATGTGGGAGAGCGGCAAGATGTTCCACACCTCCTTCCTTCCTTCTTTTGTGGTTAAGAGCAGTGGATGCTAATCTGGAGAATCGGGTTAGTTTCCCCACTCCTCCACATGAAGCCAGCTGGGTGGCTGACCTTGGGCTAGTCACAGTTCTCTCAGAACTTTCTCAGCCCCACCTATCTCACAAGGTATGTGTTGTGGGGAGAGGAAGGGAAGGAGATTGTAGGCTGGTTTGATTCTCCTTAAAAGGTAAAGCAAGTTCTTCTTCTTCTTCCTTCCCCTCCTACCATTCTTCCAGGTTTCCCAGGATCCGAGGCAGGATACCTGGGAATATGACTTACAGTTGCTGTGAATGTTGCATGCAACTTCACAGCTAGGACTAAGTCCGCAACCTCTATAATTGGGAAGCCTTTCTGGCAAACTATATTTTAAGCTCCTGTAACCCTGTCTGAAAAATGAAGTGGTTTGAGAGAATCCCAAATTCACTGGGGACCTCTGTCTAAGTAAATAACACCTGCCAGCAGTGCATTCCTATGGCATAAGACAGCCAATGAACACTGCTACGGTGCAGAATTAAGAGCAAATGTGAACAACAAACCACCCAAGGCAGAGTATACTATAAAAGATGTAGTAAGTGGAATTACAAAGGTGGAGGGCAGTGCAGTAAAAGCAGGATACTTGCTAGAATAATCTGGACAACAGACTACAATCTTGTTCTGTTAGAAAAGTGCACTTCTGGATGGCTCCATTGCTCTCCTGTTCGAACCCCTTCACAACAATGCCCTGAAACAAATAAATAAATGTTAACACATACACAGTAACACACAACGACACATTTATTTATTTACTTCCATTATTGATAGTCCACCTTTCCTGCCAAGACTCAAGGAGGATTACACAATACAAGAAGAAGGTTGTGGGTGGGAGGCAGAGTCCCAGGAGAAAAATTTAAAAAGAACAAGGCCCCATCTACTTACAGGAAGTTCTGATCATAGAGTTCCTGATGATTCCTAGAATTACCCAGATGTGAAATGGGTCGCTCTGGAACTCACTGGAAACTCTATGGTAAAACTGGAAGCGATTCCTAGAGCTACCCTTTTCTCTTCCTTGACAACCCTACCAACCCTACAAAGTCAGCGGTGACTTGATCGCACTTGACAACACCACATACATGTACATTGATGAAGGTCTGCAGAAGATACAGTCAGGCAAACAGGTGGCAGATAAGCTGAGGGGCAGAAAGGGAGGCACTCAGAAAAGTATGGACAGCATAATGACTGCTTCAACTTTCAGATCTCCATTGTCTGGAGACCAGTTGTAATTCCAAGAGATCTCAAGGCCCCACCTGGATTTGGAAACCCTATGGCAGATCAGGCATCTATAGGGTTGCCAGCTCCAGGTTGGAAAATACCTGGAGATTTTGGGGGTGGAGTCTGAGGAGGGCATGGTTTGGGCAGGGGAGAGACTTCAATGCCATAGAGTCCAAAGTGGCCATTTTCTCCAGGGGGACTGGTTTATATCGCCTGGAGATCAGTTGTAATAGTGGGAGATCTGTAGCCACCGCCTGAAGGTTGGCAACCCTAGGCATCTGAGCCTAGACACAATACTTCCTAGTGTGAGACATCACCTTACACTAGGGTTGCCAACCTCCAGGTGGTGGCTGGAGATCTGCTTTTACAACTGATCTCCAGCCAATAGAGATCAGCTTGCCTGGAGAAAATGGCCACTTTGGCAATTGGACTCTATGGCATTGAAGTCCCTCCCCTCCCCAAACCCCGCCCTCCTCAGACTCTGACCCCAAAACCTCCTGCTGGTAGCTAAGAGGGACCTGGCAACCCTACCTTACCCTACTAAAACACACACACACACACACACACACACACACACACACACACACACACACACACACTGTTTGGAAGCTGGGTTCTTGTCCAACTCTCTGTCCCCCTCTACAGACCAGAAATCCTTTTGGTCCCACTTTGCAGCAGAAGAGAAGGTTCATCAACAATTATCTGTTGTCCCCGTGGAGCCAGGTCTGTGAATAGGGCTGCCCATCGCCTCTACAAACTATTCCATTTGTCAAGCAATTTAAAATGAAAAAAAAAAGTAACTACAGGAAGCCCATCTGGAGTGGTAGCGGGTGGGGACCTGAGCATGTGGAATGAGATCTCTCTCGGACTCACATACTGTTTCCTAGGCCTGAGGTCCAGACACCCCGGCAAACCGCTTCACCCTTCCTCCTCATTAACTTATGAGCCTCTTTAAAGACAGAAGCCCAGGCTGTGCCAAGCGTATGCCGAGGTCATAATGAAGACAAATGTCCACTTGGAGCTGAGTTCAGACCACGGAATTCATTTCGCGCTGGATCTTTTATCGCCATCTAATTAGAGTGACATTTGGTCAGTCTCGTTAGATCAGGATTCAAACCGGGGCCCTAGAGGTGAGCATTCAATAAATCCTCTCTCCTCCAGAGTTGGTAGTTATTTTTTAACTATTGCATTTTTTCACAATTTCTCCCCCCCAACTTGATAGTTTTGTTGTTGTTGTTGTTAACGCTCTACCATGTTTTACATTACAGCCTTCTAAGAAGGATATCTACGACTTCTGCAACTATCACTTGCATTTTTAATTGTTTAAACTTCACTGTGTTGGTCCATCGATTCTTGAGCTGAGGATGAAGGAAGGTCTTTGGGCCACATTATGGTGGAAGCAGGAGAATTATTATTTTTTAATTGTAAGCAGATGATTGATAACATTAAACAAACGCAGTAAATGAGTAGACTTCTGTGTCTCAGTAACATTACTTGAATGCACTTTTCTTTATTTTCTTTATTTCAAACGTTTATTTCAAACGTTTATTACCTGGACAGCCAGGTTGAGATAGGTAAAAAGGTAAAGGTAGTCCCCTGTGCAAGCACCAGGTCATTCCTCACCCATGGGGTGACATCACACCCTGAAGCCTGACAGTGGCCCTCTCCTGAACTGTGTTACCTGTCCACCACAACAACACGTGTCGCCACTGTTCCAGACATGCAACAAGCCCCAGACGCAAAGGGAAAGACTCATGCATCACCCCGCGAGACAGGCACCAAGGATCCACGGGTGGGACGACCCCTCCGAGTGAACCAGAGGGAATCCATTTTCCTGCAATCCCGTCCCAGTATCCAGAAGATGACATTTCGCAAGGAACAACTAGACACGTAGCCAGACAGCCCCCCCTCCATCTGCATCGCTAACTATCCATTGGAAGCCCCCGAGGCATCAGCACCAAAGAGATCGCACCTCAGGCAACCAGGAAGTGATTCACCCCGGACGTAGCTGTTTGCGCCTTTGTGTTAACTCAATAAACCCATCAGCGATTGTCTCCCGGGTCTCCCGGAATTGCGCAAAGCCTATAGGTTCTAGTTAGCCCGTCTAAATTACCCATCACCCCACCCCAGTAGCCGATCGTTAACGCTATTGTCTACCTTTGTTTACCATGGGAATCATGAGGGGGTAACCCCATCATCCCCCAGCCCCAAAAGAGTATAACGGGTAGTTTTCAGCCATAAGCCATCCTTCTTTTACCCCTCCTATACTTGCTGTCATTCTGTTGGCATGGGTTTTGTGCAGCCTAGCCAATATACTCCCCCGACTTGCTGGACAAGCTCCGGGAATCCCTTCCCCCGCTGGCCTTTTTCTTGCTAGCCGCATGGAACTCAGGACATCTCCGCTACAGGACCAGGTGCAGTATTTCCCCTCTTCAAAGGAAAACTGGCCACATTGGCGAACGTCTCTGTACTCCTACCTTTATTTCCTAGATTCTGAGTGTGTGTTGTATACGTGTTATTGGATTGTTTGTGCATATATTTCAAAGTAAACTTCTTAAAAGAAACCAGCGCTTCCGCCTCTTGTTTGAATCTTGGAACGGACTCCCATAAACAAAGGTTAGATCCCGAGGTTATGCCCCTTTCCGGTTATTGATTTGCTAATTTCCCCATATAAATGTTCATAACCAAGCATTTTGGCTAATACCCCAACGTTTACTAGGCATAATATGTTTACGAGGTGGCTTTCCAGTGCCTTCCCCAGTCATCTACACTTTACCCCCAGCAAGCTGGGTACTCAATTTACCAACCTCGGAAGGATGGAAGGGTGAGTCAACCTTGAGCCAGCTACCACAGAGTGCTAAGCTGCATGTTGAGATAGGTGACCCTTAATATCTAGTGCATCTATGTTTTTAAAATCTGAACCCAATCTAGTGTTGCTCGTCGGCATGATATAGTGGTTAAGAGCGGTGGAATCTAATCTGGAGAACTGGGTTTGCATTGGTGGCAGGGCAGCATGGCAGTAAAGCATCTGCTTGGCATCCAGAAGGTCCCAAATTCAATCCCTGGCACATCCACTTAAAAGGGTGAGGTAGTACTGAAGGGAGCCCTTGGCTGGATGACCCAGGCCAGCCTGATCTCATAAGATCTTGGAAGCTAAGCAGGGTTGGCCCTGGTTAGTACTTGGATGGGAGACCACCAAGGAATTCCAGGGTCTCTATGCAGAGGCAGCCAATGGCAAACCACCTCTGAATGTTTCTTGCCTTGAAAACTCTACAGGGTCGCCCTGACCTGGATGGCCTAAATTAGCCCTATCTTCTTAGAGCTTGGAAGATAAACAGGGTAGACCCTGGTTAGCACTTGAATTGGAGACCGCCAAGGAAGTTCAGGGTTGCGACACAGAGGCAGGCAATGGCAAACCACCTGTGTTCGTCTGTTGCCTTGAAAACCCCAAGGGGTCACCTTAAGTCAGCTGCAACTTGATGGCACGTTCCACCACCAGTAGTGACTTGAACGGACTTGTCTGAGACTCCGGAGAGCCTGTTGTAACAGACAGTGCGAAGTTTGACAGACCAAGAGTCTGACTCATTATAAAAGCAACTTCATGTGTTCATGTGATTATGAGTCTCCACTATCTGACGAATGACTCATAGGCTACAGGAAGTATGACCATGCCAACGTTGTGCTTATTATATTCTTTTTTTTCATATTGATATTTGAGGCTGAAGATGAATATGTTTTATAAGGAACCCATATACAGTTTCTTGAGATTTTACTGGTTCTGTCAAAACAGATTTGTCTTCATGATCTCTGCACATTTGTTGCAGATTATCTCAGCCCTGTCCGACATAACGTTTCACATAGATTTAACATATGGAAAGTGTCAAAATGTACGTCAAGTCACAGATTCCCTATTGAAATGGCCACTGGAATGAAAAATGAGCACTGATGTGGTGAGTCCCTGAAGTTCTAAATTGAGCAAAACACTTTAGAATGAGGTCTCTGAAATACGGAAATAAAAAGAGCCAGTGGTCCATCTAGTCCAGTGCCCTGTCTCACACAGTGGTCAACCGGTTCCTCTGGAGGGATAATAACAGGGCATAGAGGCTGAGGCCTTCCACTGATGTTGTCTCCTGGCACTGGGATTCAGAAGTTGACTGCCTCTGAACGTGGAGGTTCCCTTTAGTTGCCAGGACGAGTAGTCACAGATAGACCTGTCCTCCATAAATCTGCCTAATCTCCCTTTAAAGCCATGTAGGAAAGTGTTTCCTTTCCTGTGACAAAAATAAAGAATCTGCATTGGCTTGCCTCAAGGAACACAAGAGGCTGTCTTATACTGAATCAGACCCTTGGTCCATCAAAGTCAGCATTGTCTACTCAGACCAGCAGTGGCTCTCTAGGGTCTCAGGCAGAGGTCTTTCACATCACCTACTTGCCTGGTCCCTTTAACTGGAGATGCTGGGGATTGAACCTGGGACCTTCTGCATGTCAAGCAGATGCACTACCACTGAGCCACATCCCCTCCCCTGTCATAAAAGACACTGCAAAATCAGGGATATCATTCAAACTGTGCTGAGTCTTGGTCAGTTTTCTAGAGACAAGAAGAGCAAGATTCGAGTCCAGCTAAACCTTAAAGACCAACAAGAAAATATTGTGGGCCTTTTAGGTTTTACTGGACTTGAATCTTACTCTTCTATTGCAGGCTGACATAGCTACCCACCTGGAACTAGAGACAAGAAGTTTGCCAAGAGTCACCTGATGGATGACGGCCTGTAGGGTAATAGCAAAATGTGATTTTATCATGTATTTTTTAAAACTGTAAGCTGCCTTGGTGGCCCTAGTAAGGGCACAAAGGTAGTATTCAAATTTTCTAAATAAAATAAAATAATAAATGTTGGAGAATGGCAAAATGTTCCACGCCTCCCTCCCTCCCTCCCTCCCTCCCTCCCTCCCTCCCTCCCTCCTTCCCTCCCTCCCTCCCGCCTGCCTTCCTTCCTTCCTTCCTTCCTTCCTTCCTTCCTTCCTTCCTTTGTGGTGCCAGCATGGTATAGTGATTAAGAGCAGTGGATGCTGATCTAGAGAACCAGGTTAGTTCCCCCCACTCCTCCACATGAAGCCTGCTGGGTGACCTTGGGCTAGTCACAGCTCTCCCAGAGCTATCTCAGCCCCACCTATCTCTCAAGATGCCTGTTGAAGGGAGAGGAAAGGAAGGAGATTGTAAGCTAGTTTGATTCTCCTTAAAAAAAGGTAGAGAAAATTGGCATATAAAAACCTCCTCCTCCTCCTCCTCCTCCTCCTCCTCTTCTTCTTCTTCTTCTTCTTCTTCTTCTTCTTCTTCTTCTTCTTCTTCTTCTTCTTCTTCTTCTTCTTCTTCTTCTCTCTGAATGGGGCTATGAGGACTCCCAGCCATTATTTTAGCCTTCTGAAAATTATTGTTTCCAAAAGAGGCTTTGCCCCACCAGGAACCACACTGAAATTTGGCTGTAGGTAAAATTCAGTGGTGGCTCTGAAATCCCCCTACAAACAGAAACAAAATGGTGAAACCCTGGCTCCCCCCCCCCCCCGCTTTAAATTAGTCATTTAATATGTTATTCCCCTTATCAGTTATTTGTTCTGCTGACTTATGGGAGAAACAGAAATTGGTGTAACAAATTTGCCCTTTGAACAGCTTTATTATTGCATTATTCCTTTATGGGGTCTGCAACGTAATTGCACAAAACGATGTTGTAAATCCCCACCGGAAAAGATTGTCCCTCTCCAGCCTAACACCCTGATGTCTAGAGGACACACACATTTCCCCTTGGTTGCTATTACCAGGATCTCCTACATGTTCTTCTCCGTGCATTAGAGGACAAATCAAACAGGGAACAAAGATTAACTGATGTGGATGGGATGTGTGAGCGGGAGAGAGGATAATTTTTGTTTGAAAAGAAGCCAACGGACTCTTCGAGCAAAACCAACTACCAGCAAAAACATTTTGTTCGCAACAAAGGTTGAATCAAAACCCTATTCCCCTAGCATATGAATTAGAAGAACAATTGTGTGATTATGATTAAAAAAAAGAGAGCATTACATTTTATGTTCTGCTATAATTGGTATTTATGACAATTTATGTAAACAGTAATGAAGCCTATGTGATTTTTGCGGGGAAATTGCATTATGACGCCAATGATCGTTACTGTTAATTTTCCTGAAGATGATGGCAATCAGCAGGCATAGTTTCATTGTAAATAGGTTAATTTAAAATTCAAACACTGCTGGTATTTCAAAATGAGTTCACATTTGATTTCTGAAAGTCAAGGATGTCAGGGGTGGGGGGTAGGGGTGGGGGGATTGAATATGCTCCCCTAATTTGCATCAGTCACTACGAGACAAACAACAAAAAGGGGGAAACAAAGTTTGTTTCAAAAGGTGGGATAAAGAGGGGTGACTTTTCAGAGAGCTGAAGCGCTGTCGGGGTTGGCAGAATCAGAATGAATCGGCCCAAAGGAAGAAGACCTCAAAGATCAGGAAACCCAGGACTTTGCAAGGCAAGGTCAAGACTTTGCAAGGCAAGGTCAAACAACTGAAGCCCAATAAGGGCGGATTCTGTGGAAGACTCAAAGGATTTCTAGCGGTTGCTGGAGGATGCTGAGAAACAGCTGGGGAGGAAAAGGAATGAAGATTGGACGTCTACCAGGCTTTGTACTGGGATGAGGGTAGTTCTGGAGATCTCCCAGAACTACAACTGATCTCCAGACTGTAGAGATCAGTTCCCTTGGAGAAAGAGGTTGCTTTGGAAGGTGGACTCAATTGCATTATAACCCGCTGATGTCCCTCTCAGTGTGGTGTAGTGGTAAAGAGCGGTGGTTTGGAACGATGGACACTGATCTGGAGAACCGGGTTTGATTCCCCACTCCTCCACATGAGCAGCAGACGCTAATCTGGTGAACTGGGTTGATTTCCCCACTCCTCCACATGAAGCCAGCTGGGTGACCTTGGGCTAGTCTCACTCACTCAGACCCACCTACCTCACAGGGTGTCTGTTATGGGGAGGGGAAGGGAAGGCTATTGTAATCTGGTTTGATTCTTCCTTAAGCGGTAGAGAAAGTCGGCATATAAAAGCCAACTCTGCTGCTCTGGTTAGACCTCAGCTGGAGTACTGTGTTCAGTTTTGGGCACCACAATTTAAGAAAGATGTAGACAAGCTGGAATGTGTCCAGAGAAGGGCAACAAAAATGGTGAGGGGTCTGGAGACCACGTCCTATGAGGAAAGGTTGAAGGAGCTGGGTATGTTTAGCCTGAAGAGGAGAAGACTGAGAGGGGATATGAGAACCATCTTCAAGTACTTGAAGGCTGTCATATAGAGGAGGGTGCCGAGTTGTTTTCTGTTGCTCAAGAAGGTCTGACCAGAACCAATGGGTTGAAATAAAATCAAGAGTCTCCATCTAGACATTAGGAAGAATTTTCTAACAGTTAGAGTGGTTCCTCAGTGGAACAGGCTTCCTTGGGAGGTGATAACCTCTCCTTCCCTGGAGGTTTTTAAGAAGAGGTTAGAGGGCCATCTGTCAGCAATGCTGATTCTGTGACCTTCGGCTGAGCATGAGAGGGAGGGCATCTTGGCCATCTTCTGGTCACTAGGGGTGTGGAGGGGGAGTTAGTTGTGAATTTCCTGCATTGTGCAGGGGGTTGGACTTGATGGCCTGGTGGTCCCTTCAAACTCTATGATTCTTTGCCACCTAGGATTGCCAGGTGGCTTGGAATGGCGGGCAATTGCCTGCCAGTCCATTGACCGGCTGACAGCAAGGATCATGTGCATCTGTGAGTGAGCAATGTGATCCCATCACTGCCGGTTTACATCCAGAAGCACCACAGTGTGACAGGACGATTTACCACTTAAATAAGGGGTTGAGTGGTAAATTGTCATTACGCTGTGGCACTTCTGGAAGTAAACCAGAAGTGACAGGATCACATCGCTCGCAACCCCGCGTGTGCCATCCCCGCCTCAAAAACCTCCCACCAGAGGAGAGGGGGGACCTGGCAATCCCATCCCCTCCCAAACCACAATCCACCCCAGATCCACCCCCAAATCTCTAGGAATCTCCCAACCTGGAGCTGGTAACCCAAACTGGGACCCTCAATGTTGCTGTCAACTTGCAGCAACCCCATAGAGTTTGCAAGGCAAGCGACATTCAGAGGTGGTTTGCCTTTTCCTGCCTGTAACAGCCCGTGTCTTCCTCTGCATAGCAACCCTGGACTTCCTTTGTGGTCTCCCATCCAAATACTAACCAGGGCCGATGCTGCTTAGCTTCTGAGATATGATGAGATCAGGCTAGCCTGGTCTATCCAGGTCATGGATATAGATACCAAATTGGTGACAAATGTTGTGTATTTGCGGGGTGAGGGAGTAGTTCAATTTAACATTCATGGTTCATGATCTGATACATGACTATTCCTTGTAACATAGTTAATATTGTGTTTAGGGTTGGATCCATAGTTGCCTTTCCATTCATGGAAGAATGCTTCCCATTCATGAAAGAAGACTTCTATTCATGGAAAAGTATCTTCTAATTGGAGAAAGCTCCATCCTTGAATGGAAGGGTTTCTTAAGGGAGTGGAAGATTCCTTCCATTCCAGGTCTAGCGTCAGTGGAAAGATCCGTTTGGATCCACACTAGCAGAATATGAAGACTGGACTTCAAGGCATTGTACAGAAATGGGAGTGTTGTACTTTAAACGCAAAATGCGAACTTACAACTTTGGCCAGGGAATCTTGCTGTTGATGTACATTCGGTTTCTGACTCAGTGTAACCCTCAACCATTTTGAGATGCGCAAATGGCCGCACAGTGGACATCACCTTACACTTATGCCATTTCGCTGTGCAAAAGTTTTCTTAATGCACTTCCCTAGCCTCCACCTCATTTGGGACAGGAGCCACTATAAATGATACATTTCACCATAAAATAGATGGAGAATGAGAGACCGTGGAAGCCAGCTCTGTCAAACGACGGCAGTGCCACCTTCTACATATCTTTCGTGCAAGGTTGCTTTCAAGGACGACATTAACAACTTGTTCGCAATCTAATGACACATTTAGATTAGAGTGCGCAATGTACATAGCTGTTTTTCCCCCCTCTCTCCCTCCTGTTCATTGCCAGATAAGATGTCTGATAGGAACATCTCCAGTAACCTTTCAGAATTCATTTATATTTTGGGGGGAGAACTAAAATAATGAAATGCCAAATGAATTAAGAATGATATTTCTTATAATATCAAGTGAAGACAATTTTGCATAGCCCATATGCAAGCGTTTCCCATCATGAATGATCTGTTCATTAAGAACAGGAGGAATCGGGAAGGGTGTGTTATTTATGTATTTCCCTCCTGCAACACCTAGTATTGTCTGAAGAGAAATGTTACATCTCGTGAAAGCCTGCTGGAAGGATGGCACCAGGAAAAAAAAAATGTTATGCGAGGTTACCTTGCTAATGCCCTGACCTGGATGGTCTAGGCCAGTGGTTCCCAACCTTTTTTTGACCAGGGACCATTAGGACTTTTTTGTTCGGTGCAGGGACCCCAAGGTTCAAAATAAAAATTCTGAGAATTTGAAAATAAACTTTAATCATAACTGTTAGTTAAACATTAAACTTAGAATAATATTTGAATATATATTTTTATAATGTGTGTGTGTGTGTGTGTGTGTGTGTGTAAAGTGCCGTCAAGTCGCAGCCGACTTATGGCGACCCCTTTTTGGGGTTTTCATGGCAAGAGACTAACAGAGGTGGTCTGCCAGTGCCTTCCTCTGCACAGCAACCCTGGTACTCCTTGGTGGTCTCCCATCCAAATACTAACCAGGGCTGACCCTGCTTAGCTTCTGAGATCTGACGAGATCAGGCTAGCCTGGGCCATCCAGGTCAGGGCATTTTTATAATAGAGAACTTTTAACTGAAAATATTAATTTATTATGGGTTTATAATTTTGTTTCGCGGACCTTAATTTAGTTCTCGCGGACCCCTGGGGGTCCACGGACCCCCGGTTGGGAGCCAGTGGTCTAGGCTAACCAGATCTTGTCACATCTTGGAAACTAAGCAGGCTTGGACCTGGTAAATACATGGATGGGAGACTACCAAGGAAGTCCATGGTTGCTACCCAGAGTTAAACAATGGAAAACCATTTCTTGCCTTGAAAACCCTACAGGGTCAACATAAGTCAGCTCTGTCTTCACAACACTTTCCACCACCACCTCCAGGCTAACACCATGGAATACTTAGCTGAAGAACAGTGCCTGCTTGGCTGCAATCATCATCTACTTGAACTTTATTGTAAAGATAATAGAAACAGAGGTTATGGAAGGAAAAATCCCTGTTGTCCAGGACCAGGCATTGGCTCCTTGCCGCTGAGCAAATAACCTGAAGGCTCTGATGAGAAGAACCTGTAGGACCCTAAATTGATTGGATGCTATTGGAGGAAGTGGGATGTATAAAGGTATGGCATAGTAGAATCTCATCAGATCCCTGAAACTGAGCAGGGTCAGTACTTTGGATGGGAGACCACCAAGGAAGACTCTGAAGAAGAGGCAAATCACCTCTGCTTCTCACTTGGTCTTGAAAGCTCCTTGCTGGGGTTGCCATAAGTTGGTTGCAACTCGACGGCACTTGCCTACTTGGTTGAAGAAGCTGGAATTTATTTTGCAAATCCTTCAGTATGGATGCACAGACTCTTCCTGAGAAATTTTGCCAGGTCCCTCTTCACCACCGGTGGGAGGTTTGGGGTCGGAGCCTGAGGAGGGCAGGGTTTGGGGAGGGGAGGGACTTCAATGCCATAGAGTCCAATGGCCAAAGCGGCCATTTTCTCCAGGTGAACTGTTCTCTATTGGCTGGAGATCAGTTGTAACAGCAGGAGATCCCCAGCCAGTACCTGGAGGTTGGCAACCCTAGATGAACTGTAACTCCAGGGGATCCCCAGGTCACACCTGGAGGCTGGCATCTCTATTTCTGATGTCAATTAGGGGAACATATTCAGTCTCGTCCACCCCTAAGCTCTCGGTACATTTCCCAGTGTGGGCAAAAAAAAAGATATGGCTATATTTGGAGGTTTGAGACAGGAAAGGAGTTGACAAAACATAGGGCCCTAATTAAGACCTGAGAGCTACTTTTCTAACTATATGTGACAACATCGGGGTGGGGGGGGGGAAGTGAACTTGTCAATACAGCCACCAGTCACCCTGGCCTTTCTGTATACCCATTACTACCACTGTTGACTTCCAGGATCTGAGCCTTTTTGACTGCAGCGCACCATTCCTGCAGCATCAGTAATGAAAATCTGCCGAGGGCATCCTTCTGTCAATCCTGCACCTGGTCTTTCAGGCGAGGTTGAGGGATGTTTCGGCATTAAGTCTTGTCTGCTAAACAAATGATGGGAAATGTATTTTTTTTTAATTAAAAGGGGGAAAAGATAAAGATCGGAATCTCCAAATGCAGTCGGAAAGATTTCTTTGAGAAAGCCAGAACAAAAGGAAGCAAACTTTTTCTCCCTCGACGGCAGAGCTGATGAATATTTCTTTCCTTTGGCAAAAAAAACCAAAAAAAAAAAAAAAAAAAAAACCATGAACTGACATTTCAGGTTCATACAAACAAATCCCCTCTAGGTTGAATGTATTAGTGGGATCATGATTAATCTCACGCTCGGACCCAACCGAACAAGCCTTATTTTTGCATGTGCTTATATTTTTGTGCACAACAGCTCCTCCTCCTAGCACGGAGAATGCCCCACGCCGGACGCTTCCTTTTTGCACGACGGCGTGGTTAAAATAATTATAATAAAATCTATTAACTGCTCATTACTTTGGGGAGGGCGGGGGACAGCATCGAAAAACCAAGCTCGCATCTGCAACCATTGATTCTCCACTGGTGAGTGGCAGTTTCCAACTGCCTAAGTAGGTTATAACAAGGTAGCTTCGGGGTGGGAAAGGCAATGGAGCTGCCGAGCAGAGGAACGGCAGCCTCCAAGACCAATTGAAGCCTCCAGGAAGAAAGACAGAGGGGAGGGAAAAAAGGAACAGGGGAGAGAGAGGCAGAAAGGAGGGGAGGAAATTAAGACTCTTGTCACAAAATTCCATCCTCCGGTTTTCTAATTGATTTGTTGGCTTTAAAAAAAAGTATGTTCCACCTTGGGGGGACAGGAGAGCAAATGATCTACTGGATAGGAATACAATTATGATTCACCTAAGTGTTCACAAACAAGTATCTGGATTTTTTTTTTAATTGTCAGCATATGACAAGACTCCAGAGAGATCTCAGAAGTTAAACACACACAGCATCAATCAGAAACTAGGGGTGGCCAGAATTCGAAGAGATGATTGGGAGGGTTGCCAAGGGCTAGGCGGTGGCGGGCAAACCCCCGCCAATCCACCTGGCTGCCCGCCAACCAGCTGAGGGTTGGCAAGCAACACGTGCACACGCGCCTGCCCGCCGCGTTACATCACTTCCAGTTTACCCCCAGAAGTGCAGCATCACAAGGGGCCATTTACCAACGGCCCCTTGCAATGCGGCACTTCCAGGTGTAAACCGGAAGTGATGCAATCATATCGGTGTGGCCGCGTGTGCACACGATCTTGCCTCACCTCCGCCCCAAAAACCTCCCATAGGAGGAGAGGAGAGGGGCGACCTGGCAACCCTAGTGATTGGGTTTCCAGTTTTGGGATTGGAAAGACCTGGAGATTTGAGGGATGGAACCTGGGGAGGACAGGGTTTGGGGAGAGGAGAGACCTCTCCAGGGCACAATGCCGTATAGGCCACCCTCCAAAGCAGCCATTTTCTCTAAGGGAACTGGTTTCTGTAGTCTGGAGGTTTCTGTAATTCTGGGAGATCTCCAGGCCCTACCTGGAGTTTAGCAACCCTAGGAGTAGGGTTGCAAACCTCCAGGTGGTAGCTGGAGATCTCCTGCTATTACAACTGATATCTAGCCGATAGAGATCAGTTCACCAGGAGAAAATGGCCACTTTGGCAATTTGACTCTATGGCATTGAAGCCCGTCCCTTCCCCAAACCACATCCTTCTCAGGCTCTGCCCCCAAAACCTCCTGCTGGTGGCAAAGAGGGACATGGCAACCCTACTTAGGATGGGAGGGACCCCAATGAGTTATAATGTCATGGTGTCCACTGTGCAAAACAGACATTTCACCCAGAGGAACTGATCACTGTAGTCCAGAGACGAGTTATAAATCCAGGAGATCTCCAGGACCCACATGGAGGTTGACAACACTAATGCAGAACTGACTGTAGAGATGCTTCTGCAATCCTCTGTCATGGGAATTCTTCCTAGAGTATGATTGATCCATATTCCCAAGGTCATGGAATGTTGTGTCCTGCATGGGTGACATCTTCAGTATTTTCCACTGTTGTGTCCTGGATTGTGTGTGGAGGGGGAAGTTCTATACCAATATAAGAAAGAGCCTTGCTGGATGAGACCAGTGGTCCATCTAGTCCTGCATCCTATTTCATAGAATCATAGAGTTAATATTGTCTCTATGCCAATAAAGGTTTAGAAGAAGAAGAATCATAGAGTTGGACCACCAGAGATCTAGTCCAACCCCCTGCACAATGCAGGAAATTCACAACTACCTCCCCCCCACACCCCCAGTGACCCCTACTCCATGCCGAGAAGATGACCAAGATGCCCTCCCTCTCATCATCTGTTTAAGGTCACAGAATCAGCATTGCTTACTGATGGCCATCTTGCCTCTTCTTAAAAACCTCCAGGAAGGGAGAGCTCACCACCTTCCGAGAAAGCATGTTCCACTAAGGAATCGCTCTAACTGTTAGAAAATTCTTCCTAATGTCTAAATGGAAACTCTTTTGATTTAATTTCAACCCGTTGGTTCTGGTCCGACTTTCTCAGTTGAACAGAAAACAACTCGGCACCATCCTCTATATAACAGTTCTTCAAGTACTTGAAGATGGTTATCATATCACCTCTCAGTTGTCTCTAGGGTTGCCAACCTCCAGATAGAAGCTGGAGATCTCCTGCTATTACAACTGATCTCCAGCCGATAGACATCAGTTCACCTGGAGAGAATGGCCGCTTTGGCAATTGGACTCTATGGTAATGAAGTCCCTCCCCTCTCCAAACCCCACCCTCCTCAGGCTCTGCCCCAAAAACCTCCCACCGGTGGCAAAGAGGGGCCTGGCAACCCTACATATAGCACAGGAACTAAGTGGGAAGGAAATGTTAGACTGCCATCTACTGGTTGGAGGCTCTATCGGTTTATTATAAGGGTTCCCCCAGTACTTTTCAAGGGAAGGTTTTTTTTTTGCCCTGTTAAAATGGGTATGGTTGAATTTAGTGTCACTTCTTAAAGAACATACTGATTTAGGAGTCAGACCAAATGTCCAAAGCTGTCTGGTTCTATCAGATAATCCCCACTTGGGTTGCCCTGTTCCTTTGTTTGAAACAAACCTGGAACACTTTTATTTTCTTACAACTTTCTCGTTTGCTGATTTTCCTCACTGGAACGAACACCTTTTCAGTGCTATTTTTCGTGCCAACTGTAAATGCATGGCAGAAACATGGCATGTAAACGGTCTTTTAAAAAGCCAAAAGAAATAGAAAAAAAAGTCCTGTTCTCGTGCCACGGAGGACAGTTGGCTCAAAATCCTGGTGAGGCAGGCCCAGAAAAGTAAGGAGTTGAGAGCTGCTGTGGGAAGAGAGGAGCGGTTTGGAGGGTTGAATTCAGGAAGGAGGCAAGGAGGTCTCCAGCTGGGGTTGTCAGGTCCCTCTTCGCCACCAGTTGGAGGTTTTTGGGGTGGAGCCTGAGGAGGGCAGGGTTTGGGGAAGGGAGGGACTTCAATGCCATAGAGTCCAATTGCCAAAGCGGCCATTTTCTCCAGGTGAACTAATCTCTATCAGTGGAGATCAGTTGAAATAGCGGGAGACCTCCAGCTAGTACCTGGAGGTTGGTAACCCTAACTCCAGCCCAATTGCTGGAGTCAGAAGAAGAAGAGGAGGAGTTGGTTTTTATACCCTGAATTTCTCTACCTTTAGGGAGTCTCAAAGTGGCTTACAATCATCCCCTTCCCCTCCCCACAACAGACACCTGTTGAGGTAGGTGGGGCTGAGAGGGTTTGGATGGACTTTAGGTCAGAGATCACCAGTAGGTTGTCTGTAATTGAGCGTAAAGCTCTCTGGGGGGTATGTAGGAAGAGACAGTCCCATAAGTACGATGGTCCCAGATATAGTTGCCAGCTCCAGGTTGGAAAATACCTGGAGATTTTTGGGAAGGAGCCTGAGGAGAGTGGGGTTTGGGGAGGGAAAAAACTCAATGCCATAGAGTCCAATTGCCAAAGTGGCAATTTTCTCCAGGTGAACACATGAACACATGAAGCTGTCTTATACTGAATCAGGCCATTAATCCATCAAGGTCAGTATTTTCAGTGCAAACCAGCAGCAGCTCTCCAGGGTCTCAAGAAAAGGTTTTTCCCATCACCTGCTTGCCAAGTTCCTTTTACTGGAGATGCCAGGAATTGAACCTGAGACCTTCTGCATGCCAAGCAGATGCTCTACCACTGAGCCACCACCCCTCCCCAGGTGAACTGATCTCTATCAGCTGGAGATCAGTTGTAATAGCAAGAGATCTCCAGCTAGTACCTGGAGGTTGGCAACCCTACTCCCACACCATTTAGGGATTTCAAGATAAGAACTAGCACCTTGAACTTCATCATCATCATTATCACTATTTTCTCTCTCGCCAATCACTGTTTCTCAAGAGTGGTTGGCGAGAGGCTCCAGCAGGTCTTTAGTCCTGAGGCCAGCTCTGGTTGCCTAATTTTCACATGCCACATTTCAGATGCCAGTGTGGTGTAGTGGTTAAGAGCGGTGGACTGTGATCTGGAGAACCAGGATTGATTCCCTACTCCTCCACATGAGCGGCAGAGGCTAATCTGGTGAACGGGGTTGGTTTCCCCACTCCTCCACATGAAGCCAGCTGGGTGACCTTGGGCTAGTCACGGTTCCTTCTGAACTCTTTCAGCCTCACCTACCTCACATGACGTCCATTGTGGGGAGACGAAGGGAAGATCGGAAGAGGCTGTCGCTCAGTTTACAGAGCATCTGCTTGGCATGCAGAAGGTCCCAGATTCAATCTCTGGCATCTCCAGTTAAAGGAACTAGACAAGTAGGTGATGTGAAAGACCTCAGCCTGAGATCCTGGAGAGCCGCTGCTGGTCTAAGTAGACAATACTGACTTTGATGGACCAAGGGTATGATTCAGTGTAAGGCAACTTCATGTGTTCAAGTCCGTTTGATTCTCCTTGAAAGGTAGAGAAAGTCGGCATATAAAAACCATCTCTTCTTCTTCTTCAAGTGGGATGGGTGAGTTGGCCAAAGTTCTGCTCTTCCAGTGGTGGAACATGACTGTTAGATCCAATCCTATTTTTTTCCCTTGCTGTCTCCTTTAAGTTGGCCTGATA
Organism: Euleptes europaea; assembly: GCF_029931775.1. Lineage (NCBI taxonomy): Eukaryota > Metazoa > Chordata > Lepidosauria > Squamata > Sphaerodactylidae > Euleptes > Euleptes europaea. The sequence continues at coordinate 118,001,719 of NC_079315.1, forward strand.
GAAGCATTCAGCCACCTGCGCTGTTTGGATTCCCCAACATATGTCTCAGAACTAGGGCTGTGCTGAGCAGCCTTGATGTGTGATACATGGCTCCAAAACAGAACCTCTGACACAGCCCAGCTGTGGAGTAATGACCACCCTGAAGCTTTGGCTGAGCTAAAAAGAGACCCATGACTCAAGCAAGCCATTAAGGAACAGAAGGAGGAGGAAGGGCGGATCGCCGCTCTCTGGTAATTGGGCCAACCGAAAAGAACAGAGAGCCTTAGTAAAGAATTCAGCGTGAAGGGAGACAGGAGAAGAAAGAAAGTTACCTTGTCAGGCTCTGCTCGCAGTTGGACCATCTTTACTAAGCTGCTGAAAGAGACACTGCCTCCAGGGTTGGGTTTCTCACATAAGCAGGTTATGAGAATAGGGTGGGGGAGACTCTAGTTGCTATACTTTTGTGCTGTTCTGGTGCATGTTTGGAATCTTCCGAGGAGCTGTGGTTCAGTGCAAGAGCACTAGCTTTCCATGCAGAAGGTCACATGAACACATGAAGCTGCCGTATACTGAATCAGACCCTTGGTCCATTGAAGTCCATATTGTCTACTGAGACTGGCAGTGGCTCTCCAGGGTCTCAAGTTCAATCCCCAGCATTTCCAGTTAACAAGGACCTGGCAGTAGGTGATACAAAAGACCAATTCCTGACATCCTTGGGAGCTGCTGTTAGCATCCGGCAGAGCATCTGGTTGGAATGCAGAAGTCCCCAGGTTCAACCCCTACCATCTCCAGTTAAAGAGATCAAGTAGTAGGTGATGTGAAAGACCTTGGCCTGAAAAACTGGAGAGCCACTGCCAGTCTGAGTTGGCAAGGCTGACCTTCATGGACCAATGATCTGATTCGCTATAAGCCCTCAGATGTGAGCTAATAACCAAGGGTCTGATTCAGTATAAGGCAGCTTCATGTGTTCCAAATCCAATTGCGCTGTACCGCGTTGTTAGAAAGCAACAGCCGGAGCAACCCGCCAAAGAGCCGCAAATGGATTAACGAGCAGGCGGGAAGTATGTCGAAAAATCGGCTCCCTGTCCACGACTGGCAAACAGGAGGACGTGAGCCGCACCAGCAAAGTGTTTGAGCATCCCTCCTGACAACATCTTGTCGATCGGTAGCGGATGTCAGCGCAGTGTCGAAGCAAGAGTGCATCAAAACCCGACACTAACAAGCTTAGTTGGGAAAGTAACTCAGTCGAAGCAAAACTTTGCTTTCATGTGATACGGCCACTGCACTCCTATTGGCTCGCATGAAAGCTGGAATGCTTTGGATGTCTCGTCACTCTGGGAGCGCCAACTCAATCGTTCTCCCCAAAGCCCAAGAGCTTCATCTACAGAACCAACAGGCGCTCGCTGGAGATTTCCGCCGAGGCTCTTTTGATGGTTCTCTAAAAAGAAACACGACATTGGGAAAATCCCCCGAGCGCTGCCGAGATGGGAAGAATGCCAGCCAAAACCCACCAGCGAGGACCCAAGGGGTGGGAGAACTTCGCTTGAACTGCCCCAAAGGACAGAGACAAACCAGAAAGAATCAGAATAAACTGCCGAGGGAATACTGTTGAAAGCAAACTATTTATTTTTCCCCCTTCAGAAAAGAAGATGAGAAAAATAACAAGTTCTGTTTTCTCGGCTAAATAATGTTCATTTTAGTCGCTGAGATCCCCTTTCAACAAGTGAAACTTCATTAGGATGAGGAACAAGGCAATCCACATCCCCGCACATTATGTCTCTCATTTTGGGGGAATGACAGTGGATTCTGAAAGTCGTCTCGTTTGTAGTTGGGCACAAGAACCAGGTATACTTCGGATGGCAAATCATCTTTGTACGACTGCTCCTTTTCAGATCCAAAATGTCCATGGGAGGATGAGAGAACCCTTCTTCTGACAGCTGCGTTCCATGTATAAAAACCTCACCACCAGCATGGTGTAATGGTTAAGAGCAGTGGTTAGGAGCGGTGGTTTGGAGAGGTGGACTCTAATCTGGAGAACCGGGTTTGATTCCCCACTCCTCCACATGAGTGGCAGAGGGTAATCTGGTGAACTGGGTTAGTTTCCCCACTCCTCCATATGAAGCCAGCTGGGTGACCTTGGGCTAGTAACACTTTCTCAGCCCCACCTACCTCATAGGGTGTCTGTTGTAGGGAGGGCCGGATGGGAGCGCCACCCCGGGATGCTGGCGGGGCCTTCTGCCAATGTCCCACTGGTGTAAAGGTCCATGCCAGCATCCCAGGGGGCGTCCCGGCGTCCGGGAGGCATTTCCAGAGCGTTCCGGGGGAGGAGCTGCTGTTAGGCAGACTCCTGTCCCCATTTGCTCCAGGTATGCCGGCAGTGAGAAGAGCGAGGCTGTGCCCTTTTTGCGGGTGCAGCCTCGCTTTTCTCAATGGGGCAAAAAGGCCCCCCTTTGGGGGGAAAACCCTTTACAAGGCTTTTTTTTTTTTTTGGGTGGCCGTGGAATGGCTTAGGAGGTGGTGTGGCGGTGCCTCCTCCCGGCCGCCCCTGGCCGCCGCCAGCTCAGGAATGGGCTGTAAGTTTTCATGGAACCTGCCCATGTTCTGGACTCACCTGCTGTTCCTAGCTCTTAGCCCAGAAGCAAGTCCCTCTGCTCCACCTGCCTCAAGCCCCATTCCAGTAGGATGGCCAAGTCCCCTTTCCTTACTGGTGGGAGGTTTTTGGGGTGGAGCCTGAGGAGGGTGGGGTTTGGGGAGGGACTTCACTGCCACAAAGTCCAATTGCCAAAGCGTCCATTTTCTCCCGGTGAACTGATCTCTGTCGGCTGGAGATCAGTTGTAATAGCAGGAGATCCCCAGCTAGTATCTGGAGGTTGGCCACCCTACATACCAGCCATGTGTCAACAGACCCAGAAGACTTATAACTCCTCTGGGAGGTGTTAGCAAACCATGGGGGAGGGGAGAATAACTGTGTATATAGTACATCGAATGTAATAGAAACATTGCCATGAAAAGTGACATCTGTTTTGACATCATGCAATGTTTTTTTTTAAATTGCTTTAACATGTAAAAGAAACAAGTGAAAACAGGAAATTTGTCAAAGAAATCAGGTGGTATACAAATGGCTCATGCACCAAAATGAAAAGAGACAACGTAACACATACCTGGACGTCCCTGTAAAGAATTCTGGAATTGCCCAGAACATTCCATGCTCATTGCTTATAAAATTGACAGTAGAAAACTCTTTAATGTCAGCGAAGAATCTTTTTTTTTCTTTGAGAGTTCATTAGAAATCTCTACAGAGTAAAGAGAAAAAAAAGAAAGACAGACGAGAAACAGATGACACAGAAATCATTAGGACGCTTCAAAACATGCCAAACTTTTGAGCGTTTAGAGGTTGTGTTTCTTATTTTATTTTATATCTTTTTTCCAGAAATGTATTTATTTTCATTTACATTTAGATTAGCTTCACAGTAGCAGATGGAACGAATTTAAGTCAAATTACAATACAAGACAGACGTTAGAACCATTGAGAAATCAAAATGAAATAGCAACCTCCTTTCTGGCGTTTGTTCGGAAGATCTTCTAAGAATAGCCTGAGAACATTCCGGAACCATATGGACTCCAGCCCTTAACAGTGGCGGATCTGGGCAGGGGAGTCAGAGGATCTGTAGAGTAGCTATGCTTTACAACTCTTTAGAAGATGGAACAGCACGGAAGGAGACATTTGTGCTTGCAATAACGATATCTACAATGGTTCAGTAAAGAAGGGGAGCAGAATTCAAGACACCTGTGTTCTGATTTGCACAATGCCTGGCCGATCTACATAATCCTTTTGACATATCTATCAAATATTTATCCCCACCATATCTGCAAGGACCTTGGAGACAATCTACAAGGTTAAGACCTCCACTGAATTGTCATCAATCCTGTGAGGTGTGTTAACCTGAGCCCTGACCTGGAAGGCCCTGGATAGCCTGATCTCATCAAATCTCAGAAGCTGAGCAGGGGCAGCCCTGGTTAATGTTTGGGTGGGAGTCCACCGAGGAAGTCCAGGATCACTACACAGAGGCAGGCAATTGCAAACCACCTCTGAATGTTTCTTGCGTTGAAAACCTTATGGGGTCGTCATAAGTCGGCTGTGACTTGATGACGCTTCATTATTGCCCTTACCTGGATGGCCCGGGCTAGCTCGATCTTGTCAGATGTCGGAAGCTAAGCAGGGTTGGTCCAAGAATCTTAGAATCATAGAGTTGGAAGGGACCTGAAATGCAGGAAGTTCACAACTACCTCCCCTTACACCCCCAGTGGCCCCTACTCCATGCCCAGAAGAAGGCCAAGATGCCCACTCTTAACCACTACACCAGCTGAACTGATCTCGGTCGCCTGGAGGTTATTTGTACTAGTGGGAGATCTCCAGCCACCACCTGGAGACTGGCAACCTTAGCTATAGATAGTTCTAACTCATTGTAAGAAACAGAACGTGGGTATGTGGGGTTTTTTTTTTATATTACAACCGTGATTTTTTAAAAAAGGTTGTGGGGGTTTTCAAGCTTCCTTTGCGATAAGAGGACCAGGAGAGACAATTGTATTCATTTTACACTGCAGCTAGCAGAAGAAAACATGCAGCGAAGGGATGGAATTTGCTGATGCTAGGTAACAGGGGTAGCACAGGCCCCCAGAACCAAACCAAAAGGTGACCATAAAAATCAGAATGAACAGGAACCGAGTTTGTGCAATGGTAGTTTGGGCCGTTTAATAGCGGGAGGAAATTAGATGCTGAATCAGCAAAGGATAAAATGAACAATACAAGAGGGGGACAGAAGAAAGAACAAGGAAAAAAGTGAGACGGGTATTGGGGGGGGGACTCGGACGCCGTTCAGACTTGCTGGTTAACATCGGCAGCTGTGAAAAGGGGGAACATACGGTTATTAAAAGAACCGGAAAGGAACGCTCCTGAATTCAGCTATCGCTGCAAACTCCCGATCCGCTTTGCTGGTGTTCCTAAACCGTCCGTGATTTGTTGGCCGTGACACCAACCACAGGAAAACTCAGCAAAATTGTGTTGAGAAATTATTTTAATTTTGCTTCAGTGGTCCAGAAGTTGAGACCGGAGGCAGGAAAATACCGCAGCGAGGCCAATACAACGACTGGAGCCCCAGAACCTGATGTTAGACAGCTTTTCAGTGTGTGTGTGTCTGTGTGTGTGTGTGTGTGCTTTTTAAAAAAAATCCTGTCCAAGTCTGATCTTGAAACTACTGAAGTTTTATTGTTTTGGATACTAAAAATTACTGTGCCCTGACCTGGATGGCCCAGGCTAGCTCGGAAGCTAAGCAGGAGGGGCCGTGGCTGAGTGGTAGAGCCTCTGCTTGGCATGCAGAAGGTCCCAGGTTCAGTCTCCGGCATCTCCAATTAAAGGGACTAGGCAAGCAGGTGATGTGAAAGACCCTTGCCTGAGACCCTGGAGAGTCATTGTCGGTCTGAGTAGACCATACTGACTTTAATGGACCGAGGGTCTGATTCAGTATAAGGCAACTTCATGTGTTCATGTGTTCAGGATAAGCCGTGGTTAGTACTTGGATGGGAAGCTGTCAAGGAAGTCCAGGGTCGCTACACAGAAGCAGGCAATGACAAACCACTTCTGAATGAATGATTCTTGCTTTGAAAACCCTACTGGGTCACCGTATAGCTTGATAGCACTTTCCATCACAAAAAGATTTTTGTGAAAGCTGATGGTTTAGGCAGCGGCCAGCCCTAGATCAAGCCATATTTTGGTGCTTTAACAGAGCTGATTGGCCATTGCGATGTAATGATTAGTGTGTTAGATAAAGATTTGGAAGACCTGGGCTCAAGAGTCTGTGCAGCCCTGAAACATCACTTAAGCTCACTCACTCTATTTTGTCCAAACCAGCATTGGTTCCCTGCCTGGAGAAGTTAAACAAACCTACCTCATACGGTTGTTGTTAGCACGCACCCCCTTTTAACTTGACTCTCTCAGAGGGTTGCCAGGCAAAATGTTGCAGGGGATTTTCTTTTTAAATGAAGTGTTACTAGAAGTTCTTACCAGAAGGGACAAAGGGCAGCTCTAGGAATCGACGGTAACTGTATGGTTACCATAGAGTTTCCAGTGATTCCTAGAGTTACCTTTCGTCACTTCCGGTAAGAACTTCCAGTAAGTACACAAGGCTGCATGTTTTAAGAAACACAGGCAGTAAAACCTGGGGGAAGAGGATCTTCCACCCCCACTGGGGGCTTGGCAGTAGGGTTGCCAGATACCAGGTAATAGCGGGCAAGTGCCCGCCAATGAAGGGGCTATCCGCTGCCCCTCAGCTGGCCAGTGGCAGAAGCAGACCAGCTGAGGGGCGCGGGTGATTAACATTACTTCCGACTTTACCCGGGAATAGATGGAGACGCTCTAGCATATTCTTTAAAAAAAACTAAAGTAGTTGGAGGAATGTGCTAGGGTGTTCCTGTCACTTCTGGGTTTACCCCTGAAGTGATGTTATTGCGCCTATCATCCCCCCCCCCCAGCCCCACCACATCAAATCTCCCGCTGGTGGAAAGAGGGGACCTGGTGACCCTACTTGGCAGCCCCATTCTCTCATCCCTTCCCCCTTTCTCTGTTCTTTTCCCACTGGCAAACAATACATTGCGAGCTCTTTGAAACAGGGATGTGTCCTGAAGTGCCAACCAAATTTTGGGCTAGATTCATAAGGCTGGGGGTTCAGTCTACTAGGTTTGCCAGGTCCCTCTTCATCACCGGCGGGAGGTTTTGGGGGCAGGGCCTGAGGAGGGCGGGGTTTGGGGAGGGGAGGGATGTCAATGCCATAAACTCCAATTGCCAAAGTGTCCATTTTCTCCAGGGGAACTGATCTGTCACCTGGACATCAGTTGTAATAGCAGGAGATCCCCAGCTAGTACCTGGAGGTTGGCAACCCTAGACAACTAATATGAACAGCTTTACATAAAGCAATGCTATGTACTATGAAGCAATTTCTCGAATTTTCCAACAAAGGACTAACTAGTGGCATGATGAGCTATGCAATGTCCTGCTAAGCAATTAGAAAAAATGCACCTATTTTTTTGTTTTTCTACTCTTCGCACACTCCCCTGCCTTGATAGGCTTGCTGCCAACAATAGCCATCGTAAGGGATGCGCCATCGTTCAAGGCCGCAGGGGACCTCAGCGGGAGACCCATCTCCCCTGCAAATAACGCTGCAGAGAACAGTTCCACGCCAAGGGAATCTGTCCGTCCCCAAAGATTAAATGTCACAAGGGCCTTCCGCTGATCCCACGCGCACGGCTATAAATACAGAGATTATCCCCTCTCTGTCCATTATATTCATTGTTATTACCCACTGTTATTCTGGCAGGCTTTATGATCACATCTGTTGCCATATGTGATTGTGGAATTGTCGTTTTAACATGCTTACAAATGCATGTTGAATGGCAAAAACGGGAATCTGATAAAGAGTGTTCTGTTTTGTCCACGAAGGATGAAGGAAGCAAGTGGGACCAGGATCCTGTCAAATATGCCATTGGGAGTAGGGAGAGAACGGCGATTGTAGGAAACAATAACCTGAAAAATTTCCTGGGTAGATTACAGCAAAAAAGGAGTTACTTTCCCACTAGGTTTGCCAACCTCCAGGTAAGGATGCCAGCCTCCAGGTGTGACCTGTAGGGTTGTCAGGTCCCTCCTCGCCACCAGTGGGAAGTTTTTGGGGTGGACTCTGAGGAGGGACCTGACAACCCTACAGGTCACACCTCCATGCCATAGAGTCCAATTGCCAAAGCGGCCATTTTCCCCAGGTGAACTGATCTCTATCGGCTGGAGAGCAGTTGTAATAGCAGGAGATCTCCAGTTAGTACCTGGAGGCTGGCAATCCTAGGGACCTGTGGAGCACTCAGAATTACAGCTCATCTTCAGACTATAAAGATCAGTTACCTTGGAGAAGATGGATGCTTTGGAGGATGGACTCTATGGTATTACACCCCAATGAGGTCCCTGTCCTCCCCAGGCTCCACTCCCAAATCCCCAAGAATTTCCCAACCTGGATCTGGTAACCCTACCTCCAGATGAGGCCTGGAGATCTCTTGGAATTACAAGTGATTTCCAGACTGCAGAGATCAGTTCCCCTGGAGGCAAGGGATGCTTTGGAGGGTGGACTCTATGACATTATACCCTTCTGAGGCCCCTACTTCCCCAAACCCCACCCTCCTCAGGCTCCACCCCCAAATCTCCAGGAACAACCCGGAGTTGGCAGCCCTACTACTAGGGTTGCCAAGTTCCAGGTACTATCTGGAGATCTCCTGCTATTGGAACTGATCTCTATCAGTTCCCCTGGAGAAAATGGCCGCTTTGGCAATTGGACTCTATGGCTGCCCCTCCCCTCCCCAAACTCTGCCCTCTTCAGGCTCCACCCCAAAAACCTCCTGCCAGTGGCGAAGAGGGACCTGGCAACCCTACCTAACAGTGCTTTGGGGTCCCTCCCTCAACCTATGGCTGCAGTAAACTGAGCAACCGTCTGTTCCACAGCTGATATTTTTGTTCTGCTTCCCGAATTTCTGAGGCCAGCTTGTTCTACACCACATCTCAAAGTCCTTTGGCCCGTGTTCATCTTTAATTCAGAGAAACAAAACCTCGTGGATGTTTTCTGACGAAAGGCGCTGCTGCGTTTTTTTTCCACAAGGCGCCGGGAAAGACTCTCTCTTGCCACGGCCGACTCACCGATAAAACGTATATAGAGGAAAAAGAAAATCCCCTTCGGCAATAACCAGTGGTCGCACAGAATTTGACAAGCGCGGCTGAATTGTGTTGGTTGCCGAGGGGGATTTTCTTAGTTCTGGTCAATTCCTGGGCTGGCTGGGATATGAAACGAAGAGCGAGCAAAATCAGCCTGGAAGATGGTGGGGGCAGCGAAGGAAATGAGAAGAAGCAACTAAATAATACCATGTAAAACAAACCGGCGGCATCCGGAATATTAAAAGCCTTTTCCCTAGATATTGTTTTGTGTGGCCGCCCCCTTCCACGTCCCGGAAGACGCTGGCGTCCTCTCCCTCCTTCTCTCTGAAGTCCAAATAATAACATCAAGGGGATTTGAAAGCCACGGTGGCTGTCTGGAAAGAAAAGATGGCGGTTAGAAGACCGCTGGAAAGAGACAGTCGCTCCTGGCTGTTGTCACCGGCTGAGAAAGGTGTGATGTTCCTTCCCGATTATTTTCCAAAGCCTGTCTAAGCTGTCAAGCGCCAAGCTGGCTGTCAGCCATTTACGGTGTCCCAGCAGGGCTTGTTAAATCTCTGGACTTTGTTGCCTACGTGGGGTGTGGGATGGTATGCAGCATCTCACAGGTCTAAGTATGTGACTGGTCACCTGTGTTCGGTTTGGTGGATCGCGAGGTGTGGGCATAGGGATGTCACGGTCCAGGGGGCACCTAGGGATCTGCTGGAATTACAGCTCATCTCCAGACTACAGAGATCAGCTCCCCTGGAGAAAATGGATGCGGAGGGTGGAGTCTAGGGCATTGCACACCACTAAGGTCCCTCTCCTCCCCAGGCTCCACCCGCAAATATCCAGGAGTTTCCCAACTTGGATCTGGCAACCCTACCTCCAGGGGAGGCCTGGAGATCTCTTGGAATTACCACCAATTTCCAGACTGCAGAGATCTGTTCCCATTAGGGTTTCCAGCCTCCAGGTGGAGCCTGGAGATCACCCAGGATCACAACTGATCTCCAGACGACAGAGATCAGTTCCCCTGAAAAAAATGGCTGCTTTGGAGAGTGGACCCCATGGAATTATACCCCACTGAGGTCCCTCCCCTCTCCCAACCTGTCCATCCCCAGGAAACACCTCTCCAACTCTCTAGGAATTTCCCAACCCAGATCTGGCAACCCTACACCACATCCACCGTCAGTGGCCAAGGGGGGACCTGGCAATCCTACGGAACAGGGAATTACCAGCCCCAATTTCCTGCACTTAAGGAACTGCGGAATGAAAAACAGTATGGCCTCCACATAATTACATTCTTCCAATTTCTCCGACTTTCTACAGTAAAGGCCACAGGGACTAGTAGAGGCAACCAAGAGCATCACCTGGAAGTAGACCTGCCAAGTCCCTTGCAGAGACTTACAATGCAATTCAAAGCAGCGTTACACCTTTCTAAAAGAACTTAAATATGTGACCTTAGAAGAGAGTAGTTCTGCTTAAGATCACATTGTTACATGCCCTGTAGGCATTAGCCAAGGGCTAGAGCTATACTTAGGGTTGCCAACCTCCAGGTGGTGGCTGAAGATCTCCTGCTATTACAATTGATTTCCAGGTGACAAAGATCAGTTCCCCTGGAGAAAAATGCCCACTTTGGCAATTTGACTCTATGGCATTGAAGTCCCTCCCCTCTTTAAACCCTGCCCTCCTTAAGCTCCACCCCCAGAATCTCAAGGTATTTCCCAACCTGGTGCTGGCAACCCTAGCTATACTCGAGTCTACCACACAGACAGAACAATGCAAAAAGCAGAGTTTCCACCACACCCTGTGATACTGATCAGGTTGCCAACCTCCAGGTGGGGCCTGGAGATCTCCCAGAATTACAATTGCTCTCCAGCCTACAGAGATCAATCAATCCCCTTGGAGAAAATGGCAGCTTAAGAGGGTGGAATCTATGGCATTGTACCCTGCTGAGATCCCTCCCATTTCCAAACCCTGCCCTTTCCAGATTCCTGGAGTTGGCCACTCTAGAGGCTCAGGATAGGGTTGGCAGCTCTCAGGTGAGAACTACCTGGAGATTTGCGGGGGGCGTGGAGCTAAAGGAGGGTGGAGTTTGGGGAGAGGTGGGACCTCGGCAGGGTATAAATGCCAGAGTCCACCGTCCAAAGCAGCCATTTTTTCCAAAGGAAGTGATCTTGGTCATCTGGAGATTAGTTGCAGTTAGAGTTGCCAGGCCCTTCTTCACCACCAGCGGGAGGTTTTTGGGGCGGAGCCTGAGGAGGGTGGGGTTTGGGGAAGGGAGGGATTTCAATGTCATAGAGTCCAATGGCCAAAGCGGCCATTTTCTCCAGGTGAACTGATCTCTATCAGCTGGTAATCAGTTACCAGCAGGAGATCTCCAGCTAGTACCTAATGGCAATATTGGGAACCCTAATTGCAATATTGGGAAATCGCCAGGTGCCACCTGGAGGTTGGCAACCCTAGCTGGGGAACAGATTGGAATTCTCCACCTTCCTCACCTCTGAAACATGACAGGCTTTTAAGTGGCATTTTCTGAACTGCAGCAAGCCAGGGCTCTTTGCAAAGGAAAAGCCCCCCTCCCCTTGAAAGTGCACAATTAAACCTCATGTTTGCATTTTTAAAGAGGCTTTGGGTCCCCATGCAATTTCCTAGTAAATCAAAGCCACGGCACTACCCTTCCTTCGGCTTCTCTATAATACTGATTTAACAACCATAAGGAAGACTTTGCTTTTTAAAATATTTAAAATCCATTGAAATTTCAAACAGTGCAATGGAAATTGGCTCCCAGAGACAAGAGCCGGGCTCTTTGCAAGGGTGGGGGAAGAGAAGTGAGCAAAACCACGCAGCAGCAGAAGACCCCCAAACAGCCAAGGCTCCGAAAGGAAGGGCTAATTGCAAAAGATACGAAATGCAAATCAGAACTGTGTCACAGGCCGACAGAAGAGAAAGAAGATATATATATTGTTAAATTGTGGAACCCCCTGCCCCAGGATGTGGCTGCCAGCTTGGAGGGCTTGAAGAGGGGAGTGGACATGTTCATGGAGGAGAGGGCTATCCATGGCTACTAGTCCAAATGGATACTAGTCATGATGCATATCTATTCTCTCCATGAACAGAGGAGAATGCCTATTATATTAGGTGCCATGGAACACAGGCAGGATAATGCTGCTGCAGTTGTCTTGTTTGTGGGCTTCCTAGAGGCGCCTGGTTGGCCACTGCATGAACAGACTGCTGGACTTGGTGGGCCTTGGCCTGATCCAGCATGGCTTTTCTTATGTTCTTATGGAGGATGAGGCTATCCATGGCTACTAGTAAAAATGGATAGTAGCCATGATGCATACCTATTCTCCCCAGGATCAGTGAAGCATGCCTATGATATTAGGTGCTGTGGAACACAGGCAGGATGCTGCTGCAGTCGTCTTTTTTGTGGGCTTCCTAGAGGCCCCTGGTTGGCCACTGTGTGAACAGACTGCTGAACTTGATGGGCCTTGGTCTGATCCAGCACGGCCTTTCTTATGTTCTTAAAGGGAGAAGAGTAACTGCTTCTTTTTCTCAGAAAGCTTTGATGCAACTCACACTGGTTTGCATTGGGCAGAAAGTATGATTGCCAACCTCCAGGTGGTGGCTGGAGATCTCCTGGGATTACAACTGATCTGGCAACAAAGATCAGTTCACCTGGAGAGAATGGCCGCTTTGGAAGGTGAACTCTAGGGCATTATACCCCATTGAAGCTCCTCCCCTCCCCAAACCCTGCCCTTCTCGGGCTCCACCCCCAAAATGTCAAACCTGGAATTGGCAACGCGAAATTTGATTGATCTCAACAGCAGAATAAAGCAGACCACCATTGTAAATCTCCATTTTCTTTCCTTCCTTCCTTCCTTCCTTCCTTCCTTCCTTCCTTCCTTCCTTCCTTCCTTCCTTCCTTCCTTCCTTCCTTCCTTCCTTCCTTCCTTCCTTCCTTCCAACCCACCGACCCATCCATCCATCCATCCATCCATCCATCCATTCATCCATCCATCCATCCTAGGGAGACCAGGTCTCCTACTTCAACAATAGATCTCCTGGCCTCTCTTTGCCCACCAGCACTCAGTGATGTCACCGCGCCAAATGTGACAATCTAGGGTTCGCCAAAAACTCTCTAATTTTACCATTGGCAAAATTTTGGTCGTTCTCCCTCGCCATTCCACCGAGCAGTGAGAGGTAGAGAAGAAGGAGGTTGGGAGGTCTATTCCTCCCATCCCTGCTCCCTCACCCTCTACTGCCACCAAGCAACAACTTCTGGTTATGGCAAGGGACCTCACATTGGTCACTACCTGTCTATGCATTCAACCTGCTCTTCTGATTTTCTCAGAGGACCTATTCCACTGCTCTCAGAGGAGGAGCTGTGGCTCAATGGAAGATCCTCTGCTTTACATGCAGAAGGTCCCAGGTTCAATCCTTGGCATCTCCAGTTTAAAAAGGACCAGGAAAGACCTCACCCAGAGCCCCTGGGGAGCTGCTTCCAATCAGAGTACACAAGCTTGATTGGAAGGTCTGATGGATTGACGGTCTGGTTCAGTATGAGGCAACTTCATGTGTGACAATTCCTATGACCGATTTGGACCCTGACTTTCTGAACAGAAGTCCATGTGTAACCAGAGAGACTAGGGTTGCCAGGTCCCCCTTCACCACTGGCAGGAGGTTTTGAGGGTGGAGCCTAAGGAGGGCATGGTTTGGGGAGGGGAGGGGCTTCAATGCCATAGAGTCCAATTGCCAAAGCAGTCATTTTCTCCAGGTGAACTGATATCTATCGGATGGAGATCAGTTTTAAGAGCAGGAGACCTCCATTAGTACCAGGAAGTTGGCAACCCTGATGTGTAACCAGAGAGATTCAAGCTTTTTCTCAGAAGTTTATCAGAGTATCCCTATATTTTGTTGTTGTTGAAACTTTCTTCTTTAGAAAGATAACAAATGGAAGTACTTTTCAAAGCCGGAGACAAAAGATTGTTGAATCGGCTAATGCATTCGGCATGGTTCCACATGACATTTTCCTTTGGAAGCAAGAGAAATGTAGATTAGATGGCCACATAAGCGTTCTAACAAGAATGCAATATTGCTTAAGAAACCAAGACCGGGTGTCCATTCACATTTCGCTGGCTTTCTTTCTACCCTACACGCCTGTCCTCTGAGTTACATCACTCGAGATCAGAACAAAATCAACCCCTCCTAGAATAATTATCTCATGAATCAGCCTGATTTTTTTTGTCTTGTGCAATTACATGCAACTCATTTGTGTATGCAGATGCATGTCTAATTTGGAAGCAAAGCTTTGGCGACGATGTGGGCAAATTGGTTAATTGCGCACACAAAGGCCCATAATTAGACATTTGCACACACAATTACCTGCTCTGCGTCCACACCATCCCATAATCGCACGTGAAATTACACACACAAAAGCAATCGGGAGAGCGGTCTTCCGATGGCGCGGAACCAGGGCTCGAGGGGAAAGGGTCACTGGAGTGGCCATTCCTAGTCCAGAAAAGCTTATAGCCACAAGACTTTGTCTTCTGTTTGGCTGTTGTGTATTGATACGGTTACAAGGTTTAATAGCTCCAGGTTGGGAAATTCCTAGAGATTTGGGGGTGGAGCCTGGGTAGGGCAGGCTTTTAGGGTAGGAGGGATCTCAGCAGGTACAATCAACCCCATCATCCAAAGCCACCACTTTCTCCAGGAGAACTGATCTCTGTCGCCTGGTGCTCAGACATAATTCCTGGCATTCTCCAGGCCCCACCTGGAGGTTGGCAACAGCACTACTCTTTGGAGAGGGGAGGGACTTCAATGCCATGGAGGCCAATTGCCAAAGCAGCCATTTTTTCCCAGGGGAACTGATCTCTGTCACCTAGAGATCAGTCGAAATAGCCCTATGTGGCACATTGTGTACTGGGGAAATAGTTAACATAGTATCAATAGATATTGCAGATAAGTAAGACTTATTTTATCTAAGCAATAATTGTAGTTAGTAATGATTTTTATTAACTGTGTGTTAAAGTGGTAACGATTTAGATTAGCTCAATTTCTTTATAATCAGTATTTTGGGGCTGAGAGCGATTAGGGGCGAAAATGCATGGTCGCTTTAGCCTCCTTTATTCCCTGTTTCAGCCAGGATTCAGCCAGGGTCAAATGAATGCGTTTTGCCAAATCTGCGTTCGATCCTGGCTGAATCCTGGCTGAAACAAGGAATAAAAGAGGCTAAGGCAACCATGCATTTTCGCCCGAGCTGCGCTTGAGCACTGCCAAATTGTATATTATGCTTTTCTTTCCCCCTAAGTGTTCCTTCCCTCTTTTTTTATTTTATACTCTTATATTGAAAAATAAAAATACAAAAAAGAAAAGAAATAGCAGATCTCCAGCCACCACCTGGAAGTTGGCAACCCTAGTCCTGGAGAAGGTGATATCCATTTTTTCACATAGGGAGACAACAGAAGGCATTGTAGATGTGTGTCGACCTTGATGGTGTGTGATTTTACTTTTGAGGATGAGCATTGGCTGGTGTGGCTGATGTTAATTGGTGTAAAATATGAGGACAATCATGGCATTTTCTTGCCAGGCCTGTTTCTTGCTCCTCTACCATGGTTGGGATGGGGAGTTCTTATTTTTGCTAAATAGCCGTTGAAGATTGGGGGGAATTTTACTTATAATTTCAACACCTGATACCCTTCAAGAAAAACCTGAGAAGTGTTCTATCTTTGGTGGAAAGTGCCATCAAGTTACAATTGACTTATGGCAATACATGGGGTTTTAGAAGCAAGAAATGAGCAGAGGTGGTTTGCCATAGCCTGCCTCTCTGAAGAAGAAGAGTCGGGTTTTTTACCCTGATTTTCTCTACCTTGAAGGATAATCAAACAGGCTTACAGTCACTTTCCCTTCCCCTCCGCACAACAGACACCTTGTGAGGCAGGGTGAGCTGAGAGAGTTCAGAGAGAACTGTGAGAGAGTTCAGAGAGAACTGTGACTAGCCCAAGATCGCCCAGGAAGCTTCGTGTATAGGAGTAGGGAGTCAAACCAGTTCTTCAGATTAGAGTCTATCGCTCTTAACCACTACACCATGCTGCAGCAACCCTTGACTTCTTTGGTGGTCTCCCATCTAGGTATTAAGCAGGGCCAACCCTACTTAGCTCTGAGAGGTGATGAGATCAAGGTAGCCTGGCCCATCCAGGTCAGAGATGAATTCTGTGTGTGTCAAGTACTGTCAAGTCACAGCCAACTTATGGAAACCCTCTAGGGTTTTCAAGACAAGAGACGAACAGAGGTGGGCTGCCATCACCTGCCTCTGCATAGCAACCTTGGACTTTCTTGGTGGTCTCCCATCCAAGTACTAACTAGGGCCAATCCTGCTTAGCTCTCGAGATCTGATATCGGGTTATCTTTCCATCAGGGTGGGAAGACACTTTGCACATACTCAGAATCCCCAGGTCCTAATACCTATGTTTAAAAATGGAATCCAATTTGACATTATTCTCTGCAATTCTCTTTGGAAGCCAGTTTTATAAACAAAATAAAATAAAATTCCTATATAATTGGAATTTTAAAGGAGTTCACATTGTGTTTATGGAGCAATTGCTACTAAATGAATTCATTTAAATTTTTCATTAGTTACATTGTGAAAAATTAAAAGAATGCCATTAGAAACTTGGATGTCTTAAAGGAGAAGGAACTGCTCACAAACTGTAAGAATATATAGTATTATCCCATGTTCCCCTTTCTAGTATTTTTGGTATCAAAGTTGAAGATAAGTTCTGCACAGCTCAGAAATTTGCTTCATCCATTACATACATTGGTTGGTTGTACTGAAAAGTACTAAACTTGTGGATTTTTGCCATAATGAATCTACGTTGTGATTGTTTTTCAGTCAGGTATATGAAGAACTGGTTAAGACTAACCAAATTATGAAAGGGATCGACAATTTTGTGGGGGCCATTGGCCCGTGGGAGAACATATGTGGACTGTCCAACTGGATTACTGCATTGCTTCCTACACAAATAATCAGGAAACCTCCACTGGCACAACCATTGACATCTATAAACTTGTAAGAATGTATTATAATCTCAGTTTGAGTGGTAAAAGGCCCCTTGCAATGCATTTACACCTGGAAATGCCGCATCACGACTTATGGAACTTATGGAAACCCTCTAGGGTTTTCAAGACAAGAGACAAACAGAGGTGGGCTGCCATCACCTGCCTCTGCGTAGCAACCTTGGGCTTTCTTGGTGGTCTCCCATCCAAGTACTAACCAGGGCCAATCCTGCTTAGCTCCTGAGATCTGATGATATCAAGTTATCTTCCCATCAGGGTCGGAAGACACTTTGCACATACTCAGAATCCCCAGGTCCTAATACCTATGTTTAAAAATGGAATCCAACTTGACATTATTCTCTGCAATTCTCTTTGGAAGCCAGTTTTATAAACAAAATAAAATAAAATTCCTATATACCACTCAAACTGGTAAAATACCATGAGGCGACATTGGCACACACGCGCACAATCCCCTGAACTCTGCCCCAAAAGCCTCCAGCCGGGGGGGGGGGAGCTGTCAACCCTACCTGAGGGCCAGATGTGGCCCTTTAAGAGAGGCCATTTATGCAGGGTTGATTTGTTGCTCGCTCCAAGCTCCTTTTTTAAATCCGACCATTACAATGCCTATTCATGGTCCCGATGCAAGAGCAAGCATAAAATGCCTTATCCAGTCTGCAAGGCAGACACCACCACCCCCCACTCTCAGTCTGGGCTGGCAAGGCATGGCCCAGCTTGACGAAGTGGCCTTTATGTCATATCCGACCCTCATAACAATTGAGTATTACACCCCTAGTCTAGGTGCTTAGAGGACATCACATGATGAGAAGGATCGACAATTCGGTGAGGGTTGCCTACCTCCAGGTGCTAGCTGAAGATCTCCTGCTATTACAACTGACTTCCAGCTGATAGAGATCAGTTCACCTGGAGGAAATGGCTGCTTTGGCAATTGGACTCTATGACATTGAAGTCCCTCCCCTCCCCAAACCCCACCCTCCTCAGGCTCTGCCCCCAAAATCTCCCGCTGGTGGCAAAGAGGGACTTGGCCACCCTAATATTCTCTCATATGAAACCCTCTCCCAACTCGGAACTGGCATTCTAAGACATCATCTACCAAGCCTTTTCCATCTTTATGATGATCCAGGAACATTGGAATGCCCTGTTTTGAGTCCATCAATTGCTTCCTTCAACTACCTCCTTTTGGGTAAAGGTAAAGGTATATTCTATCATTTTTATTTTACGATTCCTTCGGGACTTAGCTTTTTGTAAAGATTTTCTTTCCTAAGTGCTGCTTTTATTTCATTTAAAGTTGTTGAGGGTTGTTTTTTTTATGTATTTGCTTAGTAGGAAGTTTTTAAACTGCTTTTATATTAGCTTTAAGTTTTATTCGGTAAATTGTTTGGGAAACCTTTGGTTGCGCATTTATCTATACTATGTAGTAATATCTGTTCTGGTCAGAATGAGGGGTGAGACTGAATTTCAAAACCTGTCTGGTTTGATTCAAATATCTCCGTTTCGATTTAGGTTATCCCTAGTGATTAATGAACCTACAAATAATATTTCTCTCTTTCATGCTGATACCTCTCTCCCCATTCAAATTAACCTATTTTTCCGTGTTATCTTTGTGTCCATTGCATAAAAATGGTGTAAATGGAATACAAAATGGCATGAAAGAAATAAAAGAACTGTCAGCAACACCAAGAAAAGGAGGGAAATGAAACCACTGACAAGAACAAAGCAGGAAATAAGAAACAAAAATGATTGTATTGGTACATCCCTAATTAGAACTGCTATTGGGTTAGAAGAAGAAGACCTATTGGTTTTTTTTATATGCCGATTTTCTCTACCTTTTAAGGAGAATCAAACCGGCTTACAATCTCCTTCCCTTCCTCTCCCCACAACAGACACCTTGTGAGGTGGGCGAGGCTGAGAGAGCTCGGAGAGAACTGTGACTAGTCCAAGGTCACCCAGCTTGCTTCATGTGGAGGAGTGGGGAAACCAACCCGGTTCTCCAGATTAGAGTCCGCCGCTCATGTGGAGGAATGGGGAAACCAACCCAGTTCTCCAGATTAGAGTCCACCACCCCTAACCACTACACCACACTGGCTCTCAAATGGTCCAATGATCTCAGTAGTCTTGTACATGAGATAGGTAGGGTGCAAAGCAATGTATTAGAGTGGGGGCAGGCTTGCCTCTTTCCCAAGGAAAGCCCCCCCCCACCTCCATTTGTGTTTTGTGCTGATGGGGGAAAATGTGCCGGGCGGGGGGGGGAGAGAAATGACATCGGTCTGCCATGAGCTTCCATGGCAGAGTGGGGATTTGAACATGAGTCTCCCAGAGCCTGGTTGACATTCTAACAAATGTGCTTGTTGTAGGGATACCAAGTGATCACTTACTGGCTATTACCGGGCAAATCAATTTAAAACACCCCTATGATGTTCCAGGAAAAAGCTTCCATGGGGGAGTGTGGAGTCAAACTTGAGTGTCCTAGAGCCTTGCCTAGTGTTGTAACCACTACACTGTGCTTGTTGTAGGAATTCCAAGTTATCACTTACTAGGTATTACCAGGGCAAATCAATTTAAAACATTGCTATGATGTTCTATGCACAACACTTCCATTGCAGAATGGGGAACCAAACCTGAGTCTTCCAGATCCTGGTCTGACACTGTAACCACTATACTATGTTGGTTGTAAGAATATCAAGTGATCACTTACTGCCTATGACCTGGACAAAGCAATTTAAATCATTCCTACAGAACAGAAAACAGAACCTTTATTGGCATTTAATTCCTACAATGTTCCAGGCATGAAGCTTCCATGGGAGAGTGTGGAGTCAAACCTGATTCTCCCAGAGCCTTGTCTGAAACTGTAACCACTACAATGTGTTGGTTGTAGGAATACCAAGTGATCACTTACAGGCTCTGACCTGGACAAATTAATTTAAAACATCACTATGCTATCTCTTCAGAAACAATTCATAGCTACAGAATGAACTTTTGTGTCCTGTGATACCAAGTCAGATGCCATTAAGGCACTGGATGGCATTCAGAATAATATAGGCAGGAAAAAGGATACTTCTGCAAATATGATTTATGGTCTACATTTAGACATGGGGCAGCAAAGAGAGGAGAGGGGAGAAGAAGAGTCAGTTTTTATATGCTGGTTTTCTCTACCTTTTAAGGAAAATCAAACTGGTTTACAATCTCCTTCCCTTCCTCTCCCCACAACAGACACCCTGTGAGGTAGGTGGGACTGAAAGAGCTCTAAGAGAGCTGTGACTAGCCCACGGTCACTCAGCAGGCTTCATGTGGAGGAGTGGGGAAAACAAACCCAGTTCACCAGATTAGATTCTGCCGCTCATGTGGAGGATTTGGGAAACCAACCCGCTTCTTCAGATCAGAGTCCACCACTCTTAACCACTATACCATGCTGCAGCAACCCTGGACTTCTTTGGTGTTCTCCCATTCCGGTATTAAGCAAGGATGGGGACAACAAAGCCAATTCACCAGATTAGATTCTGCCGCTCATGTGGAGGAGTGGGGAAACCAACCCGGTTCTCCAGATTAGAGTCCACCACTCTTAACCATTACACTGTGCTTGGTGTCAAGATAGGAAAAGGGGCACATATAGCTGTGTGGAGTTAGCTTTTCTTTCAACTGGGGACCAGGACATACAATTCAGCCCAAGAAAATGAGGGATCTGGAAAGAAACGAGAGAGGCCGAGCTGGTCAGTATTCTGGGAAGGGATTCCGGGCACAACGTTCCTGGGAGAATGGATGGTGTCACCTGAGAGAGAAGAAAATCCTTGGGCTGTTGCACCTTGGGCTGTTGCAACTTGAAAGAGTAAAGGATAGGGCAGTGAACACATGTGGAAAAACAGACAGCACAGCAAGCAAGGTGGTGGACAGCGTTCTAGGTAAGTTTTGCTGGATATGGAAGAACAATAAACCAGCGAAGTTGAAATTCACAAACTTTCCTTGTTACTCTGCACTTCGTTTCATAATCTGTGGGTGGACATCTAGACAAAGAAGAATATATATATATTTTTTAAAGTCCCCCTGTTTATTGCACCAGTTAGCTTTTTAAAAAGCCTTCCTGAGATTGTTACTCACATCTCAAAGCGCTTCCCCTGGGAACCTGCATAAATAAAGTGCCACTTTACTTCTGGTTTATCTGGAAATGAGTATGCAAAAAAAAGTGGGGGGAGGTTGTGTGAATTAAAATCAGAAACTTAGCATCAAATTACTTTGAAAAGGAGCCTGGTTCCTTTGAGGGTCTCTTTCGGCGTCACCCACCCACCCAAAGCGGGAGGAGGCCTTTGCAACTGTGCGTCTCATTAAAATGGATCTAGGTTGATTTACGGTGGCTGTAATCAAGGGTTGCCTGACCTTTCGAAAGCTGTGCTCCCCATTTATAATAAATCTGAGCAGTTAAAAATAGATGAGTTTGGGACAGATCATAAAAAGGAACACTTTCCCATGAAGTCGCAGGATAGTTACCCAGAACTTCTGCATGTCCGGGGAATTACTCACACGCCTGTTTTGGTTCGATGAGTGAAGTAGGGACAGGGAGGCTCGATGATCCACCAGCTCCACTGATATCCCGCTCTCTGGTTGTGATCAGTGAGCCGATCATTTATGGACTGTCTGTCAGACTCTGAAAAGTGCAGACAAGTCAGTGGGCGCAACCGCGATGAGCGGCGGTAGCTAAAAAGGCAAATGCGATCTTGCGGCTGCATCAACAGAAGTATAGTGTCCAGATCACTCGAACTGATGGTATCGCTTTACCCTGCTCTGGTCAGACCTCACCTAGAGTACTGTGTTCAGTTTTGGACATCACAATTTAAGAAGGATGTAGACAAGCTGGAAAGTGTCCAGAGAAGGGCAATGAAGATGGTGAGGGGTCTGGAGACCAAGTGCTATGAGGAAAGGTTGAAGGAGCTCAGTATGTTTAGCCTGGAGAGGAGACGACTGAGTGGTGGTATGATAACCATCTTCAAGTACTTGAAGGACTGTCATATAGAAGATGGTGCCGAGTTGTTTTCTGTTGCCCCAGAGGTCATACCAGAACCAATGGGTTGAAATGAAATCAAAACAGTTTCCATGTAGACATTAGGAAGAATTTTCTAACAGAGCGGTTCCTCAGTGGAACAGGCTTCTTCAGGAGGTGGTAACCTCTCCTTCCCTGGAGGTTTTTAAGCAGAGGCCAGTTGGCCATCTGTCAGCAATACTGATTCTATAACCTTAGGCAGATCCGGAGAGGGAGGGCATCTTGGCCATCTTCTGGACATGGAGTAGGGGTCACTGGGAGTGTGTGTGTGTGGGTGGGGAGGTAGTTGTGAATTTCCTGCATTGTGCAGGGGGTTGAACTAGATGACCCCGGTGGTCCCTTCCAACTCTATGATTCTATTCTATGATCTCTTGCTACCTGTAAGTGTTAAGCAGCATGCAATTAAAAGGGAAAAATATTTGAGATTTTTTAGACTTCCTACTGCAATGTCTCCATGTGCCTTTTGACACCACTATAGATGGCTGCCCATGAATCTCGGTGAATCTAGGTGCAATCCCTGACCTGATCTCATAGAATCATAGAAACATGCATGGGAGTTTATACATGGGAGTTTTACCTGAGATTCGTTGCTCGCTGGACCCACACTTTCCTGCTGGGAGTCTAGGCACCAGCAGTCTCCAAGCTCAAATCAGGAAGTATTTGAATCCCTGCCCCTTGAAATGCTGCTTCATAATTTGCTGTCATGAGAGAAAAGTTCCCTCCCCCCAAACCTCCAAAGAATACCAGGGTCATGACATGGAGGCAGGCAATGGCAAATCTCCTTTGAATGTCTCTTGCCTTGAAAACCCCATGGGGTCTCCATAAGTTGGTTTTTGTTGGTTTTGACGGCACGCACACACAAAATCTTGCAATCCGTTTGTTACCCAGGAGCCAAGGTGCCTTCACAATTGCCACCCTTTAACTCTGGTGTCAGGATATGAGCGCTGTGTAAACCGATAGGGAAGGAAGGTGGCATGGTATAGCTGGATCCCATCTGATATCAAAAGCTAAGCAGTGTTGATACTTGGATGGGAGACCACCAAGGAACACATGAAGCTGCCTTATACTGACTCTGACCCTTGGTCCATCAAGGTCAGTATTGTCTACTCAGGCTGGCAGCGGCTCTCCAGGGTCTCAGGCAGAGGTCACATCACATGCCTAGTCCCTTTAACTGGAGATGCTGGGGATTGAACCTGGGACCTTCTGCCTGCCAAGCAGATGCTCTGCCACTGAGCCACAGCCCCTTCCCTGGAAGGGAGACTCTGCAGAGGAAGGCAATGGCAAACCACCTCTGTTTGTTACTTGCCTGGAAAGCCCCTTGCTGTGGCACCCAAAAGTTGGTTGCTACGTGACAGCGCTTGCGTGCATATGTACACACAGAGAAGCATTGGGGCAATATTAGGAAACAGGAGGAGACAATCCTTGAAGAAGACAGAAAAAGACAAGAAAATAGTCCATTTCAAATTCAGTGTAATAAAAGCATTCTATTATATGAGCAGCAATAATTTACAGAAGTATCACACCTGGGGATAACTCAGCAGAACCCACCCAGGTGTTGTTTGAATGAGTAATGTCCTAGGGTGAAAGGGGGGTGAGAGGAAAGTGGAGAAAGGGTGAAAAGAAGACTGTCCAAGAGACATAGGGATACAGGGATAAAGGTTAGCTAGATTCGAGTCCAGCAAAACCATAGAGACCAACAAGATTTGGGGGGGTATAAGCTTTCATGAACACATGAAGCTGTCTTATACTGAATCAGACCCTTGGTTCATCAAAGTCAGACTGGCAGTGGCTCTCCAGGATCTCAGGAAGAGGTCTTTCACGTCACCTACTTGCCTAGTCCCTTTAACTGGAGATGCCGGGGATTGAACCTGGGACCTTCTGCATGCTAAGCAGATGCTCTACTGCTGAGCCACAGCCCTTCCAGAAGCAAAGCTCTTGGTAGAACATCTGTCAGATGGCTTTGACTCTCAAAAGCTTATACCCCTGAAATCTTGTTTGTCTCTAAATGGCTTACAATCTCCTTCCCTTCCTCCCGCCACAACAGACACCTTGTGAGGTAGGAGGGTCCGGAGAGAAGTGTGACTAGCCCAAGGTCACCCAGCAAGCTTCATGCGGAGGAGTGGGGAATCAAACCCTCTTCTCCAGATTAGAGTCTGCCGCTCAAGTGAAGGAGAGGGGAATTAAACCCAGTTCTCCAGATTAGCGTTCGCCACTCATGTGGAGGAGTGGGGAATCAAGCCCGGTTCTCCAGATCAGAGTACACAGCTCTTAACCACTACACCACATTCAAAGGTGGTTTGCCATTGCCTGCCCTCATCATGACCCTGGATTTCCTTGGCAGTCTCCCATACAAATACTAGCCAGGGCTAACCCTGCTTAGTTTCTGAGAGATGATGAGACCAGGCTAGCCTAGGCTATCCAGGAGAGGCATTGTTACCCTTATTGAAACAAGAACTCTGAAATAATAGGGACAATCTCAGTGTGATGTACCTCTATGAAGTGAAGATATCACATTCCCATACTGTGCCTTACACTTGGTAGTAGGGTTGCCAGGTCCCTCTTTGCAACTGGCAGGAGGTTTTTGGGGTGGAGCCTGAGGAGGGCCAGATTTAAGGAGGGGACTTCAATGTCATAGAGTCCAATTGCCAAAGCAGCCATTTTCTCCAGGTGAACTGATCTCTATCAGCTGGAGATCAGTTGTGGTAGCAGGAGATCTCCAGCTAGTACCTGGAGGTTGGCAACCCTACTTGGTAGAGTGCCCCAAAATGCCAGCCTGCGGTAGACTTGAAGACCCAGTAAATCACATTTTCATTTTGAATGTGGATAGGATGGAGCGTTTTAGCATCATTGTGATCGGAAACCAGAAGGAGGAGGAGCGGAGAGCTGTTAATAATCAGGATTGAGAACAAAGTCATAAAATAACACCTGAGAGCTGAAAGAAGTTGGCACGGAGGCTAGTAAATCAATATTCTCCAGGTTCCTCCCAAAGGAATATTCTCCATAGGAAATGAGAAGCATAGGGAATGAGAGATTTCCACAGGGAATGTGAGCTTTCTGAAAGATGCCAAGGGACTGCAGTAAACAGATGCCAGTGAATTTCACCTATGGTGAAACCGGGGGCAAAATGTCGGGAGAATAGGGGAGGGCTTATGCTCACAAAATGTCTGTATGAAATCGGAGAAAATTTCAATCAATTTTGACGAATGGTGACATTTCTCCAGGGGTGCTGCATATTGCTAGATATGTAATTTATAATTGTTCAATTTGTACTTAAAGCGAAATTCAAAGTCTATTTGCAGGGCTATGTTAAGGAGAAACCTGTGTGACAATATGGAATGATAGATTAGTAACAGGTTTGGGGAGGGGCCATGGCTCAGTGGTAGAACATCTGTTTGGCATCCAGAAGGTCCCAGGTTCAATCACCAAATGCTCTTGCAATGATCTTTGGAGAAAAAGGATATTACAAGGTCCAAGAGTTTATTTTTTTTAGTGGTGAAAAGTTGGAGAATATGATTGCAGTGATTCACAGCTCAAGAATCAACTCCTATAGAAATAATCTGTGTCGAGCAATCAAAAGCATATCAGACTTCTGTAGGAAGAGCTACGGAGGTTCTTTCGCTCAATGGGAGAACCTCTGGTTGGCATGCAGATGGTCCCAGGTCCAATCCCTTAAATCTCCAGTTAAAAGATTTAACAGGCAGCAGGTGATGTTAGGGCTGTGGGGAAAAAAACTGATATTTTTTGAGGTTTTTTTGGAATTATCAAATCTGGAAATTTTTGAAAAATCCACAAACCCTGGATTTTTTTAAAATTTCAGGTTTGATAAACCCGAACCTGAAAAATACCAGGGGAAAAAACATACAAACCTGTCACATCCAACTTACTGGGCTTCTCTGGGGTGGAGGGGTCCAGAGAAGCCAGGTGGGGGGCGGGGAGATCTGACTGCAGTCCAGCCCACAACACTTCTCTGGACTCCAGAGAAGCGGCTGGGGCTGGATTGCTTGAAAAATCAGAAGGCTCCTGCCTTCCGATTCTTGCTGCAGGCAGGCTCCGTGGAATCCACATGACAGCAGGGAGAGGGAAGGGGAAAGGGAGAAGGGGAGAGGGCAAATGGCAGCCGGGCCAAAGCGGCCCAAATAATGCTGGGGGGAAATCAGCATTATTCAAGATCTGTTTATTCGGCTATTTTTCAGAGGGGTTTTAACTTTGACATTATCGATATGCACAGCTCGAGGTGATATGAAAGACTCTGCCTGTGATCTTGGAGCGCTGCTGCCAGTCTGAGTAGACAATGCTGACCTTGAAGGACCAAGGGTCTGATTCAGTATAAGGCAGCTGCATGTGCATGTGTGTTTGTGTTCAAAATCTTGTCTCAGCAACAAAAGTGTTAGGTTGTAATTGTGACTCCAGCTGAAGTCCATTGCAATCGGTGGCAGGGTTGCCAACCTCCAGGTACTGGATTCAAAAAGTTCCTCGTGCTTAAATTGAAGATGATGAACAACAGCAAGCACTGATGGCGTTATAAACAAAATGTAATTCAATTTTCAATAAACAATCACATAAATCACATAAATGAAAACTGCAATTTCCAAAATATAAGTGCAAAGTCCCAAAAAGTAGCAAAGAGCTTGAAGCAAACAAGCCGGGAACTCCGGCTGATGCGATGTTGCTGTGAAACTCCGGGAAACAGAGGTATGGAAAACCCGGAGATAGTTACGCTGGAATGGAACACAATTGAAGCCAAATGGAATATTATTGGCGTGATTATTTCATATCCTGAAAAACCCATTTCGCCGAGGCTTTATCCATCGGGATAGTGGCAGGTAATTTTCTTCTGCAGGTAAATTTTGCATGTAGTGAGAGATGCAAATCTATCTCAAGCACTGAAAAGCATGTAGCTTACAGATCAATGGATGGCTCCTAGCTCCGCCCCAAAAACCTTCCACCAATGGCAAAGTGGAACCTGGCAATCCTAACAGGCGGGCTTTGATGGGAATAACTTTTCAAAGCATTGGACTGGCATTTTCTCAGCTTAGCCTGACTCACAGGATCGTCGTACAAAGGACAGGATTTGGAAGGCCCCACATGCGCATCCTGGAGGCCTCCAAAGAAGGGCAGGTGAACAATGCCATGAATCACTAAAGCTTCATCAAAATGCTTTCCTTCTGCTCCAGATCACTCCTCCAAGATCATGCCCCTATCTCCATTTTAATATCTTGCACTAACCAATTTATATGCAAGCTTTTTTTTTTTGGCAGTTCCTTAGACCTCCCCCCCCCCCTTGTTAATGTAATTGGTCACTAGTTATCCCGTCTTGGCAGATTGGGGGGGGGAGGGAGAAAAGATGTCCATTTTATATTTTGAGGGAATGTATATATATATATATATACTCACATACACACACACTATACACATATAATATTGCAACTTTTATTTGATGAAAGTTGCTATTAACATATTTTCATAATCTTCTCCGGCTAGCAACAGCAGGAGTAAAAAGGTGTGAGGGCCATGTAATATTCATGAAATTAAGGGGAGCCGAGATGAAAGGGAGTTCCATTAGGGAGACCAAGTGTGACAATATGACACGTATTTGCATATTTTAGACTTTAAATCTTTTCAGCCCATCCAAGTTGATATATGGATGTAAACATGCATTGCCAGTTTTTAGCATATTATAAGCCCTCAAGACTTTGCATGCATTTTAATATGTTTCATTATTGCCATAGATTTTTAATTTCGAAAGCTCCCAGCTTGGATGGGAGAAAGCGGGAAGTCGCAGCATCTGGCCTCGGCTCCAGGCGAATCGGCGGCGTCTTGAACACGTCGCCTGCAAAGGGAAGGCATCTATTCCGGAATGTGTGCGCGTGTGTGTGTGTATGTGTTGGCAGTTGTGCGTGCGTGCGTAAGCACATAGAGGGGGTGGGTGGGTGACAAATGGAACGCTTTGTTTAGTACACATGCTAATTATGTGCTAAGTTAACTATCCTGAAAGGAAGAAAAAATGGGGGAAGGGGAGGGGAGAAAAAAATATATATTCATTAGCATCTTGAAGTACCAAACAATAAAAGGTTTCTTTTTTTAAAAAAAAAATGTGTTATTTATTGGGTTTTCCTGGGCTTGAAACAAATGTCTTTCGAGATGGGGTCCAGGCTTGGCAACTAATCAGGGACAAAAAAGGCCCAACTATTTTTTTTTAAAAAAACCCTTATGGCTTGTTGCCAAATGTAATGAAGCAATCATTTAATGAATCAGACCCTTGGTCCATATTGGACAGGAAACAGAGTATCCTTCCCTGAGATCTTTCATATCATCTACTGTGTGTTTTAATTGCCGTCAAGTCACTTCTGACTCATGGCAACCCTATGAATCAATGGGCAAAAATGCATGGTCACTTTATCCTCCTTTAATCCCTGTTTCAGCCAAGATTCAGCCAGGATTGAACGCATGCGTTTCGCCTAATGTGGGTTTGATCCTGGCTAAAACAGGGATTAAAGGAGGATAAAGCGACCATGTGTTTTTACCCAATGTCCTCCAAAATGTCCTACCTTTGACAGCCTTGCTCAGATCTTGCAAATTGAGGGCTGTGGCTTCCTTTATTGAGTCAATCCATCTCTTGTTGGGTCTTCCTCTTTTTCTGCTGCCCTCAACTTTTCCTAGCATGACTGTCTTTTCCAGTGACTCGTCTGCTCATAATGTGACCATCACCTACTGCCTGGTCCTTTTAACTGAAGATGTCGGGGATTGAACCTGGGACCTTCTGCAAGCCAAGCAGATACTACTGAGCCACAGCCCCTCCCCTAAAATGCTAACCCACACGCCCTCACATGAACACATATGAACACATGAAGCTGCCTTATACTGAATCAGACCCTTGGTCCATCTAAGTTAGTATTAGCTACTCAGACTGGGAGCAAGTCACCAGGGTCTCAGGGTCTTCCACATCTTCTATCCCCTGGTCCTTTCAGTTGGAGATGCTGGGGATTGAACTTGGGGCCTTCTGCATGCCAAGCAGTGGCTCTATCAACTGAGCCAGGGCCCCTGCCAAACAAACAACAACACCTTATACTGAATCATACCCTTGGTCCATCAAGGTCAGTGTTGTCTATTCCGACTTGCAGCAATTCTCCAGAGTCTTTGACCTCAATTACGGAATGTCCCATCAGTCAAAGAAACTTGTTTGGTGGGTACACGGGACAGGGCTTTTTCAGTGGCAGCCCCACAATTATGGAACAACTTCCCCAGAGAGGTGCACCTGGCTCCTTCCACTTTTGATCTTTAAAAGGCAGCTGAAGATCATTTTGTTTGGGATTGCATTGGATTAAAGCAGTCTTACATTGTGGTTTGAAAATTTGGTTTTATGTACTTTTTATGTACTCTATTTTATGCATGTTATTTATATTGCAAGCCGCCTTGAGCTCTGTAAGGAAGACAGGTGGCTAATAAAGGGTTTAAATAAATAAGTAAACTACATGAATTAAAATTAGTGGTCTTTTAACTGGAGATGCCGGGGATTGAACCTGGGACATTCTGTATGCAAAGTGGAGGAGACTACTGAGTCATAACCTCTCCCTCTGCCCAGCTTTGCCCATTGGCCATGCCTAGGTATCAGAACTTTTGAAATCGGTTTAAATTAGTCGACCACATACACAGCATGTTAGTGTTAAAAATCTGTTTATGCATCTTTACTTGATCTGTTGTCCGGTACATGGTCCTCCCCATTTTGTCTGTACAACAACCCTGTGAGGTAGATGAGGCCAAAAAAAGGTGACTGGCCCATTGAGCTTCATGAGCAGGGCAATCCTATGCAGAGTTTCCACAATCTAAGCCCTTGGAAATAAGAGACCTCAAACAACTATGCATAGGATTGCTCTGAGGTTCTCTGATATCCTACATGGACACTTTAACCACTATGTGCCACTACCACTCATTGTCTTCTTAGGGTGGTTATGACACAAGAAATGTTAAACCAAAAAGAAGAATGTTCAGGCTAGGTACATGGAGGAAGGAAAGCTGGGTGTGGGGTGTGCAGAGCAGGAGACATGCTAGACAGAAGTCTGAAGAGGCTTGCTGGATCAGACCAGTGGTCCATCCAGTCCAGCATCCTGTCTCATGCAGTGGCCAACCAGTTCCTCTGGAGGTCCAACAACAGGGCATAGAAGCCAAGGCCTTCTTAATAACGTAAGAAGGATCAGACCAGTGGTCCATCTAGTCCAGCTTCCTATCTCACAAAGTGGGCAACCAGTTTCTCCGGAGGACCAACAACAGGGCATAGAGGCTGAGGCCTTCATAAGAATATAAGAACATCAGAAGAGTCCTGCTGGATCAGACCAGTGGTCCATCTGGTCCAGCATCCTGTCACACACAGCGGCCAACCAGTTCCTCTGGAGGTCCAACAACAGGGCACAGAGGCCAAGGCTTTCCCTGATGTTGCCTCCTGATACTGGGATTCAGAGGTTGACTTCCTCTGAATGTGGAAGTTCCATACCTGGCTGGTAACCACTGATAGACCTTTCCTCCATGGATCTGTCTAATCCCCTTTTAAAGCTGTCTATGCCTGTAGCCTTCCCTACATCTGCTGGCAGTGACTGATGCTATACACCCTATCATATTACATAAATTGAAGGCATAAATATCATATACATTGTGTATAAAAAGTACCTTATAACACAAGTGCACAGTATAAATGAACCTACACTCTAAGTTTGCCAACCACCTACAGGGGGTTACAGTTCTCCTGCATTTACAAATGGTCTCCAGACTACAAATATCAGTCTCCCTGAAGAAAATGAGGGTGGACTCTATGGCATCTAAGGTTCCCAGTTCCATGTTGGGAAATTCCTGAATATTTGGGGGTGGAGCCTGAGGAGGGAGGGGTTTGAGGAGGGAAGGGACTTCCATGGGTTATAATAGGGGAGGGGCTGTGGCTCAGTGGTAGAGCATCTCCTTGGCATGCAGAAGGTCCCAGGTTCAATCCCCGGCATCTCCAGTTAAAGGGACTAGGCAAGTAGGTAATGTGAAAGACCCCTGCCTGGAGAGCCGCTGCTGGTCTGAGTAGACAACACTGACTTTGATGGACCAAGGGTTTGATTCAGTATAAGGCAGCTTCATGTGTGTATGCGTGTAATGTCATAGAGTCCACCTTCCATAATGCCATAGAGTCCACCGCCCAAAGCAGTCATTTTTCTCCTGGTGAACCGATTTCTGTCACTTGGAGATCTTCAGCCACATCCTGCAGGTAATAGCGGGGGATCTCCAGCCACCACCTGGAGGTTGGCAACCCTAATGGCATCCTATTCCCATAGAGCATCTTTCCCTCCACAGGCTTCACCCCCAAATATTCAGGAATTGCCCAACATGGAACTGGCAACCCTACTTACAATCCCAACAGTGCAAAGCAGAGATCCAAAAGAACTGATTTAAAATACAAAAGGGATCTACAGAGAAACTTAAATAGAGAACATTTGCTCCTACCTAACACCCGCCCGCACACAAAATAGTCTAAATTAGTTATATCAGGACAAGATGGTCAGGATAAAACGCGACAATAATCCAGAGGAACAGCATTTGTTCGGCACGTCGTTCGACGTCCTCCAGTCTGCAAAGAAACCAAAGAGTAAATCTTCCTTTTTTATGCTTTCCTAGCTAATCCCACTGATGTTGAACAATCTCCAAGGCCGTGGGTGGCTCACCGGATTAGCTGCTGCCTTTTTTTTTTCCCATTCTCCGACCAAATTCAATTCAGCGGTAAGCAGGACGAACAAAAGATAACCCTAATCAGATGGCTGATGCCTATCTATAGGTGATATCTATAAAATAAACAGTGATTTGGTAGTGAACAACATCCACGCCATATTGTGAAGGCGGTTTCTCATCTGTGCGCGGGTAACATCGGAGATGAAGAGCGTGGAAAAAAAAGTGATGTGCCCTTGAAAACAAAGATTTCAAGGATAATTTTCATATTCTTTGAAGACAAATGTGTTTTCTTCCCCAAGCTGGGATTAAAATATGTTGATGGATCAAGGGAATGCTTCTTGCCAGTCTAACGCGGGGATAAATTAGTGACTTTTGCTATTAAGAAAGCATTAGCTTTGGGGGGTGATAGCAAACATCACTAGCAAGGAAAGATTTTTTAAAAATTTGATCATTGGGTGTACAGCTGTTGGGCTGAAGGGGGGAGGGTAAATTTTGAGGAAAAAAACTCATCAGAAGAAAGCCTAACAGTGCATTCCTGACTTCTGAGGACGAAAGTCCTTAGGAGGCCAGGAAGGGTTGGGACCCTCCACGCCGGCATCCGGGCCACTTACGCCGCGGTAAGGAAGGGTCATACCAGCTTACAATCACCTTCCCTTCCTCTCCCCACAAAAGAAACCCTGTGAGGTAGGTGGGGATGTGACTAAGAAAGAGCTGTGACTAGCCCAAGGTCTAAGAGAGCTGTGACTAGCCCAAGGTCACCCAGCTGGCTTCATGTGGAGGAGTGGGGAAACAAACCCGGTTCTCCAGATCAGAGTCCACCACTCCAAACCACTGCTCTTCATCACTACACCACGCTGGCTCTTTTATATACATTGAGAAGAAACCCTAGGAAGAAATATTTAACAATTATTCGTAGATGACCTTCATCTATCCGACATCGTACTGGCTCCTTACTTTCACCTCCTTCAAAATCCTGCCTTTCATCTCTGAAACTCCTGTGACATCCTCTTCTTCCTTATGTCACCTCTTTGAAGACACAGGGTTGCCAGCTCCAGGTTTGAAAATTTGTAGAGAATAGGGTGATAGAGCATGGGGAGGGCAGGGTTTGAGGATGGGAGGGAACTCAGCAGAATATAATGCCATCGAGTCTACCCTCTGAAGCTGCCACTTCCTTCAGAGGAACTGATTTCTGTAGTCCGGAGATCAGTTGCAACTCTGGGAGATCTCCAGGGCCCACCTGGAGCTTGGCACCCTCTTGAGGAGGCTACACTAATCTTGTCCTTGGTTGCGTTTCTTATTTCAATTCTCCTTTCTCCATTTTGGTCCATAATAGTGCTTGTTTAAACAGTTCTCCTGTGTATCACTGGTTAGGGTGGCCAACCAGGTGGGAACTGGAGATCTCCCGCTATTACAACTGATCTCCAGGCCAAGGAAATCAGTTCCCCTGGAGAAAATGGCCACTTTGGCAATTGGACTCTATGGCATTGGACTCTATGGCATCCCACCCCCCCAAATCTCCAGGTAATTCCCAACCCACACAGCTGGCAACCCTAAGTACCATGTTTCCATTGATGGAAGTTATAAAAAGCACCCCTCCAAAAACAGGAATTTATACTGTGGTTAATCCTCCAAAGAGAAATGTCTTGTTGAGGAGACGCATATGGATCTTGTACAATAAACCAAAGCTCTCAGTACGTTTTTTGTATGACTTCTGGAATATCAATAATACAATGGCATTTCTTCAACTATATGCTTGGGGCGGAGCGTAGGAGCCATTTTAAAACTGGAACTGATAAATTACACACAATATGTCTGGTTTTTTTACGTGCAGGCTCTCCTGAGATTATTTTTTTAATGCAATTATATTTAGCAAATAATTAGACAAGATGATCAGTATTTGCTCCGGAGGCAGAGAAAATGTATCTAGCTAGATATTGGCAGTATAGCCGGGTCCTCTTATGGTTACTTTATTACCAATGTGCTGCTGAAAATTTGAGATGCCACAGTGATGGGAACTGTTGACAATATTTTTTTAAAGTTGAGAAATGTTAGAATAAACAACCTCCCCCCACCCCCATGTTTGGTGTCTTTCTTTCATCGTACATCAGGGGGGAAATAACATGAAAAGCTTATCTATTGTTCAAGATTAATGGTTGTCAAACCGCTGTTCTACATGTTTAGAGTAAATATTTGGCTTCCTGTCAAATTCATTATTTTAAAATACATTTGTGTCTTTGCCGTCTGCTTAAGAATAGTAACTATTATTTTATTTGGGGGGTGGGAAAGCAGGGCTGATCTAAAATTCCTTGGGAAAACATTTTCCATAGCCACCCCAAATAAACAAAGAAAGAAAGAAAGAAAGAAAGAAAGAAAGAAAGAAAGAAAGAAAGAAAGAAAGAAAGAAAGAAAGAAAGAAAGAAAGAAAGAAAGAAAGAAAGTCAAAGTTGATTCGCTGAATGAATCCCCTAAAACAGCGTCATTTTGAAATCCTGCTGTTCAGTTTTGCCTACCGAATCCTTTGAAAAACAACGTGGACATTTTCAGGGATGAGACAATTCTTGGAGGGAAAGTTGGGTGGTTAATTTCTCCCTAGGGTTGCCAACCTCCAGGTACAAGCTGGAGACCCCCATCCGATAGAGATCACTTTACCTGGAGAAAATGGCCGCTTTGGCAATTGGACTCTATGGGATTGCCTCCCCTCCCCAAACCCCGCCCTCCTCAGGGTCTGCCCCCAAAACCTCCAGGTATTTCTCAACCTGGACCTGGTAACCCTTTTTCTCCCTGAAATCCAACAATCCTTTTCTTTTTGGCTTTTTAGGAATGTGAAGCAGGGCTCACTGGCCTCTTGCTGGGGCAAGAGATGCCGCACTTTGAGGGCCCTCCCATAGGCACAGTTCATAGTATTGCCAGTGCTGGGTTGGGAAATACCAGGAGATTTTGGGAGTGGAACCTGAGGTGGGCGGGGTTGGAAGAGGGGAGGGCTTCAGTGGAGTATAATGTCATAGAGTTCACCTTCCAAAGTGGCCATATCTCCAGGTTAACTGATCTCTGTCACCTGGAAATCAGTTGTAATAGTGGGAGTTCTCCACCGCCTTGAACTTGGCAACCCTAGCCGCTCAGCCAGCCAGATGGTGGACTTACTTGCCCTCCTCAGGCTCCATTCCCAAAATCTCCAGGTGTTTCCCAACCTGGTGCTGGCAACCTTACCTGTACCCCTGGAGAAAACCCTGCCCTCACCAGGCTACACCTTCCCCAAATCTCCAGGTATTTCCCAACCCAGAGATAGCAACTCAAGAGGCCTGGCAACTGTAACCTAATGAAACATCCAAGCAGGTGACCAAAAGCCCCTGTTTAGGGTTGCCAGCTTCCAGGTAATAGCTGGAGATCTCCTGCTAACACAACTAATCTTCAGCCAATAGAGATCAGTTGACATGGAAAAAATGGCTGCTTTGGCAACTGGACTCTATGGCACTGAAGTCCCTCCCCTCCCCAAACCCCGCCCTCATCAGGCTCCACCCCAGAAACCTCCAGATATTTCCCAACCAGGAGCTGGCAGCCCTAGTCATACTCTATGAAGTGAAGAAAGCAAAACAGTTGTGGGGTGAAGCTAGGGTTGCCAACCTCCAGGTACTAGCTGGAGATCTCCTGCTATTACGACTGATCTCCAGCCGAAAGAGATCAGTTCACCTAGTTTAAATTATTCTTTAAATTATTCTTGACTAATAGTAAATTGAGGATTGGTGTACTATTTGAGCCTTCGCGCTGTATATATATTTCAGTCTCCAGGTACTTGGCAATTGGACTCT
This sequence comes from Euleptes europaea, assembly GCF_029931775.1. Taxonomy (NCBI): domain Eukaryota; kingdom Metazoa; phylum Chordata; class Lepidosauria; order Squamata; family Sphaerodactylidae; genus Euleptes; species Euleptes europaea. The sequence continues at coordinate 118,037,018 of NC_079315.1, forward strand.
ATGGCATTGAAGTCCTTCCCCTCATCAAATCCCGCCCTCCTCAGTCTCCTTCCCAAAAACCTCCTGCCAGTGGCAAATAGGGACCTGGCAACCCTAATCATGACTAGTTTTCATTTCGACTAGTAGCCATGGATAGCCCTATCCTCCATAAATACGTTTACTCCCCTCTTAAAGCATGGCAACCCTACTTCCGTGGCAGTAGTCGAGCCTTAAGGCTCCAACGTGTCATTCATGCCTGCGTTCTTGTCTCCTGCCCAATTTCTTTCCCCCATCCTTTCCTCTTTTCATGCCGAGGCGATTTGTCAGAGCTCTGAATATATCCGGCGCCGGAACGAGGCTCATTACAGGCCCGCACAAAGACAAGGGAGGTGGAGAAAGATGACAAGGTTTTGCATTAATTGCCTTGCTATCTAGTGTTCTGGGGGGCACCCAAGCATATAATAATTTAAGTCGGGTTGCAGCGAGTTGGAAGTTCCTGCTTCTTATAATGTTTTGGCAAGCTGATTTCCTATTATAGCACAGTCGGTATTTCTTTGTAAAGCCTTGACAGAAAGCTGCAGGTGGGCCCCGAGCTTTTGTCCTGCTAGTAACATATTTTCAACGTTCCATTAACTAGCCAGGAAGTCAGCTGGTACCACGACCATCAACCAAAGCATAATTTCCCCCCGAAACAGAGATAGCCTGTACAGCATAACCAAGCTCACAGTTTTGCAAAAGGTTAAACTAGAGAGAGTCTCAACTCCAGGTATTGCTTTGGCCTTCCCGTTCTGCTGTTTCTTTTGACAGGATCCTGTACTATCATCCTATGTAAACATAAGAAAATCCCTGATGGGTTGCCAGCCTCCAGGTACTAGTATTCAAAAACAACACCTCGTGCCAATTACAATGTTATGAAACAAGATCAGCACTGATGGCTAAACAACACAGGTAAATGAATTTATAAAAATCTATTGTGCAATAAGTTGTTATGGTTCACATATGAATAATGTTCCACAATAAATGAATATTCCACAATGAACCAACATCTCCAAGAGTGGTTAATTTCAACCAAATTACATGAACAATTATCAAATTAGCATAGCTGAACCTTTAAGCAACATACATATTGCAAAGTACTGATATGTGATCATTCACTGTCCGTATTCATACTGAAGCGACAGAACCACAACATTGTGCAGCAAAAGATGCAATGAGATGGGTTTCCTGTAACAGACCCATTTCACCACTAGGGTTTCTTCAGTCACGAGAATCTTCTGTGCAGATCATGAATGAGATGTCTACCTGTGATTTATGTGAAATATTAGAAGCACAATCAACTATCATCTACACTCAGCACCTAAACATATTACAAAATAACATACACATACCATAAAGAACATACCACATAGCAGGAATCAAGTAACCTCTCAGTCAATCAGATGGCATATTAGCTCGTCTTGTGTGCTATTGCAAAGAGCTCACCTTTATCCTAGCTAATTGGAAACAGGTGTGCTTAACTGAAGATGTGTTAAAGTCACAAGAAGTATGCTAAATCCAAACTAGAATGCAAAGCATTAGTTGCCAATGTATTGAATAAGAAGATGAATCTAGCCTCCTGCTGTAAGAGATCATTTCCAACATTTTGGTCTGTTTTGAAGTTGCCAAACTACAAAAAACTGGACACCAGTGTCCAGATGTCTCATCTGCCTGTAAAGTGCCATCAAAGGTACCTCCATTACCCCATTACGGATTCTTGAACGATGCTTACCTATACAAAGCTTCACAGCTTCGTGAGGTTTTTCCCACATATAGCAAATTGAATGAGCATCTTATAATGTAGATAACATTAATGCTGTTACAATTGGTCAATTGCCTCTGCTTAAAAGAAAAACCTGAATTAGTGCACTGGAACTCCTTGGACTCTATGGCATTGATGTCCCTCCCTTCCCCAAACTCCGCCCTCCTCAGGCTTCGCACCAAAAACCTCCCACCGGTGGCAAAGAGGGACCTGGCAACCCTACTGCTGGATCAGACCAAGGCCCATCAAGTCCTGCAGTCTGTTCACACAGTGGCTAACCAGGTGCCTCTAGGAAGCCCGCAAACAAGATGACAGACAGCCTGTGTTCCACAGCACCTAATATAATAGGCACTCTCCTCTGATCCTGGAGAGAACAGGTATGCATCATGACTAGTATCCATTTTGACTAGTAGACATGGATAGCCCTATCTTCTATCAATATGTCCACTCCCTCTTAAAGCCTTCTGAGCTGGCAGCCATCACTACATCCTGGGGCAGGGAGATCAGTGGCGGACCTACATTTTTTGGGGCCCTGAAGCTTGAATTGTTATGGGGCCCCCTTCGCAACCCGCAAAAATAGGGCAATGTCCAACAAGGTCCAAAGGGCCTTGTTGCCCTTGCAAGGACCTTGAGGCCGAAATGGTGGAGAACAGGGTGGTGGGATGGAGTCCTTGAAAATGGGCCATACGGTGATGAAATAAAACTACAGAACTATTAAGCCATGCACCAACAAAGGATCTGAGGATCCAGTTCCAAAATGTAGTCTGTGAATATATTCTGGCAAACTCAATGCACCCTTACAGCTGGGGGTTCGAGCGCTGCAAGCCCCTGAGAAAATTTGGAAATTTGACCAATTACAGGGACATTTTCAGGCCATATGAAATGGGTATTAGAGAATATTCTAATATTAAGTAGGGTAAAGTCAATATTAAGTAGGGTTTAAGTCAATATTAAGTAGGGTTGCCAACTTCCAGGTACTAGCTAGAGATCTCCTGCTATGACAACGGATCTCCAGCCGATACAGATCAGTTCACCTGGCCGCTTTGGCAATTGTGCAAATGCAAGCCATCGAAGGCAAAATTCAACTTATGGAAGTAGGTTTGCCAGCCTCCAGGTGGTGGCAGGAGATCTCCTGCTATTACAGCTGATCTTCAGCTGATAGAGATCTGATCACCTGGAGAAAATGGCCGTTTTGGCAATCGGACTCTGTAGCATTGAAGTCCCTCCCCTCCCAAAATCCCGCCCTCCTCAGGCTCTGCCCCCAAAACCTCCCACTTGTTGCGAAGAGGGACCTGGCAACCCTACTGATTATGTCATGAGCCAGTATGGTGTAGCCATACAGTTGCCAGATACCAGGTTAAGACAGGCAATCGCCCACCAATTAAGGAGTCTGCCCGCTGCCCCTCAGCTTCCCAGCCAATAGAAGCAGGTCAGCTGAAGGGGGGCGATTAACGTCACTTCCAGGGTAAACCCAGAAGTGACGGGGATGCTCTAGCACATTCCTCCAAAAACTCTATTGTTTCCATAGAGGTTTTGGAGGAATGTGCTAGAGCATACCTGTCACTTCTGGGTTTACCCCGGAAGTGATGTTATTGTGCCAATCACCGCCCCCCAGCCCCACCACAACAAAGTTCCAACTGGTAGTGAGGGGGGACCTGGCAACCCTATGTAGCAGTCAGAATGCTGGATGTGTGATGGAAAGGGCCATCAAGTCACAGATCATTTGTGGAGTCCCCATAGGGTTTTCAAGGCAAGAGACAAACAGAGAGGGTTTGCCATTGCCTGATTCTGTGTAGCCGCCCTGAACATCCTTGAGGGTCCCCAGTTCTGAGTATTATTACCCTTTTCAGGGCTCTCCCAAGTCCTGAGGGATTGGTGGAAATTGGCGGAAACTTATGTATGAATACTGGCAGTTTTTAAATAAAAAAAGTACTGCAAACTATTCAATACAGTAGAAAGTAAGGTTTCTGGATCCTACTGCCATAGTCATAGAATCATAGAACTGGAAGGGACCACCAGGGCCATCTAGTCCAACCCCCTGCCCAATGCAGGAAATTCACAACCACCCCCCCCCCCTCACTCCTCTAGTGACCCCTACCACATGTCCAGAAGATGACCAAAAAAAAAACCCTCCAGGATCCCTGGCCAATCTGGCCTGGAGGAATTAGTGAACCCAAAGTGGTGATTGGCATTTCCCTGGACATGTAAGAAAGGGCCATGAGAGCCAAAGACTGACGCAACCCTTCCTGCCCTCCCTTTCATGATCTCCTTAAGTTCACAAAGTTAGTATTGCTGACAGGTGGCCATCTAGCCATCTAGTAGGGTTGCCAGGTGGGTGCTTTTGGTGGGCAATTGCCAGCCAATCCACCCAGGTGCATTGGAGCGGCGGCTGCACATGTGCATGGGTGCACACGTGTGATGACATCACTTCTGGTCTTACTTCCGGAAGCACCACATCGTTGTGGTTGCTTCAGCGCTATCATCAGTGGTGATGTGGCACTTCCGGAAGTACACCCGGAAGTGACGTCATTGCATGCACACCCCTCTGCGCTCAAATGGCCGCCCCAGCCCCTAAAAACTCCCACCGATTAGGAGGGGAACCTGGCAATCCTACCATCTATCCACCTAGTCCTCAGTTCGATATGTCTAGTAGTTTGCATTTTACTTAACCATGTGAATTATTACAGGTTTTGGTGGGCCAGGACATGGGAGGGGCTGTGGTTCAGTAGTAGAGCATCTGCTTGGCATGCAGAAGATCCCAGATTCAATTCTCAGCATCTCCAGCTAAAAGGACCAGGCAGGTAGGTGATGTGAAAGACCCCTGCCTGAGACCCTGCAGAGCCGCTGCTGGTCTGAGTAGACAATACTGGCTTTGATGAAACAAGGGTCTGATTCAATATAAGGCAGCTTCATGTGTTCATGTGTACAGACAGAGCTCTCCCCCCGATTCCCTAAAGACTGCTCAATATTGGTTAATTGGCTTCCCCCTTCCCATCTCTCCCCCTGTACTTTCCATTTCAAATGGCAATGATTCACGTGAAAAATAAACATTCTCAACTTTTCCAGCACTTTTGAGATCCTGTCTCTCCCACAGAGGTGGCATGAGGCGACCATTTTGTCACGGTTTCCCTTAGCGGCGAAAGTGTTCGAAATGATACTTCGAAGATTTAAAACCAGTTGATTATAATTTACATCTTATTAGTCTAGGGAAAAAGGAGAGCGGCAAAAAAAAAAAAAGAAAGAAAGAAAGAAAAAAGATATCCATTACCAAATGTAAAATTAAACGATCATTAAGCTAATTAGCCAGTTTGTTGTTCTCATTGAGTTTATTGTTTCAATTGTATCTGTGCAAATTAGCAACGGGCTTAATTTGTGCAGAAATCAATAAATTCTTTCCCCCCTTTTCCTGTAATATATGCACATATTTAAATAGTCAGTGCTTTAACAAGAAAGTTGGAGCAAGGGTTTAATTTTGGCACGAGGGAACTCGGATGAGCGAACAACCCAGACTGTACGACAGATAGCAGTGAATTGGTGGGGCATCCGTAATGGTAGAGGCTAGACCAAGCAGGCAAAGATAATTCAGTTCACTGTTGTCCAAAGAGCCTAACTCTTTGTTCACTTGTAACTTACCAGACAGATGTAGGGCTGCTAACCTCCAGGTACTAAAAGTCAAAATCAGCACAGAATGGCAAAGATACCCAGACTCTCTATATATTGTCAAATCAAAGAATCTCTGCTGAGGAATGTTGTAAATATGACATACATGTAGCATCGTGTTTACTAAAATAATTATAGAGGAGAGATATAAAAAGGAACTGAAGAAGACCTCGAAACAGAATATAATAATCTTGATGTAAAGAACAACGAAATGAAATATTATAAATTTGGATTACTGGGACTATGAACACCTGTGTACTATTGAGTTTATGACTCATATGGATTATAACTGTGGTTGAGATTCTTTGATTTGACAATATAGAGAGACTCTGGGTATCTTTGCCATTTGGTGTTGATTTTGACTTTTAGCTATACTTTTGAACACAGAGGTGTCATATTTTGTGTAACCTCCAGGTACTAGCTGGAGATCTCCTGCGATTATAACTGATCTCCAGCCAATAGAGATCCATTCACCTGGAGAAAATGGCCGCTTTGGCCATTGCACTCTATGGTATTGAAGTCCCTCCCCAAACCCCACCCTCCTCAGGCTCCGCCCCCCAAAACTCCCGACGGTGGTGAAGAGGGACCTTGTCACTGGCGGGTGGGTGGGAGTTGCCAGATCCAGCTTGGGAAACTCCTGGAGATTTGGGGATGGAGCTTTGGGGAGGACAGGGGCCTTATTGGGGTACAATTCCATACAGTCCATTCTCCAAAGCATCCATTTTCTCCAGGGGAACTGATCTGTGCTGTCTGGAGATGCACTGTAACTCTGGGAGATCCCCAGGTCCCACCTGGAGGCTGGCATCCCTACATAGATGGCTCAGAATTAGAAGTGCACCAATCTTAAAAATTTTATAATTTTGTATCTGGGAATCAAGGGAACTTTTTTTTAGTGTGATTGCTTATGTAGAACAATACCAGTTTGGTATTCAAATCTGTGTGGTTTATTTGGGTTCCAGAGACTTAAGACTATTACTTTCCATGGGGAATCTATTGGAGGATCTTGAAGAGCTGTTTATAAAGATAATACCCAGTTCCCTCCTTGCAACCAGCAGGAGGTTTTTGGGGAGATCCAGAGGAGGGTGAGGTTTGGGGAGGGAGGGATTTCAGTGCCATAGAGTCCAATTGCCAAAGTGGCCATTTTCTCCAGGGGAACTGGTCTCTATCGGCTGGAGATCTCCAGCTAGTACCTGGAGGTTGGCAACCTTAGGGAGAAATTAACCACCCTACTTTCCCTCCAAGAACTGTGATGTGGGGTGGTCCAAAGATTGTTTTGGAGTGCAGCTGAGCCCCAGTGTCTGTATGTGCATCTGTCCGGGGGGCACCCCACTTGGGAGCAGCTGGCACAAGAACTGAACTGTGTACCAGAACTCAGCATGCACCCCCTCGTAGGGCACAGTCCCCTAAATGTGAGGATGTATGATATGTGGTGGTCCAATCCTTATTTTGGGGTGCAGAGTTTTTAAATTGTCCTCAATATCATTCAGGAACTAGGAAATACAAATAAGGAACTGGGAATAGGGAACAAACTGGGAACTGGGAACAAACTTCAGCCTCCTATTAGAAGTAGGGTTGCCAACTCCTGGTTGGAAAATATCTGGATATTTATTTGGGGGGAGAGCCTTAGGAGGTGGTTTGGGGATGGGAGGGGCTTCAATGGAGTATAATGCCTTAGAGTCCACCTTCCAAAGCAGCCATTTTCTCCAGGTGGGGTTGCCAGGTCCCTCTCTTTGCCACTGGTGGGAGGTTTTTGGGGCAGAGCCTGAGGAGGGCAGGGTTTGGGGAGGGGTGGGATTTCAATGCCATAGAGTCCAATGGCCAAAGCGGCCATTTTCTCCAGGTGAACTGATCTCTATTGGCTAGAGTTGTAATAGCAGGAGATCTCCAGCTAGTACCTGGAGGTTGGCAACCCTATCTCCAGGTGAACTGCTCTCTTTCACCTGGAGACTGGATGTAACAGTGGGAAATCTCCAGCCATCACCTTAGGGTTGCCAACCTCCAGGTACTAGTTGGAGATCTCCTGCTATTACAACTGCCCTCCAGCCGATAGAGGTTAGTTCACCTGGAGAATGGCCACTTCGGAATGGTTGTGCTCCATAAAATAACAAGATAACAAGATAAGTCTAGTGCAGTATCAAGAAATCACGTGGTTGAGGCACCCCTGACATCACATTTTATGGAGCACAACCATTCCGATGAAGATCTTTCTTTTTTTGTTTTATGGCGCTTTGTGAGCGCACACAACCATGACAGAACTGATCTTGATCTTGTCTTAAAACGACAAGAATCTAAATACATCCAATTTTTTGACACTCTGTCTCCTAAAGGTCTAAATACTGCACTAGACTTATCTTGTTATTTGTAATTATTTGTTATCATCTGTTGACATGCATTGTTGTTTCTTTGTATATTTTGTATCAATGTACCTTTGCATCAATATATGCTTGTTCTAACATATTGGTGCGCTGTCACTTTAAATCATTCTAGCTGAGTCGCACCTTACCACATGATTTTTGTATACTTAAGTGGGGCGGTAACAAGGCAACTTTGCCAACGCAGAAGCATTGTAATTTACAGCTAGCGTGTGAGTATTTGTAACATTGTCTTTTTCTCTAATTCTCTATGATTACTCTTTATGCCGATGTACTGCATTATGTTTAATTTAATTTATTTATGTAGTGGCCCCTGAGGAAGGCTATGTTTCAAGGCGAAACAGAAAGAGAACCGGGCTTCTGTTGGATTATTCCATCACCTTACCTCTTGGAAGAGAAAGAAAACATTCCTAGCTACTTTCTGGGACTTTTTCTTGTGGCCAATTAAGAAGTTTTGGCATTGTCTATTACTTCCCCAGATACTGGTTGTTTTCTTATGTGTTTATGGCAGCATAAAAAGTTGCTGTTTTGTTTATCACTTGAAGTTGTTGCTGTTCTTTAGTTTGCTAACCACCCACAGCACGCTAATTTTGGTTTACCTAGTACCTGGAGGATGGCAACCCTAGTCAGAAAAGAGAATACTGTATTGTGTTACAGTAGCCATGACAGGGGATATTCCCAAGAGATTTTGAGACAGTTACTTCTTCAGTTGCAAGTCTCTGGGAAAATAGACATGGGCCACCTTCCCTGATTGATTGTAAAATAATTAACTAAAAACTTAAACTTAAAATAATTAAAAGGCTTTAAAGACAATTAAAGGATGTGATTAAAAAGCATGTTGCTTTGTGCTGATGCACTTCCAAGACTCTTCTGAATCCCAAAGCTGTTAATTTTAATTTTTTTTAGCTCTACTACTGGGTTTGGAATAGATCAGCCAGTTTGGAGAAGAAAAGCTCTGACTGTGAGGACCAAGGGAGGAAGCTGACAGATCACGATGGGTAGCCGTGTTAGTCTGTCTGTGGTGGTAGAAAAGAGCAAGAGTCCAGTGGTACCTTAAAGACTAACAACATTTCTGGCACGGTATGAGCTTTCCTGAGCCAAAGCTCACTTCTTCAGATACAGCTAGAATGTGCGCCCACCTATCCATCTATCCTCAAGTAGAGAAGAGTGAATTCACACACCCAATGGAAACAGCATGTGAATGTCAATAGCAGATAAATGACATTGTGCGTGTGTGTTAAGTGCCGTCAAGTCACTTCCTACTCATGGCGACCCTATGAATCAAAGTCCTCCAAAATGACAGCCTTTGCTCAGATCTTGAAAACTGAAGATGGTGGCTTCCTTTATTGAGTCAATCCATCTCTTGTTGGGTCTTCCTCTTTGCCTGCTTCCCTCAACTTTTCCTAGCATGACTGTCTTTTCCAGTGACTCTTGTCTTCTCATAATGTGGCCAAAATATGATCGCCTCAGTTTAGTCATTTTAGCTTCTAGGGTCAGTTCAGGCTTGATTTGATCTATAACCCACTGATTTGATTTTTTGGCAGTCCACTGTATCCATAACACTCTCCTCCAACACCACATTTCAAAGAAGTCTACTTTCTTCCTATTAGCTTTCTTCAATGTCCAGCATTAGCAGGCATGATTGGATTAGGTGTGATATGCAGAGGGGTATTAGGCTTGGAGAAATTAGCATTGGTAATAAGACAAAAATCCCAGTTCTCTATTCTATCCAGGAAGATGCATAGTCTTGAGTTTCATTATTAGTTGTAATTCAGCAGTCTCTCTTTCTAATCTCCCTTTGAAATCCATTTGGAAGAGAACAGCTACTCTTAAATCAGCAACTGAATGTCCTGGAGGGATAAAACGCCCCCCCCCCCCCACTGGTTTCTGAATGTTGTGGTTTCTGATGCCAGACTTATGTCCATTTAATCTTTGTTGCTAGGACAGTCTAGCTGTATCTGAAGTAGTGAGCTGTGACTCATGAAAGCTCATACCCTACCAGAAATTTTGTTAATCTTGAAGGTGCTGCTGGACTCTTGTTGTATTCTATTGGGTTTGAAATGTATGGCAGTTTTACTGATTTAGAGGGTAGCTGTGTTGGAAAAGCTAGATTCTACTAGCATCTTAGAGACCAAGGTCATTTATGCACAGGTACTTTCACTCACATTTGCCCCCACTCTGTCTCGGTTGTTCCATGAAGTTATGCATGAGTTTCCCCTCTATTAGAGATGACCTCGCTGCCAGCCCTCACAATGTCCTGGACTTCCCATTCCTCTGTTAATCCAATTCGTCCCTGTCCCCTGAGCTCAGCCTGAGTGAAATCCCCATGCATAAGGCAAAGAGTGGAACACCCAAGCTTGGTTTCTCTCACAGCCAATTACAAAGAAGCATGTAAAGAGGTGGGGATTCAGAAGAAGAAAACCTGATTTTTATATGCTGACTTTCTCTACCTCTTAAGGGAGACTCAAACTGGCTTACAATCACTTTCCCTTCCCCTCCCCACAACAGACACCCTGTGAGGTAGGTGGGGCTGAGAGAGCTCTAACAGAGCTGTAACTTGCCCAAGGTCACCCAGCTGGCTTTCTGTGTAGGAGTGGGGAAACCAACCCGGTTCACCAGATTAGCCTCCGCCGCTCATGTGGAGGAGTGGGGAATCAAACCCGGTTCTCCAGATCAGAGTCCACCGCTCCAAACCACCGCTCTTAAACACTACACCATGCTGGCATTCAAATGCTTCCTGCTTCCTGGGAGCTCTTTCTGAGCAGAACCGGGGATCGGATTTAAAAACCGGGGATCGGATTTCTCCCCCCCCCCCTTTAAGATTGCTCCATTTTTTGTTGTTGTTCTTAAAATGCTTTTTAATGCAGAAATTGGGTTTTTTTGGGGGGACTTTCTCTCACAGTAAGCTCTACAAAGTAAGCCAATTACAAAGCAGCACTTAAAGGGGTGGGGACTTGATTTGAGCTTGGAGACTGCTGGTGCATAGATTCCCAACAGGAAAGTGTGGGTCCAGCGAGCAACAAACCTCAGGTAAAACTCCCAGGCATAAACGATCCAAAACGATTTGGGGGCACGGATTTTTCAGTCAAAGCTCCCTTGATCAGATACAAAGGATCTGACCAAATGAGCGTTGACCCCCCCCCAAAAAAAAGTCTTGTTGATCTGGTCCCTAACGTGCTACTGGAGTCGAATCTACCTATTTTCCTACTGCTACTAATTTTGCTGAAGTTTAGAATTTGGTTGTTTTGGAGTTTTAATTCTTTCAGTTTTTTTTTTAATATATTCCGATTTGGATTGTAAATCACCTAGAGTGCCCCTAGAGGGCAGAAAGCCAGTTATACAAATACACAGAACTAAACATTGCCATGTGTTAATGCACATACTTAAAAGACTCTTTTTTCCTAGCTCATTATTGTGTGCTGATGTGCATGAAAAAGCGTTTAAAGCCTGTTGCCCTCTACAGATGCTTACATTGCCTTTTTTTTAAAAAAAAGGAAACCCCCCCTTGCATTTTTCTATGCCTTGTAAGTGGACCTCGGGGACAAAAATGGGGGGAGTCATGCTTTGAGAAATGCAAAATGTTCCACCAACACACACACCCCGCACAGTTTGGCTCAGGACCACTTCGGCAACGCACAAACATCAAAACCCGCAGGTGAGGCTGTCAAATTCAAAATAAAAGGTTACCAGGACGTACACGCAGAACCCAAAAGGTTCGGAAATCAAATATTTTGATTTTTGTCGTAATAAGGAAAAGAAACCTCTTCTTAATTTTAACTCTCCTTCTTAACAGAAAAGCCATAGAGGAGCGACTGCCAAGAGATGCCTTGAAGTCGGGCCCTTTAAGAGTTCGCTCTTTGTTTGCTTTTATTTTCAGCAAGCACATTTTTTTTTTTAGGCTTACTGTCGGCGGCTGAGAAATTCCCACTGCAGGAACAGTAGATTTTCTTGCCTTGAATAGCTTTTCTGTTAAAAAAAGAATAAGATCTGAGAACAATGTTCTAATGATTTCATTAAAACCCTCAAATCTCTCTGGAGTCTTCCATACAGTTATATTCCATGTATACAAACGGCTGCCATTACTCTGCGCTAGTTCCTAAGGGGGGTGGCGGCGGGGGGCGAGCATGCCAAGGAAAAAGACCGGAATAAGTAAGGGGAAAGAGCCAGGATCCTGCCCGTACGGACGGCAATCAGTCGTTGAAGCAAAAAGAAAAGAGGAAAGCAGCGGAAAACAAACAAACCTTTCCCCCCAACGCTTTGTGTGTAGGAGCTTGCTGGCAATTTCCCCCCCCCCTCTCTCTCTGTGGGCAACTATAGAATTCCGGGCACAACTGAATTGCTTTTGCTTGTCTTGATAAAAGCCTGGTGCTTAATGCCACAATTTTGCTACTCCGTTTTGTTGCTGCTGTACTCGCAGAGTATGTTTCACTTGAATATTAACGGAGGCTACTGGAAGCTGAGGTGCTATTTGAAGCTGCGGGATAAGGCTGAGCCTGCCAAACAGGCAAAATATCTGAGGAAAGGGAAATAAGGGTAGGGAGATGCCTTCTGCACCGCTGATATGGAAGTTCCTATGACTTCCTCTGCTTCAAAAGCACTGTGCAAAACCACAGTTTTGCCTATATCACATGAACACATGAAGCTGCCTTATACTGAATCACAACCTTGGTCCATCAAAGTCAGTCTTGTCTACTCAGACTGGCAGCGGTTCTCCAGGGTCTCAGGCAGAGGACTTTCACATCACCTACTTGCCTAGTCCCTCTAACTGGAGATGTTGGGGATTGAACCTGGGACCTTCTGCATGCAAACTGGATGCTCTACCTCTGAGCCACAGCCATAACCTTAGAGTTTCACCTCATCTCCCTCTGTCATAACACCAGAACACGGGGTCATCCGCTGAAGCTGGAGGGTGAGAGATTCAAAACAGATAAAAGGAAGCATTTCTCCACACAACGCACAGTTAATTTGTGGAACTCCCTTCCCCATGATGTGGTGATGGCTGCAAATATGGAGTGCTTTAAGAGGGGAATGGACATATTTATGGAGGATAGGGCTATCCATGGCTACTAGTCAAAATGAATACTAGTCATTATTAGGGTTGCCAGGTCCCTATTCGCCACCGGTGGGAGGTTTTTGGGGCAAAGCCTGAGGATGGCGGGATTTGGGGAGGGGAGGGACTTCAATGACATAGAGTCCGATTGCCAAAGCGGCCATTTCCTCCAGGTGAACTGATTTCTATCAGCTGGAGATCAGTTGTAATAGCAGGAGAGCTCCAGCTACTACCTGGAGGTTGTCAACCCTACTGTTGCCTGGAAATCAGTTGTAATAGTGGGAGCTCTCCAGCCACCATCTGGAGCTTGGTAAGCCAAAACAGACACCTCTCTGTATAAATGTAGTTACTCCAAATCTAACACAGATCAACCATACAAAGTATAGCTAAACAACAGACTGTATTATACAATAACATTGACAAACACATACAAAAAGTCCTACTGTATTTCTTAAGCATAAAGACACAAAGTCACAATATTCCAAGGTTTCCAAAATTCGCTATCCTAAAGACAGACAAAAAGTATTGGTATCTGTTGGACTTTTTGTCTGTCTTCAGGGTAGTGAATTTTGGAAACCTTGGAATATTGTGACTTGGAGTCTTTATGCTTAAGAAATAGAAACTTTTGTATGTATTTGTCAATGTTATTGTATAATACAGTCTGTTGTTTAGCTATACTTTGTATGGTTGATCTGTGTTAGAGTTGGAGTAACCACCTGGAGGTTGGCAACTCTAAAAAGAGGGTACGAGGAGGGCTCTGGGATTGGGCAGATGGGGGTCTCTGGGCATGGTTCCCAAAACCTGGAGCCAGCTCTGCAAGGAAGGCCTTAATTCAACAACCCACCACCCTCTGTATCTGACAATCGGAGGCATTTTGCCTCTGAACCGGGAAGCCCCATTCATCCCTATCAAGTGAGTATTGTCAGGAATCATGTTTGTCTTGAGCGTTCGTTCAGCGCGCCGATTGAATAACAAAGTCCCATACATATTCAAATATGTATTTTCACCCACAAAAGAGATTTCAATAGAGCTGAAGGCCAGAGGACCACAGCGTCACCGCACAAATAATCAAAAGAGACAACCAGGGAATGAAGCTCGGGGAAATCACTGCTCTATTTTAGACCGGGATGAGAGACAACAGACACATAAAAAGATTCCCCCCCCCAAAAAAAAAAGACACAGCTACCGGCTTTGTCGTTCACGTAGCTTCTCAACAATCAACAGAAGCTTCCGTGAGAGTTCAGGATTTAATATTAAAGAACCCGAACGCCGGACTGAGAGCCTTTAGTTTGCCGGGTGCTGACCTGCTACCAACAGAATACTATTTAACATTCTGAGCTTGAGGAGAACCTTTTTGTTTGATTTTGGAGGGCAGATGATGCTTGATGCATAATACAGCGGAGCAGTTCCAAACCAATATATTCACATTCCAAATCCGCTAATTATGAACTTTGGCAACAGCTCTCGTCAAAAGAAGTCAGATGCCAGCCGGGGGCCGACTGCGGAGAATTCTGGACCTCCCCCAGTGAAAGTGTGGGGGGGATCGTACCCAAATGCAAAGGGAATCAGAAGCTGGTAGACTTTTTTCTCTGTCCATTTCGCCGATCCAAACCACCGCTCTTAACCACTACCCCATGCTGACAATGGTACAGTCCATTGTCCGTAAACTGAGGTCAATAAGGGTCCGGTGGATTTGTCCATACGCACAAGTCAACACATCTGAAATCTCAAGAGCAAGCAAGGAGTGAGCTCCCCTGGCAGAAGACATTTTACTCCCTTACCAGGGTATTCATTCTGCTGGACTAAACTATTCCATTAATGGCATTTGATCATGCAGTCTGTGAGTCGGGGATCATTTACTATAAGGTTAGCACACAGTCACTGCTTAAAGTGCTTAACAGCCAGTAGAATCAAAATCCACCTTGGCATTCTCTCTCGTTTGCTTTTATTAAGTACTCCCAGGATAAGGCAGTTTAGATGTGAGTAGGAAGGACGAGTTTGTTGGAATATTCTTCTTGTTATATCCCATTCTGGAATCTCCTTAGCTCTTCCTGTTGTGTCACAAGTGAAGCACAGCTGGCATCAACAAGATCATCTCATTTTCATTGACTCCAACATCATACCACCCCAGACTAGGATTGCCAGACTCCCTCATTGGAGGTGGGATATTCCCCAATTTGGGGTCCCTCCCCCTGGTACCATTCAGCTTGCTGGTGGGGACTCACCAGTAGCAAATCGAGGCCTAGGCCTCTATTGTTGGCGAAGCATAGATAGGGTTGCCAACCTCCAGGTAAAAGCTGGAGATCTTGAAGGGCTGTCATATAGAGGATGGTGCTGAGTTGTTTTCTGTTGGCCCAAAAGGTCGAACCAGAACCAACGGGTTAAAATTAAATCAGAAGAGTTTCCATCTAGGCATTAGCAAGAATTTTCTAACAGTTAGAGGGGTTCCTCAGTGGAACAGGCTTCCTTGAGAGGTGGTAAGTGCTCCTTCCCTGGAGGGTTTTAAGCAGAGGCTAGATGGCCATTCTATGAACTTAAGCAGATGATGAGAGGGAGGGCATCTTGGGCATCTTCTGGGCATGGAGTAGAGGTCACTGGGGATGTGTGGGGAAGGTAGTTGTGAAATTCCTGCATTGTGCAGGGGATTGGGCTAGATGACCCTGGTGGTCCCTTCCAACTCTATGAATCTATGATCTCCTGCTATTACAAATTATCTCCAGTCGATAGAGATCAGTTCACATGGAGAAAATGGCTGCTTTGGCAAGTGGATTCTATAGGTATGCATCATGACTAGTATCCATTTGGACTAGCAGCCATGGATAACCCTCTCCTCCAAGAACATGTCCACTCCCCTCTTAAAGCCTTCCAAGTTGGCTTTGATGGACCAAGGGTCTGATTCAGTAGAAGGCAGCTTCACGCCTGCTGACCTTTGTCCTTGATAATCTTTTTTCCTTATGAGAAGAATGTCAGTGCAGTAGCTTGGAATGGAAGTCTCCTATTAGGACGGGACAATATCTCCTGTAGCACAAGGAACGGCGGTAAGGAATCCCAGGTCTCCCAATCCTAGCTTGAGTTTTACACCACATTGGCTCACAGGTCTCCAATAGCAGAGCTGCGATCTTGGTGTGCTGCTACCCCTTGGAACACATAGCACAAGGATGGATGCTCTGAGGTGAACTCAGTTTAAGGCAGCTTCACGAATTCAGCATGGTGTAGTGGTTAAGAGCAGTGGTTTGGAGCTGTGGACTCTGATCTGGAGAGCCGGGTTGGTTTCCCCACTCCTACACATGAAGCCAGCTGGGTGACCTTGGGCTAGTCACAGCTCTCTCAGCCCCACCTACTTCACAGGGTGTGTGTTGTAGGGAGGGGAAGGGAAGGTGATTGTAAGCCGGTTTGTTTCTGCTTTAAGTAGTAGAGAAAGTCAGCATATAAAAACCAACTCTTTTTCATCTTCTTCTTCTTCTTCTTCTTCTTCTTCTTCTTCTTCTTCTTCTTCTTCTTCTTCTTCTTCTTCATTTACACCAGAGTAACCTCTTTGAGAAGAGGCTAAGGGAGGGTCTCTCGTGTCAGTTGCCACTGATGGGACCGTCTCCGCATCTTCTGCCTCAAGGCTAGCCCCTGAGGTGGGTGGTGTGATACCAGTAGCTCTTCTCAGGGGGTAGGGTTTGGCCCCGGAACTCTTGGCTGCTAACCCCCTAGTGGAGCTGAAAGGTATGAAAAGTTGGTCCATTGCCCCTTACTTCTAAAGCCATTCTTAATTCATTAATTAATGCTCTGAAGCGCATGGAGCAGGAAGCAAATTTCTTCTTCTTCTTCTTCTTCTTCTTCTTCCTTTTCTCTGGTGCCTACCCAGCTCTGCAGTTCAATGGCGGTAAACTACTGTTGGCTTTCTGCACAGGAAGAGAGTGACCATCCATTTCCTTTGTACCTATTACCCCACTAATTACTGCTGCGTGGTGAGCTATTTGTCAAGCCTGTTGCCCTCCAAACATCCTCGGCTTTACAAGGTGATCGGAGGTGGAAACATAAACCAACTTCAGATTGGATTGCGGCACAGGGAGAACGAGGAGGGGAGATGCTCGACACTTCTCCACATTCGTTGTTGTGCTGTGGTGACACACTAGGTAGATGCTCACTGAACCGTGGTGCTCTTGTAATGTTCCTCTCCCTAGGCCAGCTGGGTACACGCGACGGTTTAATTTCCATGCACTCTGCCCCCTGCCTGTGAGAGAGAATGTTGACTTGCCGAATGGATTAATCCCTGGCGTTGCTGCCAAATAGAGTGTGCAGAAGACAGAACAACATAAAAGTTGCCCCTGAGTCCCTTGAAGGAAGACAAGAGATGTTGCTGTTGGGTTCAGCTAAGACACAATGTTAGCAGATCCAGGTGTCTGCCCACAAGGCAATGGACTTGTATTTAGCAACCTTCTGGGTATCCTTTTCAGCAACAATATGAGGGACTGTGGTTCAGTGGAAGAGCCTCTGGTTCTCATGCAGAAGGTGACAGATTCAGTCCCCAACATCTCCATTTAACAGGACAGGTAGTAGGGGACATGAAAGGCACATGAACACATAAAGCTGCCTTATACTGAATCAGACCCATGATCCATCAAAGTCAATATTGTCAACTCAGACTGGCAGTGGCTCTCCAGGGTCTCAGGCAGAGATCTTTCACATCACCTACTTGCCTAGTCCCTTTAACTGAAGATGCCGGGGATTGAACCTGGGACCTTCTGCATGCCAAGCAGATGCTCTACCACTGAGCTATGGCCCCTCCTCAGACTTTTGCCTCAGACCTTGGAAAGCTGCAGCTAGTTGGAGTAGACAATACTTATTTCAATGGACCAATGGTAATGTTGTCAGCTCCGGGTTAGGAATTACCTGGAGATTTTACGGGTGGAGCCTGAAGAGGATGATGTTTGGGGAAGGGAGGGACTTCAATGCCATAGAGCCCAATGGCCAAAGGGGCCATTTTCTCCAGGGGAACTGAACTCTGTCGCCTAGAGATCAGTTGTAATATCCATCCTTTGCAGAGCCTTCCTCGGTGGACTTCCATCCAAATATTGATCCCACTTAGTTTCCAAGATCAGACAAGACTGCCTTCTCTCCAGACTAAACCTCACCTCCCTCACCCTTTCCTCACATGGCATGGCCTCTAGGAGCCCACATGTCATCCCAGCAGCCATTCTCTGGCAGAGATCTTGGCTCTGTGGTAGAGCATCTGCTTTGCATAAAGAAGATTGCCGGTTCAATCTCCAGCATCTCCAGTTAGGACCCTCAAGAACCACTGCCGATTTGAGCAGAAAGTACTAATTTTGATGGACCAAGGGTCTGATTTAGTATAAGATTTGTGCCCTCCATCCCTTCTCCTATCCTTCCTTCCTAGAAGGAGGGTGTGGAAATAGCCATGGAAAAGAATGGGAGAATCCACAATATGAGGGACCAATTCTTGTACCAACATTGTACCTATGATAAAGAAAGGACTTTCATAGAACCTTGGCCCCTTGAACAAATGAACACTTGAAGCTGCCTTAAACTGAATCAGACCCTTGGTCCATCAAAGTCAGTATTGTCTACTCAGACCGGCAGCGGCTCTCCAGGGTATCAGGCAGGGGTCTTTCACACTACTTACCTGCCTAGACCCTTTAACTGGAGATGCCGGGGATTGAACCTGGGACCTTCTGCATGCCAAGCAGATGCCCTACTACTGAGCCACAGCCCTTCCCCTTCAATACTTGTTTGCTTTATGCATGAATCCTTGCTTAATCTAGCATGGTGTAGTGGTTATGGAAGAATAATAGAATCAATGAATTGGAATGAACCACCAGGGTCATCTAGTACATACTTTCATACAACCTTAGACCCTTCAATACTTCTTTGCTTTAGACATGAATCCTTGCTTAATCTAGCGAGGTGTAGTGGTCAAGGTAGAATCACAGAATCATCAAGTTGGAAGGAATGAACAGGAATGTCAGGCTGCTATCTCGGTTTCGTTATTGCCTCTGTCTCTGTGCTGTATTGTCTGCTCCCCAAGGTCACATACCTAGGCCTGGGAATTCAGCTCCTGGGAAACTGTATGCATGCGTGTAATCTCCCGCCTTTCCTGCCTTATAATATCTCCCAGCTAGTGAGCCTTTCATAGCTGTCATTTTATTCGTTTGCGCTGTATGCCTATTTGATCAGTAAAAGCCATCTGTTTGGACTCTATATGACTTTGTGGTGATTTCTGGTTCTGTGGGCCAAGGGCTGACATTATGACAGCTATCACTCATCTTCACCGTTCTCCTAGCCAGGCTGGAGCCCAGGGGGGTTCGCCTGCCACTTGGATGGGAGCTGTGCAGCTCTCCAGGTGATCTACTACCCTGGAGCCCTTCTCAGAGGACCCTACTCTGTTACAAGACTTAATCGCTGAACTTTTCCGGACGACCCGAGAGGTTTGCTGCTTGAGGGGACTGGTACAGACGCAGTGGCAATCTCTTACAGGACGTCTCTGGATGTTAACATCGGAGGATACTGATGCTCGTTTAGATCTTCAGGACTTGGATCAATTACTGGACGATGCCCGATTGGCGACTGAGGATTTACAAATATTAACTGGACTTTTGGATAATCTTATTTCTCGACAAACTCTTTCTACCATGGCGGGAGCCCCGCCGGAGGGTTTTTCCCTGATCCCGGATGCGGCCAGCTGCCAGGCTGAGGCCAAGCGAGTCGCTATTAGCACTGCTCTCCTCCTTGTGGAATGTACAAAGGACACCCCGGTAGCCACCTTGGCTCAAGTTTTGACCCCGACGTTTGGAGCCGAGGCGTCCGCACTGGCGGTTCGAGTACAACCTCTGCTGGGCGGGGAACCTGACCCCATACTCTTGCTCCTCGAGACAGAACTTTTACCGCGCATTACGGCAGAGGCTGCCTTAAGACTTGAGAACGCCAAAGTTCTTGCGGATCAGCAAGCTGCCGAAGCGGCTAGGGTCGCAAGAGAGAGAGAGGCGGCGGAAGCAGCCAGGGCGGCTGCAGCAAGGATTAGGAATCAGGCGAACGTGGACACGCGCCCCAAGGACTATGTACTGGGACTATCAGGTCTAACTTTTTCCCCGGCGTTTGTCCCGTCGCGTGCGACCCAACGCGCACGTCGTTTGGCTGACCGACGTCGAGACTCAGATGAGTCTGAAGACGAGGATTTATATGGGGATAGCTCTCAATGGGCCACGAGCTTCCGAACCAGTAAGCCTCATCTTACTGGTGGCCCAAGTGAGGAGGTTCATCTTTTACGAGCCCAGAATCGGGAGCTCTCCGACCGTGTTGATCAACTCCAGGAAGTAATGGAACTTATGCTTCAAGAAAACCGGCAATTACAACAAACCCTGATAGCTCAGACACAGCCCGTTCCGATACCGGGTCAAGGGGTACCCGCACAACCACCCGCTAATGTGCCTGCTCCACCCTTACCTCCTGGAGCTCCTGTTGCTCCTCCGCCCGGACCACCCGTGCAACCACCTCCTAATGTGCCTGCTCCGCCCGTACCTCCTGGAGCTCCTGTTGCTCCTCCGCCCGGACCACCCGTGCAACCGGGTCAACCCGCGCCCGGCCCTTGGAAGCAGCTCAAATTGAGGACTACGTATGACGGATCTCTCGAGACTTTGCCTTGTTTCTTGCATCAAGTGGACAGTTATATGCGAGAACAAGGTCAATTTTTCCCAACGGAAGATAGCCGGGTGCGGTACGTAGCTTCCCTCCTGACAGGCAAAGCGGCTGACTGGATGGTCCTCCAGTTTGACACCCGCTCTCGTGTGATTCGTTCCCTTAACAACTTCATGACTGCCCTGAGAAGGAGGTTTGAGGACCCCTTCCTGGGGGAAAGAGCCAAAACGGAACTCTTACAATTAAAACAAGGCTCTGCTACAGTTCGGGAATTTGCCGATGAATTTCAGCGACTGGCAAGTAAAATTGTAGGTTGGCCCGAGACCACCCTAATCCATCATTTCAGGGAAGCCTTGCATCCTGACATTCTGAACTGGTCTTACATGCGGGGCGATCCCGATACCCTTGAAGGCTGGATCCTATTAGCCGAGGAAGTGGAAAGCCGCCGCCGCTTTATTTCTCTCGTCCGTCAAAAGCACAAGGAGAAGGGCACCCAAAAGCCTCAACCCAAGGCACCACTGCTAGTCCCACGAAATCCCCCACGTCCGCTCCAGGAACGTGAAGCCCGATTTCAGAGGGGTGCCTGTCTTACATGCGGAGAAATGGGCCACTTTGCAGCCGTTTGCCCACGCCGCCAGGAATTATTTCGTCCCAGCACGACAACCCGCGCCCGAGGTCGTCCACCACGCAGAGGCACCGCGGCCACCCGCAGCGCAGCTCCGGGAAGGCCCACACCCTCTGCACTCCATGCCGGGGACCCAGCCTCCCTACCCGCTTCCAACGACCCCGCCGGGTCTCGGATTACAAGTGCCCCATTGGGGGACAGCTTTCCCTCTTCGGATGAGGACAACCCTTGGATTTCTCCAGCCTTAAACCTGGAATCTCCCCTCGACTTGTCAAAAAACGGCTCCGGTCTGTGGTGAATGGAGCATCTCCACAGACCTCTCAGGATCTTCCTAGCAAACCGAATGCTCCTACCAAAATCAAAGAAGTGGACTCCACCGTCTACGTGGATGCAGTTTTACAACAACTTAACGGAGGTCCACAAATCCCCGTCAAAGCACTAATTGACTCCGGTTGCTGTCGCACTCTCATAAGCGAAACCACGTTTGCTGCACTCAGAGCCGACTCAGAAGCTTTACCCGCCCCCGTCCAATTTGCTCAAATGGACGGGAGCCAATTCAAGGGGGGTCCAGTTGATCACCGCACCATAGGGGTGGCAATGGGAATTGGTTCCCACTGGGAACAAATAGACTTCACTATAGCCCCTATCCGATTTGAAGTGGTCTTGGGAATTAACTGGATTAAAGGACATAGTCCCAGTATTGATTGGGAAACAAACACTATCTCTTTCGCTAGTCCCACCTGCGACCAGCATCGGCAAAACTTTGCTCTGCCATTTCCGCCCGTTCCAGCATTAACCTCCACTGCCCCAGTACCACCGGCTCTACCCGCTGTATACCGGGACTTTGAAGATGTCTTCGACCTTAAGGAATGTGATGCCTTACCCCCCCACCGGGCCTCAGACTGTGCGATTGAAGTAGTAAAGGACTGCACATTAACCAAAAGTAAGATTTACCCTATGAGCGCTTCCGAGCGCACTGTCCTCCGGGACTTTTTGGACAAAAACCTCGCCAGAGGGTTCATTCGCCCTTCGAATGCCCCAAACTCGGCCCCCGCGTTTTTCGTCCGGAAAAAAGAGGGCGACCTTCGCCTGTGCATTGACTTCAGAAAGCTCAATGCGGTTACCCAAACCAACGCCTATCCTATCCCATTAATATCGGATATTTTGGGACAATTACAGGAAGGTCGTGTGTTCTCTAAATTAGACTTGGTGGAAGCCTACTACCGAGTCCGTATCCGCGAAGGAGATGAACACCTTACTGCCTTCTCTAGCTGTTTCGGAATGTATGAATTCCTTGTAATGCCATTCGGATTAAAAGGGGCCCCGGGGGTCTTCATGCAACTCATCAATGAAATCCTACATGACCTTCTATATCGTGGGGTGGTAGTCTACTTAGATGACATTCTCATTTATTCGAAAACTGTGGACGAGCATGTGACTCTGGTCAGGGAAGTTCTACAACGCCTGCGTAACCATCAACTGTTCGCTAAACTAGCTAAGTGTGAATTTCACCAAAGCAAACTCACGTTTTTGGGATACATCATCTCCCACCAAGGTCTCCGCATGGACCCCGCCAAAGTCCAAGCCGTCCTCGATTGGACTCCCCCCACCAACCGTAAGCAAGTACAGCAATTTCTGGGATTTGCAAACTTCTATCGGGGATTCATCCCTAACTTCGCCCAAGTGGCTCTACCCATTACGGACCTGCTGAAAACTAAGGGAAAAGTAAGCTCGGCTGCCTTGCCCTCCGCAAAAATCCTATGGACTGAGCAATGCCAAGCCGCCTTTCTGGCCCTCAAACGCCTCTTCACTTCGGAGCCGGTGCTACGGCACCCAGACCCAAATCAAATGTTCATTGTGCAAGTCGATGCTTCCGATGTAGCCATGGGAGGGGCTCTCCTCCAACAAGGACCGGACGGTCTTCTTCACCCTTGCGCTTACTTTTCAAAAAAATTTGCGCACGCTCAATTAAACTGGCCCATCTGGGAGAAAGAGGCCTCTGCAGTCCATCATGCACTGACTTTGTGGCGGCAATTCTTAGAAGGGTCTAAAGTACCCTTTGAAGTTTGGACCGATCACAAAAATCTAGCTGCCCTCACGGGGTCCCATAAGCTATCGGCGAAACAACAACGGTGGGCGGAGTTCTTTGCTCAGTTCCGTTTCACCCTGAAGCACGTCCCTGGGAAGCAGAACGTTCTCGCGGATGCCCTCTCCCGTTTACCACAATATCCGGTAAAACTCGAAAGACCCACCAACTCTCTGTTCACCCCTATGCAACGTGGGGCCCTACCTATGCTGGCTGTGCAAACCCGATCCCAGCATCAACACACCTTCCCTAACTCGCAAGCTCCGCCAGCCCAACCGGCTGCCCAGCCGCCACCGCAACAGACTGGAGTTCCCGCCCCTCCTACCCCTCCGACCGCTCAGCCGCCTGCAGTCTGCGCGCCGCCGCACGTAAGCACTAGCCCTATAACTGTTTCTCAGATCTCCATGACCGATGGGGGGGCTCCCTCCAAAATCCCCATCTCCGAATCCTTTTTAACTGTCCTTCGGGACCAGTGCCTTTTAGAACGTTCCGCTCATACCCTACCTCCTGGTGTTTTGGAACAAGGGGGGTCCTGGTACAAAGACTCAAAATTGTATGTACCCAAAACTCTCCGGAAGGACGTTTTACATTTAGCTCATGGAGCCAAAACAGCTGGGCACTTTGGGTTTCTGAAGACCCTTCACTTATTGCGCAGACAGTTCTGGTGGGGGGGAATGCGTTCCGACATTGACTCCTTCATCCGCAGCTGTCCCGTTTGTGCCGCTGCGAAACGATCGCAGGGCAAACCCCCGGGACTGCTACAACCTCTTGAAACCCCCAGCAGACCTTGGGAAGTGATTGCTATGGACTTCATGACTGATCTCCCTCTCAGTGGGGGTAAAACTGTGTTGTGGGTTGTTACTGATTTGTTTTCTAAGCAAATACATTTGATTCCATGCGCAGGGATCCCCTCTGCTCAGAAACTGGCCCGCCTCTTCGTGACGCATATCTTTCGTTTACATTCGTTTCCGCGTAAAATAATTTGTGACCGCGGAAGTGGTTTCGTTTCTAAGTTTTGGAAAGCTTTCCTCAAGTTGGTGGGGGTGGAACAGGGATTGTCTAGTGCATACCATCCTCAAACTGATGGTCAAACTGAACGTGTCAATGCTGTACTTGAATGTTATTTGCGTTGTTATGTTAACTACCACCAGGATAACTGGGTGGAACTGTTACCTTTAGCAGAATATGCCTACAATAATGCCATGCATCAATCCACAGGTTTTAGCCCGTTTTTTGCTGTGTATGGACAAGATTTCAGTCCCATCGCTCCTCCAGATGATGTAGAGGGGGAGGGGAACCCCGACATTGCCTCCTGGGCACACGCCCTCCGTACCACTTGGCCCTGGCTCGTTAGCAACCTCGACCGGGCCAAACGTAAATACAAAGCGCAAGCTGACAAACATCGCTCCCCCGGGGGTGATCTGCAAGTAGGCGCTTTGGTTTACCTTTCCACCAAAAATCTCCGTTCCACCCAACCGTGCCATAAGCTCAGCGCCAAATTCATTGGCCCTTTCCCCATTACTCGGGTCATAAACCCTGTCACAGTGGAACTGGCTCTCCCCAAATCCTTAAGGCGTGTGCATCCTGTTTTCCACATAAGCCTCCTCAAACCCCATGTTGCTTCTCCACGGTGGCATCCGGACCCACCGCCTGCGCAACCCATCATGGTGGGGGGGGAAGAACACTTCGAAGTCTCCAAGATTCTTGACTCCCGTATTCACCATGGCATTCTGCAATATCTAATTCGTTGGAAACATTTCCCCCCTGCCTATGACGAATGGGTACGCGCACGGGATGTCTCCGCCCCCGACCTCGTCGACGCCTTTCACATTGCTTACCCGGACAGGCCAGCCCCCTTGCGGACTGGGAGGGGGCCTTGAGGGGAGCAGAATGTCAGGCTGCTATCTCGGTTTCGTTATTGCCTCTGTCTCTGTGCTGTATTGTCTGCTCCCCAAGGTCACATACCTAGGCCTGGGAATTCAGCTCCTGGGAAACTGTATGCATGCGTGTAATCTCCCGCCTTTCCTGCCTTATAATATCTCCCAGCTAGTGAGCCTTTCATAGCTGTCATTTTATTCGTTTGCGCTGTATGCCTATTTGATCAGTAAAAGCCATCTGTTTGGACTCTATATGACTTTGTGGTGATTTCTGGTTCTGTGGGCCAAGGGCTGACAGGTCATCTAGTCCAACCCACTGCACAATGCAGGAAATTCACAACCACCTCCCCCCCCCCAAACCCCCAGTAACCCCTATTCTATGCCCAGAATATGGGGGGAACTCTCCAGGATCCCTGGCCAAACTGGTCTGGAGGGAAATTGCTTCTTGACCCCAAAGCAGCAATCAACATTTCCCTGAGTATGTAAGAAAGTGCCATGAGAGCCCAATACTGATGCAACCCTTCCTGCCCTCCCTCTCATGATCTCCCTAAATATATAGAATCAGCATTGCTGTCAGATGGCCATCTAGCCTCTGCTTCAAAACCTCCAAAGAAGGGGAGCCCACCACCTCCCAAGGAAGCCTGTTCCACTGAGAAACCGCTCTGTCAGGAAGTTGTTCCTAATGTTTAACCTCTAAGCAGTCTGGTTCTCGTAGGTTATCCGGGCTGTGTAACCGTGGTCTTGGTATTTTCTTTCCTGACGTTTCGCCAGCAGCTGTGGCAGGCATCTTCAGAGGAGTAACACTGAAGGACAGTGTCTCTCAGTGTCAAGTGTGTAGGAAGAGTAATATATAGTCAGAAAGGGGTTGGGTTTGAGCTGAATCATTGTCCTGCAAAAAGTAACAAAGGTAATGTGCTAACCATTGTCCTGTAAGTATCCAGATAATGTGCTAATGAGGGTGTGGTATGTTAATATGAAACCATTGTATCCTGAAGTGATCTGTTAATGTGTGAAATCCAAAGCTAATCTGCATGGCTATTGTTGACTGTAGTCTTTGTTAGTCTGGAGGTTTTCAAGACAGGAAGCCAAGCCTTATTCATTCTTAAACTCTCTTCTTTTCTGTTAAAGTTGTGCTGATGTTTATGAATTTCAATGGCTTCTCTGTGCAATCTGACAAAATAGCTGGTAGAATTGTCCAGTCTTTCAGTGTCTTGGAATAAGACCCTGTGTCCTGTTTGTGTCAGTCTATGTTCAGCCACTGCTGATTTCTCAGGTTGGCCCAGTCTGCAGTATCTTTCATGTTCTTTTATCCTTGTTTGTATGCTGCGTTTTGTTGTCCCGATGTAAACTTGTCCACAGCTGCAAGGTATACGATATACTCCTGCAGAGGTGAGGGGGTCTCTTTTGTCTTTTGCTGATCGTAGCATTTGTTGTATTTTCTTGGTGGGTTTAAACACTGTTTGTAGGTTATGTTTTTTCAAAAGTTTCTCCATCCTATCAGGAAAGAAAATACCAAGACCACAGTTACACAGCCCGGATAACCTATGAGAACCAATGAACTCTGACCGTGAAAGCCTTCAACAATATTCTAAGCTGTCTGTTTCTTTCCCGAGGAAACCTGGCCCAGAGACAGACATTCCATCTGTTCAAGGACCAGGAACTCAGATCTCATTCAATGCCATCTAATTCCCTCATTTGGAAAGGGATGGTTTGTGATCCCAGGGTACAGTCCGATAGCTCTGCGTCTGGCAGGCAACCAGAGAACCCAACATAAGCTGCCGTAAGTTCCATGACAAGTGGAATGCAGAGAATGAAATCAATGCTGCATGTCCTGCCCCCATTATTTTTCTGTAAGCCTTTTGCCTCCTTTCAGGTCAGCCTCTCAGCAGAGCATTTGTTAAGAAGGAGTTGGGTTGCAGAGCCAGCCAACGATGCAACAAAGTCACCATGATGCACATTGTGTGTGTATGTATTTTGGCTGGAGCATCTTGAACGGGCTCCATCCACGGCTACAGAAGCATGGATGTTGTACGTTGCCAGACAGCTTGACCCCTTTTAGCTGTTGCCTCCTATAGCAGAACGTAGCAACCCATTCAACCAGAGATGTATCGGGAGAGCTGGAACCCAGATGGGTTGGCTTCCTACAGTGCTCACCCTCCTTTATCAAACCGAGTCAGATGTGAGCTATGTGAAGGTCAACTCTTTCATTCCATGCCAGCTTTGGATTATTGCCTTCTGTATGCTATCTCTACATTCTCCTCTGAGGCACATAAAGCTTGAACACCCAGAGAGCCGGAGAAAGAGAGCAGGTGGGATGTTCCGGTATCAAGTGTTGAGGAATTACAGATGCCGAGGAAGGGGTGAGAGTTTTGGGTAGAAACAATTGGCAGGATCCCTTTCATTGTGAAGGCATTTACATATTTTCAGCCCGGTTGGTTGCTGCCACCAGCCCCTCACCCCTTTTAATTACTGCTGCATTTATGTATGTATTTATTTATAGGGAAAGGGTCGTGGCTCAGTGGTAGAGCATTGGCTTGGCATGCCGAAGGTCCCAGGCTCAATTCCCGGCATCTCCTGTTAAAAGGATCAGGTAGCAGGTGATGCAAAAGGCCTGGGCCTGAGACCCGGGAGAGCCACTGCCAGTCTGATAGTATTGACTTTAATGGACCAAGGGTCTAATTCAGTACAAGGTAGAAGAAGAATTGGTTTTTATATGCCGACTTTCTCTACCACTTAAAGGAGACTCAAACCAGCTTACAATCACCTTCCCTTTCCCTTTCCACAACAGACAGCCTGTGAGGTAGGTGGAGCTGAGAGAGTGTGACTAGCCCAAGGTCACCCAGCTGGCTTCATGTGTAGGAGTGGGGAAACAAATCCAGTTCACCAGATTAGCCTCCGCCACTCATGTGGAGGAGTGCAGAATCAAACCCGGCTCTCCAGATCAGAGTCCACCACTCCAAACCACCACTCTTAACCACTACACCACACTGGCTCCCATTTAACTTGTATTTTCCTATACTGGAACTTATGCTCCAATCCGCACTCCAAAATCTGCTAACTTTGGGTCAGTTGCTAACACATGCTTGTTCATAGTGCATAGGCAGCCTCTTACCACATGCAGATTATCAATGACACATCTCAGCCGAGGAGAAACAAGTAGGACATAACCCCAGAAAGTGCATGAACAAGTAGACAATATCAAAGTTGCTTCAAAAACAGAGCAGCATGATCTTTGAAGCATCCATTTCCCTCCACCACATTTCTAGTCTGTCTTTTATCTACCTCCCCCTCTCGCCATCCAAATCCATCCCCTCATTATGAGGCCTAAATCTATGGAGTTTAAAAGGAAACCTTAATTGAAGGTAAATCCCCGACAGTCAAATTCAAGAGTTTCCTTTGATAAAAAGGTAAAATAGAACAAGCCTGGAAAGGTTGGTGGGGGGGGGGGAAGCATAGATAAACCCTAATTAGAGCTGTTTGATTGCGGATGAAGTACAGGAAGCCATCTTCAGAAGTTTCCCTTCTTGTTCCATTCAGTTGTCTCTCCTTTAGATGCCATCCAGCTTTTAGCCTTAGATGAGCTGGAAGCATGTTGAGAACGTTGTTAGGTCTGAGATAAGTCAGCACCAAAGAGTTTGTGGAGGGGACACCGTGGTTCCTCTCTTTTGTGAACACATGAAGCTGCCCTATACTGATTCAGACCCTTGGTCCATCAAGGTCAGTTTTGTCTACTCAAACCGGCAGCGGCTCTCCAGGGTCTCAGGCAGGGGTCTTTCACAGCACCTACCTGCCTGGTCCCTTTAACTGGAGATGCCAGGGACTGAACCTGGGACGTTCTGCATGCCAAGCAGATGCTCTACCACTGAGCCATGGCCCCTCCCCAATGTGGGATGTTCAGAGAACAAAATAAATAAACAAATAAATCCCCCGGTTCATTCAGTGGAGTAAATTCAACTGATAAATTGAGTCTTTGTGAGGTTGGCTGTAGCATTCAATGATATTTTAAGATATGTACTACAACACTGCTATGGAATATAATTAATTATAACATCTTATTAAAAAGGGCAAGAGTCCAGTAGCACCTTAAAGATTAACAAAAATATTTTCTGGTAGGGTATGAGCTTTCTGAAGAAGTGAGCTGTGGCTCACGAAAGCTCATACCCTACCAGAAAATATTTTTGTTAGTCTTTAAGGTGCTACTGGACTCTTGCCCTTTTTGACTACTGCAAACAGACTAACACGGCTACCCACTGTGAATTATCTTATTAAAAGGTTTTGTGCTTTTATTTTTTCCTAGAAGACATCTGTTTTTGAAAATTGGTTAGCAATGGGGGGCACACGTAGTTAGCCTTGCCTAGGGAACAAAAATGACTGGCACTGGCCCTAGTTCCAACCAAAGAAGAAGAAGAAGAAGAAGTGTTCGTTTTTATACTCCAATTTTCTCTACCTTTCAGGAGTCTCAAAGTGGCTTACAATCACCTCTTTCCCTCCCCACAATAGACACCTTGGGAGGTAGGTGGGGCTTAGAGAGCTCGGAGATAACTGTGACTAGCCCAAGGTCACCCAGCAACATTCAAGCGGAGGAGTGGGGACACCAACCCGGTCCACCAGATTAGAGTCCTCTGCTCATGTGGAGG
This sequence comes from Euleptes europaea, assembly GCF_029931775.1. Classification (NCBI taxonomy): domain Eukaryota; kingdom Metazoa; phylum Chordata; class Lepidosauria; order Squamata; family Sphaerodactylidae; genus Euleptes; species Euleptes europaea. Next base: position 118,066,743 of record NC_079315.1, read on the forward strand.
AGTGGGGAATCAAACCCAGTTCTCCAGATTAGAGTTCGCCTCTCTTAACCACTACACCACACAAAGGTATGAGGGAGTTAAGAACATAAGAACATACGAAAGGCCACATTGGATCAGACCAAGGCCCATCAAGTCCAGCAGTCCATTCACACAGTGGCCAACCAGGTGCTTCTAGGAAGCACACAAGCAAGGCGATTGCAGCAGCATCATCCTGCCTGTGTTCCACAGCACCTAAGATAATAGGCCTGCTCCTCTGATCCTGGAGATAATAAGTACGCAGCATGACTAGTATCCATTTTAATACTCCTTTCTTCCATGAACATGTCCACTCCCCTCTTAAAGCCTTCCAAGTTGTACTTCTCATGTCTGATGAGGAATGGTGACTCTTAGGTGTGTTTAGAGTTTATCCCCGCAGTACTGAGGAGGGAGAAGGAATATTTTACATCTCTCAAGCGATTCCCAGCTGAGAGGGTTTCACGCTGCAACTCATTGTTTTAAATCAGCTGCCCCGCCTTAGGTTTGCCAACCTCCAGTTGGTGGCTGGAGATCTACCGGGATTACAATTGACCTCCAGGCGACAGAGATCAGTTCACCTGGAGAAAATGCCTGCTTTGGAAGACACTCCATGACAATATACCTTACTGAAGTCCCTCCCCTTCCCAAAACCGGCCCCCCTTAGGCTCCACCCCAATACCTCCAGGTATACCCCATCCCAAAGCTGGTAACCCTAGTCCCCACCATCTTGTCTCGTGTTCCAAAACCAAATGTCTTAATTTTGCCATTTTCAATTGTGTTTTACAAATGCAGTAACCAAACCAACAAAAGCTGAAGGAAAACCCAGTTTCCTGCTCTGAAAGAATAGCAAAAGCTTATTCTGCAATGGCTGGCAAAATAAAACAAATGTCTTCAGATGCTATCAAAAGAAAGAGAAGGAAAGAGGGGAAAAGAGGAGAAAGAGGAGGAAAGAGGAGAAGACTGAGAGGTGATATGATAATCATCTTCAAGTACTCGAAAGGCTGTCATGTAGAGGATGGTGCCGAGTTGTTTTCTGTTGCCCCAGAAGGTCGGACCAGAACCAACGGGTGGAAATTAAATCAAAAGAGTTTCTGTGTGGTACAGGCTTTCTCGGGAGGTGGTAAGTGCTCCTTCCCTGGAAGATTTTAAGCAGAGGGTAGATGGCCATCTGTCAGCAATGCTGCTTCTATAACCTCAGGCAGATCATGAGAGGGAGAGCATCTTGACCATCTTCTGGGCATGGAGTAAGGGTCACTGGGGATGTGGGGGGAGGCAGTTGTGAATTTCCTGCATTGTGCAGGGGGTTGGACTAGATGATCGTGGTGGTCCCTTCCAACTCTATGATTCTATGATCCTTTCTATGAAAGGTGCAAACACGTCTCTCTTGGAGGGGGGAGGAAGTCCAGAGTGGAGGTGTCACTGTGATGACAAGACGTCACTCTTCAAGGAAGAATATAAGAACTGATGTGTCAGGTCAGATCAAATGCCCATAGATGTCCAGCTCTCTTCCTTCAGATATGGTGATCCAGATGGTCACGAAAGAGGTGGCCATCACGGCATCTTTGTTGTTTGTCCCCAGCATCTGCCGTCAGATGCAGAACGACCCCAGCAAACCATGGAGATCTCACAAATCATCCTCTGTTCTTCCTTCTTGATGGAAAAACAAACCCGGCAACAGGCAGTCAAAACAGCTGATAGATAAATTGAGTTCGTGGGGAGTTTTTGGTCTGCTTAGAAAGTGTCAATTCGCATTCTGTGCATTAAGTTTAGATTCCCATGTAATCCTGCAATCTGTTTACCTTTGGCTCAGTGTCAGACTGAGCCGCGGAATATGTTGTGCGGTGCAGTTGACTATTTTTAATTGGCCCATGAATTAATAATTTACAGTTGTACAGTACTCTGAAGTTCTGGGACATGCTGGGGGGAAGCCGATAACCCAGCTGTTCAAGTGGCGATGTGAAATTAATCTGAGTTGCTAACAAATGGAAGCTTTCTCTCTGCTGGACCCTGAGAGATAGACCCTGACTAACAGGTTTCATAGCATGAAGGTGCCGACGACTTTTTTGCTGCCTCAAGCACTGGGTTATTTATTTTCCTCTCGAAATCAGAGTTGGTGAACTGAGTCGTCCAAGTCGCACCGCAGTACTGAGGAGGGGGAAGGAATATCTTACATCTCCCGAGCAATTCCCAACTGAGAGTGTTTCAAGCTGCAACTCATTGTTTTAAATCATTGTTTCTTTAATAACAGAGCAGTCCAGATGAGCTGGTACCTGCTCAGAGCTGTGCCTTCCTTTTAGCATACCCGCTGCTGAGATGAAATGACTCTTGGCAGAAAGACTAGGCTTGAAAGATAACAAGGCAGAGTTGAAAAAAGGGCCCTGATTCACTAGAGAGAGCCAGTGTGGTGTAGTGGTTAAGAGCAGTGGTTTGGAGTGGTGGACTCTGATCTGGAGAACCGGGTTTCATTCCCCACTCCTCCACATGAGCGGCGGACACTAATCTGGTGAACTGGATTTGTTTCCCCACTCCTACACATGAAGCCAGATGGGTGACCTTGGGCTAGTCACGCTCTCTCAGTCCCACCTACCTCACAGGGTGTCTGTTGTGGGGAGGGGAAGGGAAGGTGATTGTAAGCTGGTTTGAGTCTCCCTTAAGTGGTAGAGAAAGTCGGCATATAAAAACCAACTCTTCTTCTTTTTCTTCTTCTTCTTCTTCTCCTCCTCCTCCTCTTCCTCTTCCTCCTCCTCCTCCTTCTTCTTCTTCTTGTCAGGCACATGGGTTATGCACACACACATGAAAAGTCGAACATCTAGTCTTTTTCAGTACAATCCTAGACTGGAGTAACTCTGCGTGGGATTGCACTTTGTGTAGTTTTGCGTTCAATTAACCAAATGTCTTACAAATCACCCTTTTTTTCTAATTGCCAAGATGATAATAAAACCAACACACAATTATTAATTCCCCCCCTTTGGCTTTTCCATCCTAGATGATGGATGTACAGAATATTCTAACAGCGAACAACATTTAATACGGCCACCATATACAAAGTAAGGTGTTAAAATGCTTAATTACATCATCGAAGAAGAAGAGTTGGTTTTTATACCCCACTTTTCTCTACCTTTTAAAGGAACTCAAACCAGCTTACAATTGCCTTCCCTTCCTCTCCCCACAACAGACAGTAGGTTGGGCTGAGAGAGTTAAGAAAGAACTGTGACTGGCCCAAGGTCACCCAGCAGGCTTCATGTGGAGGAGTGGGGAAGCAAACCCGGTTCTCCAGATTGGAGTCCACTGCTCTTAACCTCTAAGCCCCACTGGTGCTCAGTCACTAATCCAGTCACTGACTCCTCTGGGGCCAAAAAAAACAAGCTCATAATTTTCTGAGAGTTCTCTCTCGGGTCTTTAAGAGGGGAGTGGACATATTCATGGAGGAGAGGGGTATTCATGGTTATTAGTTAGAATGGATACTGGTCATGCTGCATACCTATTCTCTCTAGTATCAGAGGAGCATGCCTGTTATATGAGGTGCTGGGGAACACAGGCAGGAGAATGCTGCTGCAGTCGATATGCTTTTGGGCTTCCTGGAGGCACCTGGTTGGCCACTGTGTGAACAGACTGCTGGACTTGATGGGCCTTGGTCTGATCCAGCAGGGCCTTTCTTATGTTGTTATGGGTCATAAAGTGGGCTCCAACCACCTCTTCCCCCAGTGAAAGTGTCTCGTATTGGACTAGGACTGCCTTGTAGAAATCTATGGTAAGACCACACTTGGAATACTGGTCTTTCGTATGTTTGTATGTACTTCCAGGTTGAGCCTGGCAACTGGCAGGAGGGTTGGTGGAGGGACATGGGGAGGGGCAGCATCATGAGCATGATGGCAGGACTTCCAGGGAAAACCTGGAAGCAACAGAAGTAGCTCTAGGAATTGCCGGAAACTCTATGACTTGGAGAAGAGTCGGGCAATGAGAGGTCAGGGGCGGGGGATTCCTGGCCCCAACCAGGGGCTTGTCAGTACGTTTGCCAGGTCCCTCTTCACCACCGGTGAGAGGTGTTTTGGGTGGAGCCTGAGAAGGGTGGGGTTTGGGGAGGGGAGGGGAGGGACCTCAATGCCTTACAGTCCAACTGCCAAAGTGGCCATTTTCTCCAGGGGAACCGATCTCTTTCGGCTGGAGATCAGTTGTAATAGCAGGAGATCTCCAGCTATTACCTGGAGGTTGGCAACCCTACTTGTCAGCCTTGGGTCAGACACTGAAAAGATTATGCTGGTGTTTGCTTGACCCAGTTAGGCCTTCAATGGATCAAAGTATTGGCTAGGACTGAGTGGAAAAGCTGGTAAGACCCAACCCATAACAATGATTCATGCAAGCTGATGATGTTCCTGTAGAAATTGCCATTCCTTGCACCCACCATGATTCCACCTTCGAAAATTCCATTGTTTTTGCCCTACTGAAATGAAAAGATCTGGGAACAATCAAGGGATCCTCACAAGATTGCTTATAATGGGATTCCTCCCCTGGATTTGATCTTCCCAATCACCCCACAATATATCAAAATGGACCTAACCGGGCTTTTTCCTCCCACCCCCTTTTTTTGCCACATTCAATATAGTGGAACGAAATGCATATTATATATATTATATATATGCAAATATATATATTTGGAACAGAGTAGAAGTAGTTGTCAACCAGCCACATGCATATGGAATGTGTACATTAGAACATGTGCCCAAGTACTTGGAATATGTGAAGGATACCATTTTTTTTTATTTTTTTTGTTATCATATATTGAGACTTATGGTAGCCAGCTGAAAGTTGGCATCCCTTGGAAGGCTGAGAGGGTAGAATTTATATAAACAGTATCCCATGACATCACTTCTGGTATGTAATCAGAAGTGATGCTGCTGCATTGTGGGATGCTCTAGGATTCATCTGAAACTCTATGGTAAAACCATATGGTAAAAACTATGGTAAAAACAAAAACATAGCATTTGGGGTGAATCCTAGAGCAGTAATCCGCAAACTGATGTCATGAGTGCTGTAGCACCTAGTGAAAAGTTTCCTAGTGCCCCGACCTCCCCAGGAGAATTACTCAACTTTAAGGCTGACAATGAGGAAATTGAAATTGTTTAAGACTTTCCATTCCTTGGCTCCATCATCAACCAAAAGGGAGACTGCAGCCAAGAAATCAGAAGGAGATTGAGACTGGGAAGGGCCGCCATGAAGAAGCTAGAAAAGATTCTTAAGTGTAAGTATGTGTCACTGGCAACCAAGATCAAGTTAATTCATGCCATAGTATTCTCTATTACTATGTATGGGAGTGAAAGCTGGACAATAAAGCTGATAGAAAGAAAGCTGATTCCTTTGAAATGTTGGAGGAGAGTGTTTTGGATACCATAGACTGCCCCCCCCCCCAAAAAAAAAATCAGTGGGTTATAGATCAAATTAAGCCTGAACTGACCCTGGAAACTAAAATGACTACATTGAGGCTATCATACTTTGGTCATATTATGAGAAGACAAGAGTCACTGGAAAAGACAATCATACTAGGAAAAGTTGAAGGCAGTAGGAAAAGAGGAAGACCCCACAAGAGATGGATTGACTCAATAAAGGAACCCACAGCCCTCAATTTGCAAAACTTGAGCAAGGCTGTTAAAGACAGGACATTTAGGAGGACATTGATTCATAGGGTAGCCATGAGTCGGAAGGGACTTGATGGCACTTAACACAGAGAAAAATGCATATTCACTGGTAGGGATGCCACAAATACTGCAAATTGTACTCAGAGGGTACTTGTTTTGGTCTGCTGTAGAACAGCTAAATTTGAGTCCAGTAGCTCCTTAGAGACCAACAAGATTTTGAGGTATCAGCTTTTGAGGGTATAAACTCTCTAAATCTTATACCCTGAAAATCTTGTTGGTCTCTAAGGTGCTAGACTCAAATCTAGCAGAAAATTGAATCACACTGCTATATATATATTGCATTAAAAACACTGTTTGAGTTGCTTGCAAACAGTCAAATGACTCAATGAAAACTTGTTTGTTTGCTCATGACTGGTGAGCAGAACGTGAGCTGAGTAGATGAGTGTCAGGGCATCCCGACGAACCATAAAACAAACCCGCAAAACCAGTCGTGAAAAAAATCAAGATCCAAAACTGTGGACAACATCCCAACAAATATTTTAAAAAACCCAAAGAGGAAACATTTGCTCATCCTGAATCAACACGCAGGGCCGATGACCTTTGCTGATTCCAGATGTTCATCATCTGCTCAAAAGCAATTGCCGCCTCTCATGCCAGGCAGTATTCGGCAGGCGAGGAAAATGCAACCCGCCTGCTCGGAGGAAGCACGAAATGGAGTGTTTATTTAAACATCTCCCCCAATCGGTTTGTCTACTTGACCTATCTCCTGACTTTAATGCAATAAGGTAGCATTTTAACACCATTAGAATCTGGATTCCAGCCAGTGGGTGGGGGGGCAGCTCCTTTCTTTTATATCCCTTTAGACTGCATTGATGAAACAGCCCCCAAAACCGGGCCTTTTGCAACGCTTAATTCATTTTAAATGGTAAAAGCGACCGGCAAAGTACATAAAAAGGACGACAAAGAAACAGGGTTCCAGAGGTTAAAAGAATTGGAGTTTTCTTAATATACGTTTGAAATGGTACAAATCCTTCATCGCCTGTGAAAGCCGTTTCGAAAAAGTTGTTTTCCAATTAGACGGAATGCATCCCCCCCCCCATCTCCCCAGTGCATTGCAGTCCAAGAAGAGCCCCTCCCTCTCCCCGGATCTCCCTTAATGCCTTTAGGATGATAAAATTAAGCAGTCCAGATTTCTAATTTAAACTGCTCAGGGACAAGATGCTAAGTGATTCTAAGTGTTTTGTCAAGAGCCAGTGTTTAAGTAAACATTACAAACGATGGTGGTGTAGACGGAAACGCAGCTCGAGACCCTCCAGCGATACATTATTCATCAGATATATTACTTTATCAGGTTGATTGCAGGTCTCTTTCTTATTGTTTGTGGGCTGAAAGAGGGAGACAAATGCTTCTCTGGCTGATTAGAGGGGGAGACACAGAGCCGTGGTGGTTTTTCACATGGTAAACATAACATGTATGAGTAGGGTTGCCAACCTCCAGGTTAGTACTGTCAGGCTATATGCCTTCCGTTAGTACTGTCAGGCTGTATGCCTTCTTGTCCGGAACATATGTTCCGTGGAACCTTGACGGAACGTCACAGGATTGCCTGAACTGACAAAGCACAAGCGAAATATGGCTCATTACCGGAAGCCTATTTTCTCTCTACTCATGGCATTCCAGGACTTTGATATTTAGTCACTTCACTTACCTGTCTACACTGCAGGAACATGGTGACTTTTCTACACATGTAACGGGAATTTCTTTCTGTTCTTGGTTGTATTGTTTGTTTAATTTGTCATTACAAACATGTTGTTCAGCATTCTTTTGTAGTGATTTTTGTGCCATAAGTGCCTACTCTTGCTTTGCTTAACCTCCAGGTACTAGCAGGAGATCTGCTGTTACAGCTGATCTCCAGCCGATGGAGATCAGTTCACCTGGAGAAAATGGCTGCTTTGGCCATTGGACTCTATGGCATTCAAGTCCCTCCCCTCCCAAAACCCTTCCCTCCTCAGGCTCCGCCCCAAAAACCTCCCACCGGTGGAAAAGAAGGACCTGGCAACCCTCTGTATGAGCATTATTCCTGCCAGATAGGAAATATAAGACTCAGACCAAAGGCCCATCAAGTCCAGCCTTCTGTTCACACAGTGGCCAAACAGTTAGAACATAAGAACATAAGAAAGGCCATGCTGGATCAGACCAAGGTCCATCAAGTCCAGCAGTCTGTTCACACAGTGGCCAACCAGGTGCCTCTAGGAAGCCCACAAACAAGAGAACTGCAGCAGCACCAGCCTGCCTGTGTTCCACAGCACCTGATATTATTAAGCATGCTCCTCTGATCCTGGAGAGAACAGGTATGCGTCGTGACTAGTATCCATTTTGACTCATAGCAATAATACCCCTCTCCTCCATGAACATGTCCACTCCCTTCTTAAAGCCTCTCAAATTTCCTCTAAGAAGCCCACGAACAGGATAACTACAATAGGGTCCTTCTGTACTCCTGAGCAACTCCCTCTACTACTCCTTTGGCCACCACAGATGGAGGATGCAACTCTCCAAGAACTAGGGTTGCCAACCTCCAGGTAGTAGCTAGAGATCTCCTTCTATTACAAGTGATCTCCAGCCGATAGAGATCAGTTCACCTGGAGAAAATGGTCGCTTTGGCCATTGGATTCTATGGCATTGAAGCCCCACCCTTCCCCAAACCCCGCCCCCTCAGGGTCCACCAAAAAAACCTCTCTTTGGTGGTGAAGAAGGACTTGTGAACCCTACCAAGAACCAGTGAGAACTGGACATTGGAAATCACCCTTTTCTGGAGTGGATAAGATGTTTGGTGCACGGTGATTGGAAAATAGGAATGCCCAGTGGGAAGGCAAGAATGTTTGTCTGAACCTGCTCTCTGTTTGAAGAAAAAGAAAAGAGCAAGAGGAGGGAACGGGCAGAGATCATCCATAAATCATGCAGGTCGCCTCTTACCACGCCAGCCAAATTATCTCCCTTACACTAATCATCAATATCTCTGACCTTTGTCATAAAACCTGGGTCATTTATATCTATATCCCATTAAAAAGTATCATCCCACAATCACCTCTTTGGTCCTATTAAAGTCATGTCAAAAAGAATCATTGACTTATTGTCAAAACACATCCAGGCTTCCACACTAATGTACCAGCCGACACCTTCCTGATCAGTCAGAAAATAATTCGTGGTAGTTACTGGGCACTGGGAAATTGGAGACAGGAGGTAAAGCATCCTTTACTCCTCCCTGCAGGGGTTAGACGATGAAGATGATAAATTAAAGAGGATGAACATTACCCTTTCTTTCATTTTTCTTCAGCAGTCAGGTGAAGAGTCAGAAAGTTGCGGTTTGTAATTTCTTTTCTTTTCCTCTACCTTTCGGCAGTTCAGTCCTGATCTAAACCATGTTGAAACTTTGGGAATGTCCCAAGGATGGCCATATTCCGTAGCCTCATGGCCATACAGGAAAGGACATACACAGTAACTCAGGTTCAACACAAGTGTCTCCTGTTAAAGGTTCTCAGCTAGTCATACTGGGAAAGATACATTCTTTAGACTCTCTGTAAAACGTCTTTCGCCCTTAGCTGGATAGCCCCAGGCTAGCCCGATCTCGTCAGATCTCAGAAGCTTAGCAGGGTTGGCCCTGGCAAGTATTTGGATGGAAGACCTCCAAGGAACACCAGGGTTGTGATGTGGAGGCAGGCAATGGCAAACCACCTCTGAATGTCTCTTGCCTTGAAAATCCTACTGGGTCACCATAAGTCAGTTTGACATGATGGCACACACACAAACTTCTTTCAGTCAGAAAAGATAATTGCATACTAAAAACAATATCCTGTTTTTGTATGACACTTGTAAACGCTCATATGGCCACTCTAGTTTTTGGCCTTCCACTTACTTGCCCAGGAAAGGGAATTATCTGCCCCCAGTGACAATTTCCTGTCTCCTAGGAATTCAGGAGCACAAGAAAAAATGCCCTCCACATAGTGACACTCTAGGAATTTTTCCTAGTCTCTGAGGTTAGGACCATAGAGACTAGAGGGACAGCCTACAGCATCATCCAGAAGGGATATCACAACTTCCCCACTATATCAAGGGAAAATCTTGCCCCAAAATCTCATCTCATTTGCTGAGGCCACTTTGGGAACCCTGCCTTAACAGCATGCATTAGAGCTCTGCCCCCCCCCCCCCCAAAAAAAGGTAAAATTTGGGTTTGGGTTTATTGGTCCAGATTTTTTTCAGTAAACCCAAAATAAGCTGAATTCCCATACCAGTAAATGTGGGAACTTGGCTTTTTTCTGGGTTTCCCAAAAAAATTGGGACCGATAAAGCCTATGGGTCTTTTTGCGGCTCCTGGGGGGCATTTTTGCAGGTAGAGCCCCCAAATTTTCTACTTGGCTCCAAGGGACTTTCCTTGCAAGAACCACCAAGTTTGGTGAAAACAGGGTCAGGGGATGCAGAGTTATGGGGTCTGGAAGGGGTCACCCCCATCCTCCTCCACAGAAAAGATAAAGCAAAGTGGCTGTATTCAGATTCTTTAGTGGGATCTTCGCAATGTATCTCAATGGAGGAGCTGGGCTTTAAACAGCGGAAAAGTTCCCCCCTCCATAGAGATACAATGTATCCAGATACAATGTATCTCTATGGAGGAGCCAGGCGAAAGCCATTCCCGAAAAAGCCAGATATTTATCCAGCTTTTTCGGGTTTTGCAAATTCGGTTTTGCCATCCTCCCTGGTTTTGCGGACTCAGTAAGCCTGAACCTGAAATTTACTGAAATGGCTTTTTTCAGGGGTTTTCAGTTCTGGTTTTACCGAATGCACAGCCCTAGCATGCATAACTCAGAAGTATGTTTCATAGCACAAATTCTTCTTCTCTGTTCCAGACTAAGAACAGAGGGAATCCCCCTGAAGGCGGCCAAGGGGGCTAATATTCCCCCGAACTCCGGATCCCCCCCCAATTTCGGGAATCCAAAGTGGGGGAGTTCGGACTTCGGCACGGCCCAAATAAAAACGGCCTGAATTCTACCTAATTTTTTTTTCAACAACCCTAACAAATTACACTATGTTTCGACTAGTTACAAAAAATTCCCAATTCAAATTTTATAGTTCTAGATATTCAGAATCATACCTAAAGTCTGGTGTCCTATTGACTCCAATAGAAAGCAGGCTAGGCTGTTTGCCAAAGTAGGGAAAGTGTCAAACACTTAAACCATTACACCACATTGCTACTTATATGTTGATCCTTTAAAAAAAATCAGAGATTTGCTTAAAGACTCCTACAGTGCAGTTCTGAACTGAATTATACCCTTCCGACCCCACTTAGAAGGATGTAATGCCATTTAGCATAGCACTGTTGATGAGATTGGTGTAGAGTACTATTAATTTTTGCTACCCTACTATGGGGTCCCCAAAAAGATCCTTATTTCAGGTTTGCTTCTCTCTTGTAAAAAATCAGACCCCAAACTCTTAATTTCTATATCCTCACCATATTTTCATCCATAAAATGGACACAATTGTTAAAATTATTTGGATGGCTGTGGGAAGATGCTTGATGGCCCTTCACACACACACACACACACACACACACACACACGTTTTTATTGTTATTGCCATTTTCTTTTCCAGCTAGTTATAATCAGATTTCCAGCAGGAACTGTCTCCTTACATTTCTAGCGAGCACATTACACTAGCTACCCAGTACCCTTCCCTGGTGCCAGACGCCTTCCAAGCTTTTCACTGGGCCATCTCGCAGCACACTTTTTAGCATTTCACATGCACAACGCTGGATGAGACGGAATGCAGTTTTACAGCTTCTGTCTTCACTGAGCTGGAACAAAGATCTACGAGAGACTGAATTCTCGTTATCGTTGCCAGCTGTGCCAGAATTATATATGCAGGGTGGTACCTAAGCTACCTCTGAACAAGGAGCCAAGCGTAACCCTTTTGAAGGGCCGCATGCTCCTTTTGACAATTTTGGCAAACGCGCCTTAGCTTTTTGCCAAATCCTGCTCTTTGATTCCCACAAATCTGCCTGCACACAGCTGGCCGGCTATGCGTGCGTGTGGGTCGGTTATCAGAAAAGAGTGAACTGCCAACGCTTAACCCACACCTCACTTTAATTGAGTGTTTCTGTCATTGACGCACACCTTTTTCCCATCGGCTGAATCCACAGGACGGGTTAACGTGAAAAAAGAGGCACAGAGAGAGCGAGAGAGCAGATCTAATGTTTACTGTTGATGTTTTTAAATATAAGGGCGAAAGGGAAAAAAATCACAACACATTTGAATTTGCCATCAGATGTTTAGGTGACTGCCTTCTGTTCGCCAACCCCAAACACAAACTGCGCCTGGGAGTAAAAACAGAAGCACAACATATGAAGGGGAAACAAAGCTAAGACCAGCGTCATTAAAAACAGATTAGCACAGAGGGGAACATCTATCTATATAAAATAAAGTAAAATATTTTTGTTGGGGGGGGGGGAAGAAGCCACATCAAATTTAAAAGCAGACAAAAAAAAAACTGGGGGTGGAGAAATTACACAGGTGGCATTTCAACTTTCCATCTCTCAAGGAGACTTCTTCATAAGCATATTAGTTATCACATTTCCGTTCTTATTCATCACAGAACCCGAGGAAGCATGCCTCACCTTCCCAAGAGTATTAAACAAACCCCAGTTGGATTTGAACCTATAACTTTGGCAAGGTTGTTGAATCCCTTCAAATGCTAGCCGGGAAGTTTGGCTGGCAAGAAGTGTGATGGGTAGGGTTGCCAGGTCCCTCTTTGCTATGGGTGGGAGGTTTTTGGGGCAGAGCCTGAGGAGAGTGGGGTTTGGGGAGGGGAGGGACTTCAATGCCATAGAGTCCAATTACCAAAGCAACCATTTTCTCCAGGGGAACTGATCTCTATGGGCTGGAGATCAGATGTAATAGCAGAAGATCTCCAGCCACCACCTGGAGGTTGGCAACCCTAGTGATGGAAGGCCATGGGACAGAGACCCAAAGGGTTGCCAAGCAGTGCCTGATGATTGGCAGGAGGGGGGGCACAGCATCATGTGAGATTGTTTTAAAAGCAGCCTCATGAACTTATCAGAAGTTTTTACCAAAAGCGACAGTGGGTAAGTCAAGGAATCACTGGAAACTCTATGACAAGACTGGGAATTTACCAGTGATACCTAGAGCTACACTTTGTCGCTTCTGGTAAGAAGAAGAAGACAAGTTGGTTTTTATAACCCATTGTTTTCAACCTTTAATAGGGTTGCCAGGTCCCTTTTCACCACCAGTGGGAGGTTTTTGGAGCGGAGTCTGAGGAGGGCGGGGTTTGGGGAGGGGAGGGACTTCAATGCCATATTGCCAATTGCCAAAGTGGCCATTTTCTCCAGGTGAACTGATCTCTATCGGCTGGAGATCACTTGTAATAGCAGGAGATCTTCAGCGACTACCTGAAGATTGGCAACCCTAACCTTTAAGGAGTCTCAAAGCGGCTTACAATTGTGTTCCCTTCCCCTGCCCACAACAGACACCTTGTGGGGTAGGTGGGGTTGAAAGAGTTCTGAGAGAACTGTGACTAGCCCAAGGCCACCCAGCAGGTTTCATGTGGTGGAGTCAGGAAACCAACCCAGTTCACCAGATTTGGAGAACAAAACAGCTCCCTTTTGAAATTAACTTCTTTAATTATTACATCCAGGCTCATACACTTTTGAGGGTCAACACCCCCTTTGTCAGATACATGATGAAGGGAGCTTTGATTCTTGAAATTTCATGTCCTGAACATCTCGATGGTCTTTAAGGTGCTACTAATGAACCCCGTGGCGCAGAGTGGTAAGCTGCGGTACTGCAGTCCAAGCTCTGCTCACGACTTGAGTTCAATCCCAACGGAAGTTGGTTTCAGGTAGCCGACTTGAGGTTGACTCAGCCCTCCATCCTTCCGAGGTCGGTAAAATGAGTACCCAGCTTGCTGGGGGTAAAGTGTAGATGACTGGGGAATAAGGTTCCCAGGTCCCTCTTCTCAACTGGTGGGGGATTTTGGGGGTGGAGCCTGAACAGGGCGGGGTTTGGGGAGGGGAGGGACTTCAATGCCATCGAGTTCAATTGCCAAAGCTGCCATTTTCTCCAGGTGATCTGATCTCTATCGGCTGGAGATCAGTTGAATAAGCAGGAGACCTCCTGCTACTACCTGGCAGTTGGCAACCCTACTGGGGAAGGCACTGGAAAACCACCTCGTAAACACAGTCTGCCTAGTAAACGTCGGGATGTGACGTCACCCCATGGGTCAGAAATGACCCGGTGCTTGCACAGGAGACTACCTTTACCTTTATGGTGCTACTGGACTCAAGTCTAGCTGTTCGATTGCAGACCAATATGGCTACCTTCTGAAACTAACTTATTTAATTATCACTCTCGTAATTTTAATGATTGTTATATCGACAAATAAAGACCACCTGCAGGTTTTTGGTGTAACCCTTCCGTAACTGACAGAATTAATGGGCCAAGGAACACAAACCGCACGGACACTCTCTCTGTAAAATACGACAGGCCTGTTGCTTCAGAGCTGAATCTGCTAGACATTTTGTAACCGACTCCAAAGGGGATCGGGGTCAAAACCTATGATAATTGAGGGCAGGTGCTAATACCCAGCACTCGCGGCCTGCCTGCCATCCCCGTCGTACCGATAATGTCACTAACTGATATGACAGGATACTGCGTTAATGGCAACGATGGGCAACCTGCTCAGCTGTGCAGACCTGGGAGATCATTTATAGCTTTCCTTTTCTCCATTCTGCGCCCCCTCAGAGGGCACATAAATATAATTCCATGTTTTCGACGGCCATAAGGAGGACATTTGAACAAGAGCTACAGCCCTGTGACACGTCTCCGAGAGAAAAGCGCTCGGAGACGTGACACTGGCAGCCGTTTCTGGGAGGTGATGGGAAATGCCAAAAAGATTCTAATGCAAAGAGCTGCCAATTATACTTAATTGGCTTTGGAACATGCTAATAGACCCTGCTTAGACTAGGAAGAATTGATGATTTGTTTGTTTGTTTTCCAAAGCTCTCGGATTGTCATTAAGGGGTTTAGATTGGTGGCATTACATCGAACAATATGGGCAAAGCTACTGTAGCATTCAGCAGCAGAAGCCACCTGTTTTAGTCACAAGGGAACTGCTACCATTAGAGGAGGAAAATGGAGATGGCTTGTGGAGGAGCCTGCATGGGAGGGGTGGAGCTACACATCCAGTGATTTATTTTTAACCGTGATTGTAAAAGAACAAATGAACAAATGGAGCTGCCTTATACTGAATCAGACCCTTGGTCCATCAAAGTCAGTATGGTCTACTCAGACCGGCAGCGGCTCTCCAGGGTCTCAGGCAGAGGTCTTTCACATCACCTACTTGCCTAGTCCCTTTAAGTGGAGATGCCGGGGGTTGATCCTGGAATCATCTGCATGCCAAGCAGATGCTCTGGCACTGAACCATGGCCACTCTGTGTGAGAGACATAAGTTATGTAGAAGACTGCACAATGCCACTTCAGAGAGCTTGGTCATGGATTTGGGATTCCACCCCCTGAACTGTTATTTTATGCCATAGGTAGTTCTCAACTTTGGTTTCCCATTGGTAAAAAGAATGTAGGGATGGCTATTGATTTTGGGGGTTAGGTAGGTAGGTAGATACATAGGTGCCCTGACCTGGATGGCCCAGGCTAGCCTGATCTCATCAGATCTCAGAAGTTAAGCAGGGTCAGCCCTGGTTAGTATTTGGATGGGAGACCACCAAGGACTACCAGGGTTGCTGTGCAGAGGAAGTCACTGGCAAACCACCTCTGTTAGTCTCTTGCCATGAAAACCCCCAAAAGGGGTTGCCATAAGTCGGCTGCGACTTGACGGCACTTTACACACACACAGATACATAGGTAGGTTAAAAAAAATTATTTGGGGCCAAAGGGCAGCATGGTGAAGTGGTTAAGAGAGGTGGACACTAATCTGGAGAATGAGGTTTGATTCCCCACTCCTGAGAACCAGTTTGGTGTAGTGGTTAAGAGCAGTGGTTTGGAGCAGTGGACTCTGATCTGGAGAACTGGGTTTGATTCCCCACTCCTCCACATGAGTGGTGGAGGTGAATCTGGTGAACTTGATTTGTTTCCCCACTCCTACACAAGAAGCCAGCTGGGTGACCTTGGGCTAGTCACAGATCTCTTAGAGCTCTCTCAACCCCACCTACCTCACAGGGTGTCTGTTGTGGGGAGGGGAAGGGAAGGTGATTGTAAGCAGGTTTGATTCTTCCTTAAGTGGTAGAGAAAATTGGCATATAAAAACCAACTTTTCTTCTTCTTCAATATAACAAAAACAACTATAATAATAAACATGACAATACAAGAAAACTCAGCAAGGTTAAAAATAGTTTCAATATTATCAGGACCAGGGCTTAAAACAGGTGGCATCAGGGCAAGAATTCAGTTCGAATCTTCTTGGCTGCAATGTATACAGAGACATCATATATGTGACATACTGATTCTCATTGGATAAAAAATAAATACATGATTTTGTCTGCCACCAAATGCTTGGCTAGCCTAGCTAAAATGGCTGCAACAAACCTGGCCCTGGGAATCGAATAAAGGTGGGTGGGGTTGAGAAAGTGTGACTAGCCCAAAGTCACCCAGCTGGCTTCGTGTGTAGGAGTGAGGAAACCAACCTGGATCACCAGATTAGCATCCACCACTCATATGGACAAGTGGGAAATCAAACCCAGTTCTCCAGATCAGAGTCCACCGCTCGAAACCACCGCTCTTAACCACTATACCATGCTGTATGTGTTATAAGAACACAACAAGCACCAGGAAGGGTGCTTGTAGTGTTCTTAACACATATCTCATTCTCAACATGGCCCATCTGAGGATAATTAAATCTAGAGATTGGGGCCATGTAGAGAGATCGGCACCACACAACTGTTCCACAGATTTTCCAGGAGAGGCTGCCAGGAGGATGGAAGGAGGGAATGCTGAAGACAGGTAGGGCAAATAAAGGGACATTGGCTGGCAGGTGGGAAGGAGAGAAGGAAGGAGGAAAGAGGGAAAAACAGTGAGGTCTGTCAGGGGAGGGAAAGAGGAAACAGTAGGGGAGGGGGAAATGGCATGCCCCTGTAAGTCTTTGTGGGTCCCTTGCTTGTTAATATATCTGATTCTCAATGTGGCCAAATCTGTGGATACTCAAATCCAGAGACTGGAGTCATCAACTAACAAGATAGGTCTTTCTACAAACCTGAAGAAAAAGAATCAGCATAAGGATTAGCTTAAAAACAAAACAGTACGGAAAGAGGAGCCTCTCAGAGTGGGGTTGCCAACCTCCAGGTGGTGGCTAGAGATTTCCCATTATTACAATTGATCTCCAGGCAATAGAGATCAGTTCCCCTGGAGAAAATGGCTGCTTTGGGGGGGGGGGACCTGGCATCCCTAATCTCAACTGCTGCTTAAAGGCAAAGAAAACTCATGAGAGCAGTCTCCATGTTGCCGAGAGAAGCCCGACAGAAACGCATGAATTTGTATGACAAATTTTGCATGATCAACACCAGGCCAATCGGATTCTGCTGGATCCACATTGGAGGACAGGCCAAGCCGCTTGAAGGGAACCTTTTTAAAGGAATTATTTTATTGACAGATACTTCATTTTGGCCCTAATACATTGTCAGGCTGCAGTTGTCACTTTGCATTGGGTAGCAAGTTGACAGGAGAGACGGTTGTGGCACCTCGATAAGACAAAACAGGAGCAGAGGAGACTTGAGTTGACACGGTTTTCCCCATCTCCTTTCGTTAAAAAAAAATGTTTTTTTCCCCTTGAGGTGGAACAAGACAAATTTTAAAAGATGTTAACAGCATTATTTTCACCTGATGATTCAAAATATGGACTGCTTTTCGGTACAAGCTTCGTCGTTGCTACAAGTGGAAAGCACCCCTTAGCCTATTTCATTTGAACTTGTGTAGGCAAATATCCACCAAGATTAAGTTAATTCATGCCATCATATTCCCTATTACTATGTATGGGTGTGAAAGCTGGACATTGAAGAAAGCTGATAGGAAGAAAGTAGATTCCTTTGAAATGTGGTGTTGGAGGAGAGTGTTACGGACACCTTGGACTGCCAAAAAAAACACACAAATCAGTGGGTTATAGATCAAATCAAGCCTGAACTGACCCTAGAAGCTAAAATGACTAAACTGAGACTGTCGTACTTTGGTCACATTAGGAGAAGACAAGCGTCACTGGAAAAGACAGTCATGCTAGGAAAAGTTGAGGGCAGCAGGAAAAGAGGAAGACCCAACAAGATATGGATTGACTCAATAAAGGAAGCCACAGCCCTCAGTTAGTAAGACCTGGGCAAGGCTGTCAAAGATAGGACATTTTGGAGGTCATTGATTCATAGGGTCACCATGAGTCAGAAGTGACTTGACAGCACTTAACACACACACAAAGGCAAATATACTATTTGTGGAAGAGACGTGGAACAGATGGTGACTGTTTAATAATTGCTAATGACTTGGTAAGAGCGATTCTTTTAATTCCTCTTAACCCAATTTCTCCTCCAAATCCAACCATCTATTTATTTTCTTCTTCTTTTTAGGAATCTGGAATTTGTATGGAATAAATTTGGCTTTGATCAAAGAGAAGTTCGAAAAGAGGAGGTGCAGGAAAAAAGAGATGCTGCGAAATTTCAGAATTTCATTCTGCAGATGCACAGAGGCAGGCAATATCTTCCCAAATCTTCCTGTCCTCCTCTTAGAGGAGCAGCCTGTGATACATAATAGGGCTGTTGGGAAAAAAAAATTGGGGGAAATTTGGGTTTGGGTTTAATTGGCCTCCCCACCACCACCGCCCTGGAAAACCCAAATGCCGAATTCCCCTATTCTGCTAACGGTGGGAATTTGGCTTTAAATTCGGGATTCCTGAAAAATTCAGCCATTTAAACTGATTAAACCCATTTTGTGGATTTCCATGGCTCCTGGGGGAACATTTTTGCACGTAGAAGTCTCAAATTTTCAGGGTAGCTTGAAGGAACTCTCCTTGCAATAACCCCCAAGTTTTATGAGGATTGGGTTGGGGGGTCTGAAGTTATGGGGTCTGGAAGGGGTCATCCCCATCCTCCTCCTTTGAAATGCATTGGCAAAGTGGCTGTGTTCAGAATCTTTAGTATGATCTTTGCAATGTATCTTTGCAAAGTTCCCCCCTTGCCTCCATAGAGATATAATGTAGATACATGAGCGGCGGAGGCTAATCTGGTGATCTGGATTTGTTTCCCCTTTCCTACACATGAAAACAGTTGGGTTAGTCGCAGCTCTCTTGGAGCTCTCTTAGCCCCACCTACCTCACAGGGTGTCTGTTGTGGAGAAGGGAAGTAGGGTTGCCAACCTCTAGGTACTAGATGGGGATCTTCTGCTATTACAAGTGATCTCCAGCCAGTAGAGATCAGTTCAGCTGGAGAAAATGGCATTGAAGTCTTTCCCCTCCCCAAACCCCACCCTCCTCAGGCTCCACCCTAAAACCTCCCACTGGTGGCAAAGAGGGACCTGGGAACCCTAAGGGGAAGGGAAGGTGATTGCAAGCCAGTTTGATTCTTCCTTAAGTGGTAGAGAAACTCGGCATATAAAAACCAACTCTTCTTCATGTATGTAAATAAAAATCTTGACAGTGTATATGACTTCTTTCTCTCTCTCCGTGTCTCTGTCTCTGTCTGTCTGTCTGTCTGTCTGTCTGTCTGTCTCTCTCTCTCTCTCTCTCTGGGTTTCTTTTGTCTGAAATACTTCATTTCCAAAGCATGTTTTCCCCTGGGGGAGTGAGGCAGGACTTCATTCCGTTATTTTCTAAATTAAATTAAATGGAATGGTCATATCACTCCTCAAGGGAGAAAGGGAGGTGAGCGTCAACTCCTGAGAGGATGATGGCTTATTCAAAAGAAAAAAAAACGCTTTTGGAATAAATTGGAAATGCCTATGACAAGAACAGGAGGCCGCAGAGTGAATTAATGCATGTCCTTCATACACTAGAATGTCCTGTCCTGTTTACAAGAGCCAAATCTCACTTTGGGATTTCAAAGTTCTGCGATGTGCAGACACAAATATATTGGTTTTTTTTTAAGTGTTTACTAGATATATAAATATAGCTGCCTTCTGTTTATTTTCAGGATTATATATTCTGGTTAGACCCCACCTAGAGTATTGTGTTCAGTTTTGGGCACCGCAATTTCAGAAGAATATAGACAAGCTGGGCCCTGACCAGGATGGCCCAGGCCATCCTGATCTCGTCAGATCTCAGAAGCTAAGCAGGGTCAGCCCTAATTAGTATTTGGATGGGAGACCACCAAGGACTCCCAGGGTTGCTGTGCAGAGGAAGGCACTGGCAAACCACCTCTGTTAGTCTCTTGCCATGAACCCCCCCCCGCAAAAAAAAAAAAAAAGGTCGCCATAATTTGGCTGTGACTTGACAGCACTTTACACACACACACACACATAGACAAGCTGGAAGGTGTCCAGAGGAAGGCAGCAAAGATGGTGAGGGGTCTGGAGACCAAGTCCTATGAGGAAAGGTTGAAGGAGCTGGGTATGTTTAGCCTGAAGAGGAGAAGACCGAGAGGGGATATGATAACCATCTTCAAGTACTTGAAGGGCTGTCATATAGAGGATGGCGCCAAGTTGTTTTCTGTTGCCCCAGAAGGTCAGACCAGAAGCAACTGGTTGAAATTAAATCAAGAGTTTCCGTCTAGACATTTGGAAGAATTTTCTAACAGTAAGAGTGGTTCCTCAGTGGAACAGGCTTCCTCGGGAGGTGGTGAGCTGTCCTTTCCTGGAGGTTTTTAAGCAGAGGCTAGATGGCCATCTGTCAGCAATGCTGATTCTATGACCTTAGGCAGATGATGAGAGGGAGGGCATCTTGGCCATCTTTGGGGCATGGAGTAGGGGGTCACTGGGGGTGTGGGGGGGAGGTAGTTGTGAATGTCCTGCATTGTGCAGGGAGTTGGACTAGATGACCCTGGTGGTCCCTTCCAACTCTATGGTTCTATGATTTTATGATTCTATTATTCTATATGATACAAGTGTTGATTTCTTGGCTGTCTTAAGTTTCACATTACATTTTCCCAGCCGCTTCACTCCACTGTTAGTAGAGTCTTGGGTTTTGATGTATTCTGTCTGGGTTCTTTTCATATTTACTTCTGTTTTTCAGTGGATTTGGTTTTCTGGTTTGCACTACCAGCTTTGTCAATTCATTTGTGTTAAGAACATAAGAAAAGCCCTGCTGGATCAGACCAAGGCCCATCAAGTCCAGCAGTCAGTTCACACAGTGGCCAACCAGGTGCCTCTAGGAAGCCCACAAGCAAGACGACTGCAGCAGCACCATCCTGCCTGTGCTCCACAGCACCTAAGATAATAGGCATGCTCCTCTGATCCTGGAGAGAATAGCCCCATTGAAAACAGCGAGGCTGCTCTTTCTAAAAAGCAGGCGTAACATCACCATTCCCGGTGCCGGCATACCGCAGCGAGCTGGGATAGGAAGCCACCTAACCGGAGTCTCCTCCCCCCGGCCGGCCCCCAGAACACCCCCCTTGCACCGGCGCAGCCTCTCTACGCCATGGCCTGCACCACAGAGAAGCCGCACCAGCATAGGGGCGATGTGCCATCCCGCGGTGCTCGGCCGCCGGTGGTACTGGCCTCGCCGCCAGCGTAAGTGCATGTAATCTGGCGATTACATTGGAAGTCATGCTGCCTCCAAAGAACTTTTGGTCCAATTCTCAGGAATGGGCTGATAGGGGAGGGGCTGTGGCTCAGTTTGTAGAGCATCTGCTTGGCATGCAGAAGGTCCCAGGTTCAATCCCCAGCATCTCTAGTCAAAAGGAACAGACTGTAGGTGATGTGAAAGACCTCTGCCTGAGAAACTGGAGAGCCGCTGCCAGTCTGACCTTGATGGACCAATACTGACTTTGATGGTCCAGGGGTCTGATTCAGTATAAGGCAGCTTCATGCGTTCATGTGTTCATGAGATTTTAGCCCAGTAGCACCTTAGAGACCAACAAGATTTTGGGGGGTTTAAGCTTTCGAAAGGCAAAGTTCCCTTCTTTAGAAGGGTATAAGGGTGGAGCCCTACCACACTTCTTCATCATCACCATCATTTTCATCATGAGTATAAAGATGTCCAAGTGACTGTCAGATGGACTGTAGTTTTTTCCAAAGATGGACTGTAGTTTTGCACTGCCAACCTAGCCCTGCGATTCTAAGCCGGTTGGGAATTACTCCCCGGAGAGTCTCTTAAGCAGAAATACACCCTTCCATTGATTTTATTGTTATTTATTTTATTTATTGTCTGCCTTTCTCATTGTGGACGATTGAATTAAATGGTCTTAGACCATTCAATTATTTCTTTATTGACAGAATTTATACCTTGCCTTTCTGCCCTCGTCGAGGCCAACAAGGTGGCTCACAGAATCAAAAAACAGACGTAATAAAAATGGATCTTAAACACTCTGAAAACCTAATGAAAAGACATCATTTAAACCATTCAAACCAAGTTAAAACACACAGAGGATTCAATAAAATGCACACACCTTAAAAATGACAATGAAAACAGGGAAGGAAGGAGGGATAACTGAGGATATGCCAGATGAAACAAAAAAAAAGTATTTCCCCCTCTGGTGAAAGATGGCAAGAGAAAGGAACTGGTGAATCTCTCTGGAGACAGTTCCAGAGTTTCTTGAGAAGGGAATAATTTGAAAGTATGGTCCTACTCCTAGCTTTCTGTAGGGTTTAAGAGTGATTTCTCCAGCATAAACACTGCAGTTGATTATAGCTGGAAATAATTTGGGTCTCGGAGAAGAGGAAGAGGAAGAGGAAGAGTTGGTTTTTGTATGCCAACTTTCTCTACCACTCAAGGCAAAATCAAAGCGGCTTACAATCACCTTCCCTTCCCCTCCCCACAACAGACACCCTGTGAGGTAGGTGGGGCTGAGAGAGTGTGACTAGTCCAAGGTCACCCAGCTGGCTTCATGTGTAGGAGTGGGGAAACAAATCCAGTTCAGCAGACCAGCCTTTGCCGCTCATGCGGAGGAGTGGGGGAATCAAACCCAGTTCTCCAGATCAGACTCCACCACTCCAAACCACTGCTCTCAAACACTGCATCACACTGGAGAGAGGGGGAGGGATAGAAAGTGAAAACTTTAGCTCCGTATCAGTGACTAGAATGTTTTTGACTTAGAGGTTTTTAAACAGAATTGTGCATGCCTTGATTTTTGTGTGTGTTTGGTTCCATTAATTTTTGTGCGCCTGAACAGAACAGTGACTTTACCTCACCGTTTCATAGTTCAGATTTGATCTGATATTTTGCAAGAAAATTGCTTAGTTTTCTATTTTCAGTGCAGGATGTAAACTTTTAAAATATGTGTGTGTGGGTGGGTGTGTTTTTCTGGATGAACAGATCTTGAAGAAAGATGTACAATGGATCACTTACAATGCTTTATCTGTCATTGCTGAATGAGACTATTATCGAAAACCCAGTGATATAAAAGAATACATGATCCATGTATTCTGGGGATTGGTGCAGACAGATGGGTTTATTGTTCTTCTCACAAATATGAGTTTTTTTCTAGGTTAGTGAACTGTTTCATGCTGAATGGGACCTTGCTATATATATTTTTTTCATATTTCTGTCGCTTTGGCTCACCAATGACCACTTCATATATTATGAGTTTTACTGACCAGACCTGAGCAGAGTAATGCCCTTCAAAGTCCCTCATGTACATACTGGAAGTTTGTACTGGAAGTGACACTGGATAGCTCTAGGAATCTCCAGAAACTCTATGGTCAAACCATAGAGTTTCTAGTGATTCCTAGAGCTACATCACTGCCACTCCAAGAGGTGGCGGAGAGGGGGAAATTTGAAAAAAATCACTGGTGTTGCAAGCACTATGGAACCACTTCCAGGGAAAACCTGGAAGAGATATAGCAGTAGCTCTAGGAACACCCCAAACTCTATGGTTTTACCATAGCATTTCCATAGATTCCTACAGCTACCACTGTCATCTGGGTTTTCCCCAGAAGTGATATCATCACCCTCACAATGTTTTCTCCGCTCCATGTCCCTACCCCCAACCCTCCCACCAGTTGTCACACTTAGCCTGGAAACCCAACCTGGAAGTGACATAGCATTCCCTCCCAAACTCTGCCCTCCCAAGGAACTGCCCCCAAACCTGGCATTTGCTGAGGCACTGTTGGGAAACCTATGCACCCATCGGATCGTGTCTTTCCCTCGTGCTTTGCAACTTGCTACTTCCATCATGGATCCTTCTCCTGCCAAATGGACTTTGCCCTCACCTTCCTCATGTTTCTTTCTATCCTAAGTCTTTATTTTAGGGGTCTGTTTGGATGGAGAAATCAGAATAGGATGTGAGTGAAACACATTTGAGCACACAAATGTGTAAACTCTCTCTCTCTCTCTCTCTCTCTCTCTCTCTCTCTCTCTCTCTCTCTCTCTCTCTCTCTCTCTCTCTTTCTCTCTCTCTCTCAAGTATTTGCAAATGCACACCTAGAAATCATTATACAAAAATGGCGAAGCCAAATCGAGGAAAATAATTATTGCAGCTGATGGAGCAGAAACCCCATTACAGCTAAATTCCACTTCACAATACGCTCCGTCCTGCCGGTTCAGAAGTAAATGCATTTTTCAGCATCTGTAACACTCTTTATTAAATTAAGTTTTAAAATAATTCTGTCCACCTGCCCCCCAAGACACAACTTTTCTATCTCTTCCTGAGCTTTGTGGTCATTCATTCTTTTTTTCTTTCTTTCTTTTTACAGCACTTTCTTGTGATTTTGTGCACAGTTTCTAACTGGAGAAAAGTTTGCCATATGAGGCTATGTTTCTACAATTCTGTAATGCTTGTCCAGAAGAGAGAGAGAGAGAGAGAGAGAGAGAGAGAGAGAGAGAGAGAGAGAGAGAGAGAGAGAGAGAGAGAGAGAGAGAGAGAGAGAGAAGAAGAAGAAGAAGAAGAAGAAGAAGAAGAAGAAGAAGAAGAAGAAGAAGAAGAAGAAGAAGAAGAAGAAGAGCTGGCTTTTATATGTTGACTTTCTCTACCACTTAAGGAAGAATCCATCCGGCTTACAATCACCTTCCCCTCCCCACTACAGACACCCTGTGAGGTAGGTGGGGCTGAGAGAGTTCAGAAAGAACTGTGAGTAGCCCAAGGTCGCCCAGTTGGCTTCATTTGGAGGAGTGAATGTGGATTGAAAGTGGATTGAATGTGCATTATTTGGCATGTACGAAAGCGCCCTTAGGGTTCACAACCTCCAGGTGGTGGCTGGAGATCTCCTGCTATTACAACTGATCTGCAGCCAATAGAGATTAGTTCACCAAGAGAAAATGGCTGCTTTGGCAATTGGACTCTATGGCATTGAAATCCCTCTCCGTTTCAAACCCTGCCCTCCTCAGGTGCCTCCTCCAAAATCTCCAGGCATTTCCCAACTCGGAGCTGGCAACCCTAGGTATACTCCCCAATGTATGAATCCATTTCAACAGGCAACAACATTTTCATGGTATGAGTTTTTGAGTCCATGCTGCCTTCATCAGTCATGAAGTATCTGATGAAGGGAACATAAGAACATAAGAAAAGCCCTGCTGGATCAGACCAAGGCCCATCAAGTCCAGCAGGCTGTTTACACAGTGGCCAACCAGGTGCCTCTAGGAAGCCCCCAAACAAGACAAAGGGAACTTTGCTTCTTGAAAGCTTGTACCCCAAACATCTAGTTGGTCTGTAAGGTGCCACTGGACTCAGATCTAAATGTGTGAATGAGTCACTCAGAGGTATACTGCTTCTAAACACAGAGGCTCCATTAGTTATCATGTTGGATAGCTAACCTTTCCTTATACCTCTCTGGCAACCAAACAAGACATGAAGTACCACAACCACATTAGGCATTCTTGTATTTACTCTTGAAGAGAACATATTTTTGTTAAGTCATCCTCACTGTCTCAAAGGATTCTTTAGATGGGAATGTGACCGGATTATCTTTTGCCTTGATTAGAAGGGATCTATTTATACAAATGCCTTTCGGAATTAGAAATTCAATCATCAACCGCGAAATAAAGGTGGAGTTATAAAGGCCTGCGTGTTGATTTAATATCTGAGGATGAGTCTTTGAGTCAAAAGCCTGAATAGCTTTAGAAGTGTTGGGTCTTGAAATGGTTTGGCTTTGAAACTAAATAGTACAGCAAATAAATCTGACAATGCATTTTTAAAAACCAAGCAAGGAAAGGCCAAAAGAGAAGGAGGAGAAGGATGGAGGACAGATAAAGGCTATCTTGCCATGAAAGTGGTATCCAAGTATTTTCGATCAAACCTGCTGCCTGTTTCAAAGGAAATGCATCAAGGAAGTGTACTCTTTCAGAGTTAAACGGTCTTCCAGGGCATGATAAAAGAGCTGCAACGTTTCTTTCTTCTTTTTTAAAAATATTAAGAAGTGGTAGTACAATGTTTCCTCTTCCCACACCAGTGGAAAGTAGAGCTAGAGTGGGGCAACTGAGCAAACACTGACTGGTACAAATAACATTTCAAGGTTTTTTTTCCCCCCATTGGCATCAGGGAAGCATTTTGTCCAGGCTATTAGAATCATAGAATCATAGAGTTGGAAGGGACCACCAGGGTCATCTAGTCCAACCGCCTGCACAATGCAGGAAATTCACAACTACCTCCCCCCACACCCCAGTGACCCCTACTCTATGCCAAGAAGATGGCCAAAGTGCCCTCCCTCTCATCATCTGCGTGTGTGTGTGTGTTAAGTGTCATCAAGTCCCTTCTGACTCATGGCGACCCTATGAATGAAAGTCCTCCAAAATATCCTATCTTTGACAGCCTTGCTCAGATCTTGCAAATTGAAGGCTGTGGCTTCCTTTATTGAGTCAATCCATCTCTTGTTGGGTCTTCTGCTTAAGGTCATAGAATCTGCTTAAGGTCATAGAATCAGCACTGCTGACAGATGGCCATCTAGCCTCTTCTTAAAAACCTCCAGGGAAGGAGAGCTTACCACCTCCTGAGGAAGCCTGTTCCACTGAGGAGCCGCTCCGACTGTTAGAAAATTCTTCCTAATGTCTAGATGGAAACTCTTTTGATTTAATTTCAACCCGTTGGTTCTGGTCCGACCTTCTGGGGCAACAGAAAACAACTTGGCACCATCCTCTATATGACAGCCCTTCAAGAACTTGAAGATGGTTATCATATCACCTCTCAGTCTTCTCCTCTTCAGGCTAAGCATACCCAGCTCCTTCAACCTTTCCTCATAGGACTTGGTCTCCAGACCACTCACCGTCTTTGTTGCCCTCCTCTGGACACGTTCCCGCTTGTCTATACATTTGGGGTCACCCCCTATTATTCTTTGGGTCATCAAAAGCTTCCTCTCCCATACATCACCTTCTTGGAGAAACTTGGTGGTGGAGTTTACAATGGTGAACATCTGTCAGCAGTTGTAAATGAACATGATGGGTTGTGCTACTTCTATGTTTAAAACTTCTATGACAGCTTGGTAAATGTCATGTTGATGGTAGATCAAGGAGGAAAAGAGTGTGATGGAGGTCCATTCCTGGACGAGCAGGCATGTTTTCAGTAGTAGTAGAATTTATTTGTATGTGGCCATGTGTGTGTGTGTTAAGTGCTGTCAAGTCGCTTCCAACTCATGGCGACCCTATGTGTATGTGGCCATAGGCCTTCACAAAACATCATCCACAAGGTACCATGTTTTCATTCCATTCTCCTGCCAGACCTAAGGAAAGATCCAGCCTTATTGATGCTTTGGGCGACTCCATATGAAATAGATACTAAGTGAAATCCCTCGCATTTGCTTTTCAAGGAACATTAGAGCTTGTGCACGGAAGGGTCTATTAGTTCTGCTTTTCCAATTTTCAACAGGGTGACGTTATGGACAATGATAGGTTTTACAGACTTACTAAAACATCTCCTGGTCCTCCTTGACAAGCTAAGGGAATGTGCACCATCTCTTTGCCAGCGGGACTTCCCTGAGCCCACGGAGGGCTCATGTGAGACGCAAACCCCCAAAAAATAGTTTCAGAGGGTAGCCGTGTTGGTTTACAGTAGAACAGACCAACAAGATTTTCAGGCTATTGAACTTTCAAGAGTCCATGCTCACTACATCAGATACGAGTTGGAAAGGAGATCTCTGAGTCCTTCTATCCCAGTCTACATCTCAACATCTACAGCAGTATTAACTCCAGTATCACCTTAGAGACCAACAAGATTTTCGCGATATGGGCTTTTGAAAGTTTTGAGAGCCAATGTTTCTGATGGAGCTTTGACTCTCAAAAGCACTGCCAGGTAGAGTGTCCCTTATCTGGACATCCCATATCCGGACTGATCTGAAAACTAGACCCTTCGAGCCGGCATGAAGGCAGATCCATGCTGCCTGCTTTCAATGTTTCCTCTCACCTAAAAATATAAAATAAAATACAGTGTATACAGCATCGTAGGTGGAGACTGAAAGCCTGCCATTGTTAGTTTGTTGTTGCTCTTGTTTAACAGCTGATACAGGTATTCTGGTGAGCTAGTTACACCTTTGCTTTCTGATGGTTCAATGTACACAGAATTATTAAAAGTATTGTTTAGAACTTCATTCAGGCTATGTGTATAAAGTGTATATAAAACATAAATGAATGTGGGTCCCATCCCCAAGATATCTCATTATGCATATGCAAAAATTCCACAATATCCCAATATAAGGAAAGATCCGAAATACGGACCGCTTCTGGTCCCAAGCAGTCTGGATAAGGGATACTCAACCTGTACCCAGTGTAAGAGCCAGGGTGGTGTAGTGGTTAAGAGTTGTGATCTGGAGCGGTGGACTCTGATCTGGAGAACCGAGTTTAGATTTCCCCACTCCTCCACAGGAGCGGCAGAGGCTAATCTGGTGAACTGGGTTGGTTTCCCAAGTCCTACACATGAAGCCAGCTGGGTGACCTTGGGCTAGTCACATTCCTTCAGCCCCACCTATCTCACAGGGTGTCTGTTGTGGGGAGGGGAAGGGAAGGTGATTGTAATCCGGTTTGATTCTCCCTTAAGTGGTAGAGAAAGTGGGAATATAAAAACCAACTCTTCTTCTTCTACCCCAATAATCTAGTTGGTCTCTAAGGTGATACTGGATTCAAATCTAACTCCTAAGAAGGGTCATAGAATCATAGAGTTGAAAGGGACCACCAGGATCATCTAGTCCAACCCCCTGCACAATGCAGGATTTTCACAACTACGTCCCCTACCCCCAACCCCCAGAGACCCCTACTCCATACCCAGAAGATGGCCAAGATGCCCTCCCTCTCATGAACTGCCTAAGGTCATAGAATCAGCATTGCTGACAGATGGCCATCTAGCCTCTGCTTAAAAACCTCCAGGGAAGGAGTACTTACCACCTCCTGAGGAAGCCTGTTCCACTGAGGAACTGCTGTAACTGTTAGAAAATTCTTCCTAATGTCTAGATGGAAACTCTTTTGATTTATCAACCAGTTGGTTCTGGTCCGACCTTCTGGGGCAACAGAAAACAACTCAGCACCCTCCTCTATATGACAGCCCTTCAAGTACTTGAAGATGGTTATCATATCCCCTCTCGGTCTTCTCCTCTTCAGGCTAAACATACCGAGCTCCTTCAACCTATCCTCATAGGACTTGGTCTCCAGACCCCTCATTATCTCTGTTGCCCTCCTCTAGACCCGTTCCAGCTTGCCTACCGTATATACCAGTGTATAAGCCGATCCGCGTATAAGCCGAGGTGCCTAATTTCTCCCCCAAAATGGGGAAAAATTAGGCACCTGCGTATAAGCCGAGGGTCGGCTTATAACCCCTCCCCCCCAGCAGTCTTACCTTAATCCAGGTGCGCAGGCAGGCGGCGCCCCCCCCCCTCGGCCCAGGAGGCCCCGTAGACTGCTCCTAGGCCGCTCCAGGCCTGGCGAAGGCGGTGGCGGCTACCCCCGCGGCCGCAGGAGGCCCCCCAGGTCGCTCCTGGCTGGGGGGAGCCGTGCGCGCCTGGCGGGGGCAGCGGCACGGCCTTCCAGTGGCTGCAGGAGGCCTTCCCAGGCCAGTGCCGGCCGGCAGGAGCCGTGCTGCGCCCGGCGGGGGCGGCGGCAAGCTCTTCCAGCGGCCACAGGAGGCCCTCCCAGGGCGCTCCTGGCCGGGGGAAGCCATGCGGGCACGGCGGCGATGGCGGCGGTGATGGCGGCGGTAAGTTGCCCC
Organism: Euleptes europaea; assembly: GCF_029931775.1. Lineage (NCBI taxonomy): Eukaryota > Metazoa > Chordata > Lepidosauria > Squamata > Sphaerodactylidae > Euleptes > Euleptes europaea. The sequence goes on from NC_079315.1 coordinate 118,096,647, forward strand.
CTCCCTCTTCCCTACCGTATTGACCCGCGTATAAGCTGAAAAACTCGGGGCTGAAAAACACGTCTTATACGCGAGTATATACGGTACGTCTTTCTTAAATTGTGGCGCCACAAACTGAACACAATACTCTAGGTAATGTCTAACCAGCGCAGAGTAAAGTGATACCATCAATGGGTCAATCTGCCCATTCCCCAGCACGGCAAATTACAGAGTTGCAACTTGGACAACAATGGTGAGATTTGGAGCATCCGTAAATCCGAAGCGTCTCCGTTCTTGCTAGCGGCAAGCCGGCTTTCCACCGGCCCCAGCCTCAGCCCGTAAAAGAATCCACTTTTGAGGCCCTAGTACTGAGTTGGGTAGAATTAAATGACCTTCGACAAGATGATATTTTGATGCGGAGCAGGAGGCTCCTGTTCTTTATGCAACAGAATCCGTGCTCGAAATTTGACTGACAAAAGTCAAGCCATTCAGCAAAAAAAGGAGAAGGGGAATGACGTTATTTGAATATTTCCTTTCCAGCTCAAAGAAGATTTCTTTTTTCTTTTCTTTTCCTTCTTCTTTTTACTCCCTTCCCAGGTAAATTGCATGACACAAATATTTATGAATGTCAGATGGTAGAATCCTATAGCATTTGCTTAGCGAATGTGCTTCTTAATGAATTCTGCTATGCACAAGGGACCGGGGCTTTAATGAATAGGTCACTGTGAATTCGTGAGATGGCTGTCACTTTGAGATATGAGAATCATTTCTCTTTAGCGAAGAAGAGCTTGGATATGTGCATATTTAGGGAGCTCCATTTCCCAGTATTTTAGAGCTTGCAAGAATGATTTGGCAGCCGAGGCAAAAGTCAAGTGATTCGGGGTCACACTTTAGAAATCTTGAAAGAACAAGCTTGCTTTTGAGGGGGGTGGGGGAACTCTTTTGGCTTTGTTTGGTACCACTGTGTTGCTTCCCAAGGAGAACAGGCCAGGAAGGCACTAGAGCTAACACTATTTTTTTTTTTTAACAGGAGGGGAGTTTCTTCAGGGTTGGCCTTAGTTTCTATGGCTGCAATAGCTAGACTCTTCTAGTACCACAGGCCACATTTGGCAACCTCCACCACTGTGAGGAATATCGATCATTGTTCATTTAGACCAGTTAGTTAGCAGTGGGGAGCAGAATCCTAGAGATAGGAGGCATAGGGTGGCAACACCCTCTTAGAAATGAACCATGCCCCCTTTTTAAAAAGTAATAATCTGCCTTGATACATTTCACGTTTAGCTCACACCCTTAATTTCCATAAGAACTTAAGAAAGGCCCTGCTGGATCAGACCAAGGTCCATCAAGTCCAGCAGTCTGTTCTCACAGTGGCCAACCAGGTGCCTCTAGGAAGCCCCCAAACAAGACAACTGCAGCAGCACCATCCTGCCTGTGTTCCACAGCACCTGATATAATAGGCAAGCTCCTCTGATCCTGGAGAGAATAGGTATAAGAACATCAGAAAAGCCATGCTGGATCAGACCAAGGCCCATCAAGTCCAGTAGTCTGTTCACCCAGTGGCCAACCAGGTGCCTCTAGGAAGCCCACAAACCAGACGACTGCAGCAGCATTGTCCCTGCCTGTGTTCCAAAGCACCTGATATAATAGGCATGCTCTAGCCTTCTCCTCAATGAACATGTCTACTCCGCTCTTAAAGCCTTCCAAGTTGGCAGCCATCACCACATCCTGGAGCAGGGAGTTCCACAATTTCACTATGTTGTGTGAAGAAATACTTCCTTTTATCTGTTCTGAATCTCTCACCCTCCAGCTTCGGCAGATGACCCCACATTCTAGTATTATGAGAGAGGGAGAAAAGCTTCTCTCTGTCCACTCTCTCCATAACATGCATAACTTTATAGACCTCTATCATGTCTCCCCTTAACCGCCCTCTTTCCAAGCTAAACCGCCCTAAGCATTTTAACCGCTCCTGATGGGGCAGTTGCTCTAGCCCCCTGATCATTTTGGTTTCCGACATTTAAAATATTTTCTTTCATATGGCGAATGCCCGTTCTCTTCAAAGCTATGCACATTCAGAGATACTATGAGCCAAACTAGACATTACCCTTTTCACACATTTTCAAGTCTTCCTTTGAACTTAAAAAAAAGAAAATATGTTGCCCCAAAGGGCTCAGAATGGCACTGTGGGGGAAGAAAGTGCCCCTGCCTCCATGCTAGATGAGTTACATTACTGAATTTGTGGCTGCCCACTGCTACTGTGCTCCCCCCTTCATACTTGGGCTGCTTGGTGTTGAGTCACACAGTGGACAGTGTTGGCTCTTGCAGAAAGCACTGGTTAATGAATCATAGAGTTGGAAGGCTCCTCCAGGCAGTGGTAGAGGAGGCAGTTCAGTTGCCAGGTCTGGGTTGGGAAATCCCTGGAGATTTTGGGGGGTGGAGTCTGAAGAGGGCAGGGTTAAGAGGGGAGGGACTTCAATGCTATAGAGTCCAATTGCTAACACTGCCATTTTCTCTAGGGTAACTGATTTATATCACCACCCCAAAATCTCCAAGTATTTCCCAACAAAGAGCTGGCAACCCTAGTCCCCAATGAGGAGAAAGGCAGGATATAAATAAAGTTAATCAATAAGGCAGGAAATAAAGTAAATCAAGTTGAGGCCCTGGTTGGCTGGCAATCCCATACAATATTTTTTATGAACACCTCTAATATTCACCCTTTCTCCCCCCCCCTCTTCCTCCCCCCCCCCGACTTGAATCTGGACTTTTTAATTGCTTTCCCTCCAAACAAAAAGCTTTCTGCCGTTTTGACATTTCCCGAGCCCACTTGGACCCAGAGGATGCTGAGGCCATGTGTCTGCTTTTAAAGCATTGTTCATCCAGTTCACTTTGAACTTTAAAGCTGCTGTTTTCTTTTTCTTTTTTTTAAGAACCAAGATAACAGGATCTACAGGGTGAGATCAAGCTTAGGAATCACAGCTTGAAATGCCCATCTAGGTGAAGTCATGCAGAAAATGAGGCGTATCTGGCAGAACAAGACTGTGGCCAGAGTGACAGGGCAACATCAAGGAAAAGGGCAACGAGGAATGTCCACCAGACAGGGGAGGGCTCCCTGGGGTGGCTCAGAGGGGAAAGGGCAGGCAGGAGTGAGGAGAACGAAGAGTTAAAAGTTCATCCAGCGAGTCAGAAAGCGTGGTGGACGTACGATCCCCCGAACAGCTTGATAGCCTTGTTAAGATGTTGTTCTCCCCATTCTCCTCATAGGCCTCGCACGTGTCTGAAGCCATTTTACTCAAAGGCCTATTCACCTGAGGTCCAAACAAGTAGGACAGGAGAAGAAGAAGAGTTGGTTTTTCTCTACCACTTAAAGGGAGAATCAAACCGGCTTACAATCACCTGCCCTTCCCCTCCCGACAACAGACACCCTGTTAGGTAGGTAGGGCTGAGAGAGCTCTAAGAGAGCTGTGACTAGCCCAAGGTCACCCAGCTGGCTTCATATGGAGGAGTGGGGGAACCAACTCAGTTCACCAGATTAGAGTCCGCCACTCATGTGGAGGAGAGGGGAATCAAACCCGGTTCTCCAGATGAGAGGCCACCACTCCAAACAACCGCTCTTAACCACTACACCACACTGGCTCAAGTAGGACAGGAGTGTCAAACATACGGCCAGCAGGCTGGATCCAGCCCCTTGGGAGCTCTCATCCATCCCATGAGCCGGCCAAGGCAGCCACCCTCCCCCTCTCGATCTGGGATGAAGAGGCATGGTGACAAAGTGACATTGACGTCATATCCGGCCCTCGTAACAAATGAGTTTGACTCCCCTGAAGCTGGAGGCATACCCAGTAGGACACAAGAAAGGGCCGCCCGCTTTTTGCCATTGTGAAGAATGCCAAAAATCCAGGAGGCTGTTCTTGCCTTCGAGGCATTTGAGTAACAGCTAAAGGGATTCCTAGGCTAGGGAAATTGTAGCATTCAGAACTCTGTGAGAGAGTGAGTTCAGCACCATTTTTTTGACAGAGACAAAGCTCAAGTGAGAATGTGAGCTGTCTGAGGTTATTTGTCTTCAGGAGTACAAATAAAAGGGACACCATTTAAGTTGTTTGGTCACCATAGCATCAGCAACTGGTTCAATAGAGGCAATGTCTTAGCGTTTAGAGTGTGTCTTGGTATTAAAATTGGGGAGATAGCTCTGAAGGCAATAGAGTTCTCAAAACCAGGGTGAGGGAAGTCAACTCTGGTGAACTGAGTGATCCCTAAAGGGTTGAGGAGAAATATTTCACATAGTCAAGAGTGAACCTAGTCCAATTTAGGATTAAACTGGTGAAGTGATCCAGGTCGCTTTGAATGATGACCATGAAAATTAGCTTCCAAACTGAGGAAAAAGGCTTAAATGCAAGAAAAATAAGGCATGGAGAACATTCATTTTGGTGGCAAATGACATCCTGTGAACAGTCCTTTATTGTGGTCATGAAAAATCTGATTCCAAGAGATTGTCACGGTGCGGGGAAACAAAGCCTCTACTCAAGGCAACCATTTTTGGAAAGCAGGTTTTCAAGGGGTGGTGGTGATGGTGGTACCAGAGCCGAGTGAAGTCATGACCACGGGGGCTGTCTGAAGGAGATTGCTCATCCACGTGGATGAAATCTCCTTCGGAAGCCTGGTGGGTGGCTGTTGAAGCTGGCTCTTTTAGTTGGCGGGTATATCCCTCCAGACTGGACTGGGTGAGCCCCATCTTTTAAATAACCCTATCTCAAAAGGGAGAAAACACAGAGCCATGCCTTTGAGCAAAGGCGAATAGCTGAACCCGAAATAGGGTTCTCCTATTTTGAAATAGGGAATCTCCTATTTGGCTTCCACTTTATCCCCAGGTTTTGGTAAAACCGATTCCTGAAATTTACCGAAACAGTTAATTTTGGGTTTATTTTCAGTTAGGGTTTATCGATACACACAACCCTAATCCTCCAGTGTAGTTCAAGCCATTTCTTCAAAGGCCAAAAACAGACCACGTAATCTTCGAAATAAACCTTTCAAAACAGCCTAAATCTGCACAGCTTTGACAAGCATATGCCGCTGTCCTCTTCTTGCATTGCACAGAATAGAAGAGAGACAGATTCTGCTGAAGGGTCCACAAAATAAAAGGGGGGGGACCCATCGAAGACATTTTATTTATTTGGGTTTAATTTTTCATTTTAAAAAATCATTACAAGTGACACCATCCTCTCTTTTTTCCTGGGTAACATCTGCCATTGTCAAGCTGTTCTATTATTTCAGCATGCGGAGCTCTGAAGGAGGGTTTTTTTAATTGTTTTTTTTTACAAAATATAAAAAAATGACAGCTTTTTAAAATTTGGAGACAATTATTAACTGGAAAAAACTGTTTCTTTTTTCAGCTCTTCTCATCTTTACCGACCGACCCCCTCCTCAAACTGAACAGTCCCTCAGTCTTTGCAAATATCTCCACATTTAGGTTTGCCAGCTCCGGGTTGGGAAATACCTGGAGATTTTTTGGGCCGAGCCTGAGTAGGGCAGGGTTTGGGGAAGGGAGGGACTTCAATGCCATAGAGTCCAATTGCCAAAGCAGCCATTTTCTCATGTCTCCAGTGATGTGGGGACTCCCTGGTGTTTGGGCATAAACTCTATTGTAGAAGCCATAGAGTTTTTGCCCAAATATCAGAGCTTCCCCATATCACTGATGACATGATGACATCACTTCTAGTGAGCACCAGAAGTGATGTCGATGTGTTGCTAGCAACTGAGACCTCCGTTTGCTGCTGGTGGTAATCCTGCTGGCTGACTTAATGGCACTGGGGGAGGGACCTCAAAGAAGAGGATACTCTGCCCCTGGTGGGGGGTCTGGCAACCCTTGCTTGTGATCTCATGTTATCCAAGGACCAGCTCCGTATCTGTGAAGACTTTGTTTCCCTCTACATTTGTGCCTACTCCAGAGGCCCACAAGTGAGTCAGATATTATCTGGATAATGGTGTACCTTGTGCAGGCTCTTGGGAATCTAGCCAATCATGAAGATTTGGGATGGGGGTAGGATTTACAAATTGTCTGCCCCCAGAATTTTTGGAGGTATTTGATGGTGAGGGAAGGTTATACAAGCCAGATCTAGGTGAGCTGGTGGGAGACTTCCTTGGTAGTGGACAACATCACTAGTAGTTTAATGCTGACCACCTATGGGGGAAGGGAATGATGATGCTCAGCTTTTCACATAGAGTTTCTGTTGATTCCTTAGCTATCCTGCATCACTTCCAGGTTTTTACCAGAAGTGATGTAATTCCACATGCAGAGCTGCTTTAAAAAAAAAAATCTTCCGTTGGTAGCACTGTAGTAGGCAACAGGAGCTCAGGGCAGAATGAAGTGTGGAAGCTTTTCCTGGCCTGGACCTCACAGCAGAGTGCTGAACCTCCGCTGGGTGGGGAAACCAGGAGAGGACTTTTTCAGCTATTGCCAGCTAGAGTCAGCGTGGTGTAGTGGTTAAGAGCAGTGGACTCTAATCTGGAGAACCGGGTTGGTTTTCTCACTTCTACACATGAAGCCACCTGGATGACCTTGGGTTAGTCACAGTTCTGTCAAAACTCTCTCAGCCTCATCTTCCTCACAAGGTGTCTGTCGTGGGGAGAGGAAGGGAAGGCGATTGTAAGTGAATTTGAGACTTCTTAAAGGTAGAGAAAATCGGGGTACAAAAACCAACTCTTCTTCTTTTCTTCTTCTTCTTTGACATTGGAACACTCTTCCAATAGAGAGTGGCTGCTTCCCTAAAGGTCTTCTGGATGGTTTTGAAGAGCATTTGAATCAGATTGTTCAGAAACAGAGTGACCAGGGGAGTGGAACTACTGTATTCTTATATGGCATTTTTAGTGTTTTTATTGTGCATTACCTGAATTGTTTGTTGTGATTTAAACCACCCTGCAGTTTTTCAGCTGAAAAGGGTAGTCTACAAATTAAATAAATAAAAGTAGTCAGGTAAGTAGAGGGGTGTAGAGGATAGAGGTGGGGTGCTGTCAAGTTGTAGCTGATTTATGGAAACCCCGTAGGGTTTTCAAGGCAAGAGATGAGCAGAGGTGCTTTGCTATTGCCTTCCTCTTTATAGCAACCCTGGACTTCCTTGGTGGTCTCCCATCCAAGTACTAACCAAGGCCAACCCTTCTTAGCTTCTGAGATCTTTTGAGAGTGTTCTAGCCTGGGCCATCCAGTTCAGGGAACTTTCGTATTGGTGGAAAGTGTTGTCAAGTCACAGCTGAAGCATGGTGAGCCCATAGGGTTTTCATGTCAAGAGGTTGAGAGGTGGTTTGCTATTGCCTGCCTCTGCATAGCAACCTTGGACTTTTTTGGTGGTCTCTCATCCAAGTGCTAACCGGGGCCAACACTGCTTAACCTCCAAGATCTGAGATTATCAGGCTAGCCCAGTCAATGAGTCCCAGAATGTAGAAATACTGGCTCGTGTAGATATTCATAAAGTCAGTAGACACCCAAGCAGTGAAAGCTAGAATCCAACTGTTGCCTAGGCAAAGACCAAGTACTGCTCCAAAATCATTTCTAACTAGGCAGAATCAAGGATAAGTGCCGAGTTCTAAATCTGGGTAACAGAAATGAGGGACATGCATACTGGATGGGGAAAACACTTCTGGGCAGCAGTGCATGTGAACAAAATCTTGGGGTACGGGTGGACCATAAGTTAAATAAAAGCAGCCAGTGTGATGCCGCGACAAAAAAAGCTAATACAGTCTTGGGGTGCAGCAACAGAAGCATAACATCCAAATTGCAAGATGTCATAGTTCTGCTGTGCACTGCATTGGTTGGGCCGCACCTGGAGTATTGTGTGCATTTCTGGAAGTCTCACTTCAAAAAGGATGTGGGCAGAATCGAACAGATGCAGAGGAGAGCAATGAGGGTCATAAGAACATAAGAAAAGCCCTGCTGGATCAGACCCAGGCCCATCAAGTCCAGCAGTCTGTTCACACAGTGGCCAACCAGGTGCCTCTAGGAAGCCCCCAAACATGACAACTGCAGCAGCACCATCCTGCCTGTGTTCCACAGCACCTGATATATTCAGCATGCTCCTCTGATCCTGGAGAGATCAGGGGCCTGGAGACCAAGCCCTGCAAGGAAAGGCTGAGAGAGTTGGGAATGTTTAGTCTGGAGAAGAGGAGGTTGAGGGGAGACATGATTGCCCTTTTAAGTATTTGAAGGGCTGCCACTTAGAGGGTGGCAGGGAGCTGTTCCTGTTGGTAGCACAGGATAGGACATAATAATGTGTTTAAATTGTGGGAGGAAAGGTACCAGCTGGATATTAAGGGGAAAAAATTACAGTAAGAGTTGTTTGACGGTGCAATCGGCTACCTGGGGGAGGTGGTGAGCTCCCCCTCACTGGCAGTCTTTAAGCAGAGGCTGGACAAGCACTTGTCAGGGATGCTCTAGGCTGATCCTGCAGGGGTTGGACTAGATGGCCTGTATGGCCGCTTCCAACTCTATGATTCTATGATTCTAGGCCAGGAGGAGGAGTCATTGACTGGGTTTTTCAGGTGTGTGGAGCTCTCCCGGATGGTGACAGGATAACAAACCTTTGGCTTTCTCTCTGCAGTCTCAAGTGGCTTGCCATAAGAAGCGGCAGGATTCTGATCAGGAGGTCCAAAAGATTAATGTAGGACAGAACGGAGCTCCCTCAACTTTGAAACGCATGCGACATTGGAAGCCCGCGGAGCTGGCCCAGTGCCAAAGCACTCCTGCGATTTCAAAGAGAGATCCTCAAAGTCGAGGCAAGGAAAAGGTAGATGCCTCCTGAAGTGCAATTAACACCAAACAAAAGCTTGAATGTCATTTTTATTAACATGGAAATTTGATTTGGAAAAGCAGGGGGGAGGGGGAGCGGAAGACAACTCACTTTGCGTCCTTAACCAAATTAAAGCATCCCACGGCGAAGATAATGAGGGCATGTTTACCCCTTTGGAAGTCACTGTACTTGCAGGGAAGGGGAACGGGGGGGGGAGGGGAAAAGAGAAACGGCAACACAAAATAGAAGTCTTATTACAAAAGGGTCTTAAAGATAGCCCTCTGTTTCTCTGCACAGTCACAGGTCCCTGTGTGTAGCACAGGAGAGGTGACCACCCCACTGTTGGTCTTCTGCAAAGATCTGGGCATTTCTGACTCTTTCTTGGCGCTAGAGTTTTGTTAGTCTTTAAGGCACTACTGGACTCGTGCTTATTTCTACTGCTGTTGGCAGACTAACTCAGCTACCTATCGTGAGCTGGCACTAGAGTGTGAGTGTGGAACACAGATGCTGCAAACCTCTGTGGTTTCCTACGTGGGAAGCAAAGCTGTTGCATGTTTGCAGAAGATCCTGCCAAGTGGCAAGAAAACCTTTATAGAGTCAATCTATAAAGTAGGTGGGTGGGTGGGTGGGTGGGTGAGTGGCTAGACAGACAGAGTGGAAAGAAAGTCGGCATATCATCATCTCCTCCTCCTCCTCCTCCTCCTCCTCCTCCTCCTCCTCCTCCTCCTCCTCCTCCTCCTCCTCCTCCTCCTCCTCCTCTGTAACTGAGATGGCCAATGGAGGCGTCTTTCCTTCTACTCCTGACAGTTGCTGGGATCCAATGGCCTCACCAGCGGAAAAAGGAGAACTGTCATTGGGCACCACTTTCTTCTGCAGCAGCAGCGGGAGCCAATGGAGGAAAAGATACAGTCCGCAATATTAATATCAACCCCACTTTCTTTTCTTTTAGGAACCTCAAGGGGCTATTGTATCTTCAGGCACAATGGATTTCCGAATGAGGTTGATACGGGCTATCAAAACGGGGCCGTTTCTCAAATTGGACAGAGAGGGCCTGGCGGTAGCCCCGTTTGTGCCTTTGCATTTTCAGTCCTGCAATCGCGTGCTTAGAATCCATTTCTCCTTCAAAGAGCTGCACGGCTTTCAGCTAGTAATTTATAGCTGGGTATATTAGGTACACGGAGTCCTTCTGATTCACAGCTTTCTAATCGGCTATTTAGAGTTTACACCAAGCAGAAAATCAATGTATTCAAAATGTAGTCGCTCTCTTGTTAACTCCAGTCATTTGCTTAAACAGTAATGTTGAGATGATAATTGAAATATGGTCCAAACCATGCATTTTAATTTACAATAAAAAATGCTTGAAATATGAGTAATTTGATTTTTTTTCCAAAGGGCATGTTTATTGCAGTCCTTTCTTTGGGATCTTAATTCCATGGTTGGATGAGATTTTAGAATAATAGTCTCTTGTGTCTTCCTGAAGGAATACCAATGCGATTCACAACAGCCGCAATGTGGCACACAGCTATGTGTGCTTTAAGTCCCTTTGGTTTGAAGAGGACTTCATTTTGCCTAACTATGTATGGGAATACTCTCCAAGCTATCTATCTATCTGTCTGTCTGTCTATCTGCCTGCCTGCCTGCCTGTCTTCTATCTATCTATCTATCTATCTATCTATCTATCTATCTATCTATCTATCTATCTATCATCTATCATCTATCATCTATCATCTATCATCTATCATCTATCATCTATCATCTATCATCTATCTAGCATGGTGTCATGGTTAGGAGCAGTTTACAACTTGGGTTAGTCACAGTTCTCTCCAAACTTTCTCAGCCCCACCTACCTCACAAGATGTTTGTTGTGGGAAGAGAAAGGGAAGGCCAGCTTGTCTCCTTAAAAGGTAGAGAAAATCAAGGTATAAAACCCAACTCCTCCTCCCCTCCCCTCCTCCTCCTGCTTCTTCTTCATCATCATCATCATCACCATCATCATCATCATTAGGGCTGTCGATTCGGTTCATTCCAAACTGAAAAACAGCCGAATTTCCCCCGATTCGGCAGTTTTCAGTTCGGATAGAACCAAATTCAAAAAAGGCAGAAAAATGACGAGCCGAATTCAGCAAGTTCGGGCGCAGTGTATAAATTCGGCAACTTTGGGGGCTCATAATCAGCAGCATAACCATCAGTTAGAATCATAGAATCATAGAGTTGGAAGGGACCACCAGGGCCATCAAGTCAAAACTGCTGCACAATGCAGGAAATTCACAACTACCTCCCCCCTCCACACCCCTAGTGACCAGAAGATGGCCAAGTTGCCCTCCCTCTCATCATCTGCCGAAGGTCACAGAATCAGCATTGCTGACAGATGGCCATCTAACCTCTTCTTAAAAACCTCCAGGGAAGGAGAGCTTACCACCTCCCGAGGAAGCCTGTTCCACTGAGGAACCTTTCCTCATAGGACTTGGTCTCCAGACTAGGGCTGTTGGGAAAAAAATTCGGTAAAATTCTGATTCGGCAAAATTCAACCCGTTTTTATTGACCCCGCTCAAGTCTCCAGCAGAAGCCATTTCAAAAGGAACAACTAGATCCTGAAAATGGCATCCTGGATTCCGTGCGGCAAACAAGAGAAAAATGGGGCAGGGGGTCCCTGTGACTTGACCAGCCAGGGGGGGGGAGGGATGCATGGTCAGGCATCGCTACCCAAACTGACAGAGTAACAGCAAGTGTGGGAGGGAGAAAGTGAGCTGATGAGTGTAAACTGGTGTCCCCAGATATACCCTTCTGGGTGGGGGTTAATTAGATAACCCCCTTGTGGTTCCCGGGGTGGACAAAGACCTTAATGGTCGGCTGCTAAGGTGGGGTAGGGGGGCACTTTAGACAGGCTAAACTAAACCATTGATCACGCACATTCCGGGAGAGTCAGGAGTCGTTGGAGACAAAGACGCGACCAGCTGCGTCCGGGCGAGTCACTTCCTTGATGCCAGAGGTGCGATCTTTCGGAGCTGATATCTTGGAGTCTTCCGATGAGCCATTAATCATGCAGATGTAGAAGCAGGTGCTGGCTACGTGTCTAGTTGTTCCTTTTGAAATGGCTTCTGCTGGAGACTTGAGCAGGGTCACAGGAAAATGGATTCCCTCTGGTTCACTCGGGGGTGGGGGGCTGCCTGCCCTTGGTTCCTCCTTGCCTGTTTCGCTGGGTGGTGCAGGAGCCCTTTCCATTGTGTTTGGGGCTTGGCACACGTCTGGAACGGTGGCGAAACATGTCTAGATAGTTGCCATGTAACACAGTCTGGGAGGTGGCAACCGTTTGGTAACACTAACAGTGCAGTCCTGAGGAAAGTTACTTTCGTTTAAGCCCATTCATTTCAAGGGGCATAGACTGGAGTAACTCTGCATAGGCTTGTGCTTTAAGTGTATAAGGTCCCACGCTGATGGGCATAAAATGACAGATTGTTGGCTCCAAATCAGCAGCAGTACAGAAGAATTATAACTGCTGGTACTTCTGTTGCAAAAGATCAGTGGTTTTCTATTATTATTAATGATGATGATAATAACAATAATTTGATTTTCAGTCGCCACTCACCCAAAGGGTCACAGTAGCACCTTGGTGGTGGTGGAAAGTGCCGTCAAGTCACATCTGACTTATGGTGACCCCATGGCACCTTAGAAACAAACTTTTTTTTTTCACTGCGTTTTAGGGCTGAGCAAAAAATAAATCCGGTAAATTTCGGGTTCGGGTTTAATTGGGGCCGGTTTTTTCCAGTAAACCCAAAATAAGCCGAATACTCATACTGGTAATGTTTGCAATGTTTCTCTGTGGAGGGGGGCGACACCTTCCAGATGCCATAAATTCGGACCCCCTTACCCAATCTTCACAAACCTTTGGGGGATGGGTTGATCCCGCAGGCAGACAATGGCCATGATTGTGGCCTGGGGAGATTCACTACATTCATGGGAGATTCACAGGACAAAACTGCCTTGTGGATTTTACCTATGTCTTCCCTGCTCATACTGGTCCTGGTATTGCTTTGGTTGTGGTGAAATTTCTGCCAGCATTGGCTTCAGTGCGAGGATGGAAATAGAGAGTGGCATTTGGAAGATGAGTTCTGTCCAAAATTGCTAGGTCATCAGATAGTTAAACATTTTAAAAAAGAAACATATTGACTGTGTTTCTGTTTTCCAAATATTTTCCAAATTGCCCCGATTAAAACCAGGCAGATGAAAAAAGCACAGGGTGCAAGTTATTTTTTGGTTTGTTTGTTTTAATGAAGAGTGAAAAATCAAGGAACAATTATCAGACGCCTTTCGAACAGCTTTATTTAACGAGGTATTAGGATCACAAGTGTGCTTTCTCAAGGTTTTCGTTCCAAAGCGGATTCCAGCTGGTCTGCTCCATGTAATTGGACGTTCCCTTCCTGCCTACCATGTTGACAAATTCACTCCTCTTCACTTGAATCAGCATCTTCCAGAGTCTTCCTTCCTTCCAAACAAGAGCAATAAATCAAGGAACACTCATCACCAGACACCATTCGAACAGCTTCCACAAGAAATTAGAATCACAAGTGTGCTTTCTCAAGGTTTTCGTTCCAAGGCAGATTCCAGCTGGTCCGCTCCATGTCATTGGATGTTCCCTTCCCGCCTACCATGTTGACAAATTCTGTCTTCTTCACTTGAATCAGCATCTTCCCGAGTCTTCCTTCATTCCAAACAAGGGGTTTATCCCCCCCGCCCCCACTGCCTGTTTTCTTTGAGAGGCCGGGTGTCCTAAAACGGAGTGTTCTCTGTTTGCTCTTGGGGTCTCGACACTCCATCTGCATAACTCTTATCAGTGGTACACAGAAGGAGGGGGCGTGAGAAGGGAAGGGAGAGACTATTTGTTACGGTTCAAAGTCAGGATTCTTTTATGTTTTTCCTCCCCCTCCCTCCTTTTCACCTCCCCCCCACCCAAAGATAAATAGCCGTCGAAAGGACAAGCAGTTTTGATTAGCATTTAAAATGTTGTCAATTTTTAATGAAAGCATAACCTCCAACCATCAACTCCATTCAAACTGGAGGCGAGGTGGCCGGGTGCATGCTAATGTGCTTGGTGCATATTCTGGGGACTGCCCTTCTGCGAACTTCCTCCTTATTAATATGCTACGTTTGCCCACGTTGGGAGGGGGGCGAAGGTGAGAATCCTAAATTAGCAAAAAAAGAATCAACCTTAATGATCTAGAGGTGTGCGTATAAATATCAGGAAGGTGTTTTATTTCAAACTGGGGTCCCCTGCAGGCACCTCTGGAATTCTGACATAGGGTTGTGGGCAGAATTGCAAGACAGCTTCCATGAGAGGTGAAGCCAACCACAAAATGGCAGGAAGTTATGTATAATTCTAATAGTAAGTCTTCAACATTTCAGGCAGAAGCCCAGTTTAACAGGATGCCTATTAACCTGCACTGCCAATCGAATCTCAATGGCCAATCAGAAACCCTGCTGGGCAAAAGACCCACCTGGCTCCTCCCACTTTCTAAAAACATTTGGTGGGTACCAGGAAAGGTGTCAGTGGGTGCCAGGGTGCTCACAGTTGCCACGTTTGGGGGGGGGGGCTGATTTAAACGTGTCAAGCCTGCCCTTCCAATTGGTCAGGGGAGTTTACAAGGAAATTAAAATACATATAAATGGGATTGAGCCAAAGAAAGCCAGTCCCCCAAAGGGGAACGCAATACAGCATGAAACATGATCAGGCACTAAAACCAGAGTCAGAGAAATGGCTTCTTGAGAAGGATGGCTATGCAGCAGGCTGATAGTAGGGTTGCCAGCTCTGGGTTGGGAAATACCTGGAGATTTTGGGGGTTGAGTCTGGGGAGGGTGGGGTTTGGGGAGGGGAGTGATTTCATCAGGGTATAATGCCATTGACTCCACCCTCCAAAGCAGCTATTTTCTCCAAGGGAACTGATCTTGGTTGTCTGGAGATCAATTGTAATAGCAGAAGATCTCCAGGTGCTACTTGGAGGTTGGCAACCCTAGCTGGCAGAGATGGGTCCTTTATTACCCTTTTGTGGAGTTACCCTTTTGTGCATAAACAAGTGGTTGACATATGATCATTCTGTCCTGGGCAGGGTGGGGGGTCTATAAAAGAAACTGAGCAAAGTCAGATTGCCAAATCCTGGTTGAGAAATTCTGGGAGATTTGGGGGGGGGGGTTGAGTTTGGGGAGGTCAGGGTTTGGGGATGGGAGAACCTCCACATGGTATAATGATAAGTCCATACTTAATAGCAACCATTTTCTCCAGGGGAACTTGGTCATCCTGAAATCTGTTGTAAGCGAGGCCTGGAGATCTCTCAGAATTACAACTGATCTCAAGACAAGAGAGATCAGTTCCCCTGGAGAAAAGAGCTGTTTAGGAGGGTGGACTATTATGCCCTTCCCTTCCCAAACACCACCAGGGCAATTGTGGTGTAGTGGTTAAGAGTGGTGGACACTGATCTGGAGAACTTGGTTTGATTCCCCACTCCTCCTGATGAGTGGTGGACTCTAATCTAGTGAACTGGATTTTTTCCTCCACTCCTCCACATGAAGCCAGCTGGGTGACCTTGGGCTAGTCATAGTTCTCTCTGAATTCTCTCAACCCCACTTACCTCAAAAGGTGATTAGCCCAAGGTTACCCAGCAGGCTTCATGTGTAGGAGTGGAGAAACAAACCTGATTCACCAGATTAAAGTCTGCCACTCATGTGGAAGAGTTGGGAATCAAGCCCGGTTCTCCAGATTAGAGTCCACCACTCTTAACCACTACACAGGGTTGCCAGCTCTGGGTTAACAAATACCTGAAGATTTTGGGGTTAGAGCCTGAGGAGGGTGGAGTATGGGGAAGGGAGGGACTTCAGTAGGGTTGTCAAGTGCCAGGTGGTGGCAGGCAAGCCCACCAATCCACCTGGCGCCCGCTGACCAGCTGAGGGTCGGCGGGCAATCTGTACAGGCAGGGACAGGTCACTTCCGGTTCACATCCAGAAGTGCTGCATTGCAAAGAGGCGGTTTCCACTCAAACTCCTAGTTTGAGTGGTAAAGGCCTGTTGCAATGCGGCACTTCCAGGTGTAAAACATATCACAAGGGGCCGTTTGAGTGGAAAACGGCCCCTCGTAGTGCATTTTACACCTGGAAGTGCCCCATCGCAACAGGCCTTTACCACTCAAACTGGGAGTTTGAGTGGAAACCAGCCCTTTGCAATGCAAAACTTCTGAGAACACATGACACCCCCCCCACCTCCACTACAAAAACCTCCCGCCGAAGAAGAAGAGGGATCTGGTACTAGACTTCAGTAGGGTATAATGCCATATAAGTCCACATTCCAAAGCGGCCATTTTCTCCAGGTGACATAAGAACATAAGAACATAAGAAAGGCCCTGCTGGATCAGACCAAGGCCCATCAAGTCCAGCAGTCTGTTCACACAGTGGCCAACCAGGTGCCTCTAGGAAGCCCACAAACAGGACGGTTGCAGCAGCAGCATCCTGCCTGTGTTCCACAGCACCTAAGATAATAGGCATGCTCCTCTGATACTAGAGAGAATAGGTATGCAGCATGACCAGTATCCATTCTAACTAATAGCCATGAATACCCCTCTCCTCCATGAATATGTACACTCCCCTCTTAAAGCCCTCCAAACTGGCAGCCATCACCACATCCTGGGGCAGGGAGTTCCACAATTTAACTATGCATTGTGTGAAAAATTATTTCCTTTTATCTGTTTTGAATCTCTCGCTCTCCAGCTTTAGCAGATGACCCTGTGTTCTAGTATTATGGGAGAGGGAGAAAAACCTCTCCCTGTCCACTCTCTCCAAACCATGCATAATTTTATAGACCTCTATCATGTCTCCCCTTAGCCGCCTTCTTTCCAAGCTAAACAGCCCTAAGTATCCTAACCGCTCCCCATAGGACAGTTGCTCTAGTCCCTTAATCATTTTGGTTGCTCTTTTCTGCACCTTCTCAAGCTCTGTAATATCCTTTCTTAGGTGTGGTGACCAGAACTGTACACAGAACTCCAAGTGTGGTCTCACCAGATGTCTGTCGCCTGGAGATCAGTTATAATACCAGGAGATCTCCAATTATCACCTGGAGGTTGGCAACCCTACCACTATACCATGTTGCCTCTCTACAAGGAAACCCTACAGCATTCCCTGGGTGAATGAAAACGCATTGGACTCAATGGAAAATTTCAGTTTTTGGTAAATCAGCTGGCTGTTTCCTAAAACTAATCCGCTTTACCTAACTTTGAGTTTGGAGTGGGCGGTCACCTTAATGGACTCATGAGAAATTTTGCATCATCCTTATTTCTCTCTTGGTGTCTCCTTTTCAGAAGCAGTAACAATTGCCTAACCTCCCGTCCTAATGTGTCCTCTCTTGTGCTCCCCACCCGCGTTGATTTCCTCATTTAAATTTTGCTATGAAATGCAACATTGTTACCCTTTCAAATCCTGGATCAACATCTTGAGAGACACCCGGGCCAAGCTCAAATTGAGTCTTCTTTGAACCGCGGGAAATCTGCCGACGCAGACGTGAAAGCTCCCTGGACTTTTATATAGTAGGTCATAAGCAACAACTTCAATTCCACTTGGCTCGGCAGTTTATCACTGAGCTATAACTGTAGCATGTATGGGCGCATGTATGGGTAGATGTAGATACATTCATTGAATAAATTGCCGTTCTGCATAATTCTCCAGGCAGGGTTGAAATGCAGGCATTGGTGGCAAAGCAATTCAGCGGCTGCTTAGCAGAGCCGCGCATCAGCATGTTAGGGGGGAAAAGAAAGTATAATTCAGCATTTAGCTGAAAAGTAAGAACCCAGCTCTATACCGGGGAAAATATATATTAGACATAACTCAATTTGTATGCCCTTCCGTAAGTGTGTGGGGTGGAACAAGCTGAACAAATGCCGTGCTTATGGGAAACCTTTAGAAACACATGAGAAAACTGCCCTAAATAGATTTATTTGAAAGTCAACCTCTTTGTTTACAGTATAATTGGCTTTCCAAAACTACCAGATCCCACAATGCGAAACAGAAATGTTCCCAAAATGAACAGAGGTTGCTTTGACTAGTCTCCTCATACCTAGCAGCTGTGAGCCTAGTGAAATAATAGGGTTGCCAGGTCCCCACTGCCTAGAGTTGCCAACCTCCAGGTACTAGCTGGAGATCTCCTGCTATTGCAACTGATCTCCAGCCGACAGAGATCAGTTCACCTGGAGAAAATGGCCGCTTTGGCAATTGGACTGTATGGCATCGAAGTCCCTCCCCAAACCCCACCCTCTTCAGGCTCTGCCCCAGAAACCTCGTGCCAGTAGTGAAAAGGGACCTGGCAACCCTACCCCTGGCCATCAGTGGGAGATTGGGGGTAAGGTTGCCAGATCCAGGTTGAGAAACTCCTGTAGATTTGGGGATGGAGCCTGGGGAGGACAGGGAGCTCAATGGGGTAGAATGCCACAGAGTCCACCCTCCAAAGCAGCCATTTTCTTTAGCGGAGCTGATCTCTATAGTGTGGAGGTAAGCTAGATCATGATGGGTATCTGTGTTAGTCAGTCAGTAGCAGTAGAAAAGAGCAAGAGACCAGTAGCACTTAAAAGATTAACAAAATTTCTGGCAGGGTATGAGCTTTCGTGAGTCACAGTTCTCTTTACTGAAAAAAAAGGGGGGAATCCAATCCCGAAATCTCCAGGAGTTTCACTGGACCTGGCAACCCTACCCCCACCTCTTAGGGTTGCCAGCTCTGCATTGGGAAATACCTAAGGATGGTGCCTGGGGAGGGAGGGGTTTGGGAAAGGAATGTCCCCCATCAGGGTACAATGCCATACAGTCCACCCTCCAAAGCAGCCATTTTCTCCAGGGGAACTCATCTTGGTGGGTGGCAACCTTAACTCCCCATTGGTAGCCAGGGAGGACCTGGCAACCCTAAAGGGTGGGAATGCAGATGAATAGATTAGAAAGTTTACAGCCACTCTTTAGTTCTTGAGGTGGGGAGTAATTTGGATTCGATCCATTTGCACACTTTACAAAAGAATATGATTCAGGCCTTCACAAAACATCTTCCACAAAGTAGCACAATGGTGGGGGGGAGAGGAGAGAGAGAGAGAGAGAGAGAGAGAGAGAGAGAGAGAGAGAGAGAGAGAGAGAGAGAGAGAGAGAGGTATATACATATACAGGAAAATAAAATCTGGTAGAATTAACATTCATATGAACCACCAAAAAACAACATCATTTATTGGATTCTGCTCTAGAACTCTCTATCTTCACCCTAATTTTTCTTGCTGCCAGACCAACCAATAATGTTCTATGAGAAAGATACTCGTTGGAGTCAGACAACAAAAATATGATCTTCTCCTTTTCAGAGTGGAGGTTTGTACCCACAAGGAAGAATCAGGAAGAATTTTCTAACAGTTACAGCAGTTCCTTGGTGGAACAGGCTTCCTTGGGAGGTGGTAAATGCTCCTTCCCTGGAGGTTTTTAAGAAGAGACTGGATGGCCAACTGTCAGCAATGCTGATTCTGTGACCTTAGGCAGTTCATGAGAGGGAGGGCATCTTGACATCTTCTGGGCATGGAGTAATGGTCACTGGGGGTGTGGGGGAGGTAGTTGTGAATTTCCTGCATTGTGCAGGGGGTTGGACTAGATGACCTTGGTGGTCCCTTCCAAATCTATGATTCTATGATTCACTACAAGTAGCCCATCGGGAAACTCAATCCTGGGCTGTACATAGAGTGTACACTGAAGTAAAGAATGGGGTAACTTCCACCTGTACACTATAGGCCAACACGAGAGACAAACAAAGAGAGGTTCTTCACATTAATGTATGCAATTTGTGCATGTGTGCGTACAACACATGTGTAGGGTTGGCAGCTCTGGGATGGGAATTTGGGGGTGGAGCCTGAGGATGGCAGGGTTTGGACAGGGGAGGGACTTCCAGGCCATAGAGTCCAATGGCCAAAGCAGCCATTTTCTCCAGGGGAACTGATCTCTGTCGGCTGGAGATCAGTTGTACTAGTGGGAGATCTCCAGCCACCACCTGGAGGTTGGCAACCCTAAACACGAGAGATGAACAAAGAGGGGTTCGTACTAATGCACACAATTTGTGCATGTGTGCGTACAGCACAAGGACATAAAAAACAGCCACCTTTTTAAATTAACGAATCAGAAAGGAAGATTGTCATGTAAAGGTCATGAAATTTGATCGTCTCCATCCTTGACGCTACTCTAAGCATTCGGCAAATAACAAGGTGCTTTTAATCCCCCTGCTTGCTCTTTAGTCTCATTTAATATAAAATCTATGAAACCTGTGAAAGATTATTCCTGAAGTCATTATCTTTAACTGTTGAGAGCATAGATCATGCCTAAGTGACTGCGGTTCGGCATGATCTCTCCGCAGGATAACTGCCAAAGCCCTGATAGATGTCTTCCCATCTCCTCCGGAGACGAGTGACATGCCAAAGAAGAGCACGGAAAGAGCACTGCTAATTTTGAAAAAAAAAATGACTTGCAGGCTGGAATCAGTCACATGCTCAGCCTTCAGGCAGGTATCACATGAACACATGAAACTGCCTTATACTGAATCAGACCATTGGCCCCTCATGGTCAATATTGTCTACTCAGAACAGCAGCGGCTCTCCAGGGTCTCAGGCAGAGGTCTTCCACATCACCTACTTGCCTAGTCCCTTTAACTGGAGATCCTGGGGATTGAACCTGGCTGGGACATTCAAAAGCATTAGATGGGGATGAAGGGTAGGGACGCCAGCCTCCAGGTGGGAGCTGGGGATCCCCTGGAATTACAACACATATCCAGATGGCAGAGATCAGTGTGCCTGGCGAAAATAGATGCTTTGGAGGATGGGCTCTAGGGCATTGTGCCCCACTGAGGCCCCTGTCCTCCACAGACTCTACCCCCAAAATCTCCAGGTATTTCCCAAACCAGAGATGGCAATCCTATCCCTGTGGGTACCATAGTGAGTAGGGTTTCTCTTAGCCAGGTCCCTCTTTGCCACCGGTGGGAGGTTTGGGGGGCATAGCCTGAGGAGGGTGGGGTTTGGGGAGGGGAGGGACTTCAAGACCATAGAGTCTAATTGCCAAAGCGGCCATTTTTCTCCAGGCGAACTGATTTCTATTGGCTGGAGATCCGCTGTAATAGCAGGACATCTCCTGCTAGTACCTGCAGTTTGGCAACCCTAATAGTGAGTGGTGTGTTGGACATGGACCTAGGTAGGGATGCCAGCCTCCTGGTAGGATCTGGAATCCCCCGGAATTACAGCTCATTTCCAGACAACAGAGTTCTGTTCCCCTGCAGACAATGGATGCTTTGAAGGGAGGACTCTTTGGCATTGTACCCCACTGAGGTCCCTGTCCTCCCCAGGCTTCATCCCCTAATTTCCAGGAGCTTCCCAAACAGGAGCGGGCAACCCTACCCCTCTACCCACACCCCACAGGGAGTACCTGACAACCCTAGATGGGGGGGTAATTTTTCTTCTTCATTTTGCTCATATTTTTTCTGACATGCCCGAGGAGGTGTCTAAAGAATGGGGAAGTCCCCAATATTTTTAAACTTTTTCCCAAATCATTGTGGATGTTTCACCTGTGTATGGTCCTCAGCATTTGCTCTTGAACACATATGAACACATGAAGCTGCCTTATACTGAATCAGACCCTTGGTCAATCAAAGTCAGTATTGCCCACTCAGACCGGCAGTGGCTCTCCAGGGTCTCAGGTAGAGGTCTTTCTCATCACCTACTTGCCTGGCTCCTTTAACTGGAGATGCCGGGGATTGAACCTGGGACCTTCTGCATGCCAAGCAGATACTCTACCACTGAGCCACAGCCCCTCTTTGAAAATGTTATCTAATTGTAAAGTGCTCTAGTCCACATAGGTTCAGGTGAGTAGTCATGTTGATCTGTGGGAGAAAAGCAAGATGCCAGTCCAGTAGCACCTTCAAAACCATCAAGATTTCTAAACTGTGGCTCAGTGGCAGAGCATCTGCTTGGCATGCAGAAGGTCACATGAACACATGAAGCTGCCTTATACTGAATCAGACCCTCGGGCCATCAAAGCCAGTATTGTCTACTCAGACTGACAGCAGCTCTCCAGGGTCTCAGGCAGAGGTCTTTCACATCACCTAATTGCCTATTCCCTTTAACTGGAGATGCCAGGAATTGAACCCAGGACCTTCTGATGCCAAGCAGATGCTCCACCACTGAGCCATGCCCCCTCCCATGGGTCCCAGGTTCAATCCCCCACACCTCCAGCTAAAGGGACTAGGCAGGTAGGTGATGTGAAAGTCCTCTACCTGAGACCCTAAACAGCCACTGCCCATCTGAGTAGACAATACTGACCTTGATGGACCAAAGGTCTGATTCAGTAGAAGGCAGTTTCATGTGCTCAAGGGACATTTGGGTATCTGCCAAAGGGAGCTCTGACTCTCGAAAGTTTATACCCTGAAAATTTTGTTGGTCTATAAGATGCTACTGGACTCAGATCTTGCTTTTCTAGTCTACCTAGCGTGTTTGCAGCAGAAAGACTTTGAAGGTAGACTAGATGCCCTCTATAGACCCAATCAGGGACATATTTGAGACCATTCTGTCTCTCTATGAAGCACTGTGTGTGTGTGTGTTTTTTCTCCTGAAGATCAGGATTTAGCGGCTGAGTGTTTCTCCCCAACTAGCTGTCAGCCTTTCCCTATCAGCAGTGATTAAACATAAGCAAGAGTTGTGATTCATCAAGAGGCAGATAGAATCATCACAGATGTAAACCATTTTGTGTTCCAAGGTCAGATCTGGTAGGAAGCGAGGACAACTTTATGCACCTATCTGCGAAGCTGTCGGGCCTTATTTATGGTAATTCATTTGCTGTTGCATTATTACAGAGGAAGAATAAAATATGCCGGCAATTTTGCAATTATTTCCCAATATCTACCGAGACATCTCTGCATATGCTCATATGTGTGAATATATTATATATGTATTGTGAGACTTTCTTTCTCCCTGTCTATAGATACCTGTGTGCATGTACGTCTGTTTTCTCGCAAACTTGTGTATCTAAACTCACACACAGCAATTAATGACCTATTGATAACAATATTAACCATTACTATATCTAACCCTATGGAGTTGCCATAAGTCAGCTGTGATTTAATGCCCAAAAAATAAGTTCCCCCTCATAATATTTAGTTACCCAGTCTGACCATCAATGCTGCTGCTGCTACTACTGTTATTACTACTATTAAGAGTATCTAACCATCTGTGGGACGAGCACCGTGGCACCGAGTGGTAAACTGCAGTACTACAGTCAAAAACTCTGCTCCCGACCTGAGTTCAATCCCGACAGAAGTCAGGTTCAGGTAGCCATCTCAAAATTGACTCAGCCTTCAATCCTTCCGAGCTCGGTAAAATGAGTACCCAGCTTTCTAGGGGTAAAGTGCAGACAACTGGGGAAGGCAATGGCAAACTACCCCATAAACAAGTCTGCCTAGTAAACCATCTGTGGACTTTGTGGAATGGGGATTTCTCCTACCATTGCAGCCCATTGCACCCTCCAATTTTGCTCTTTGGGTCAGCAGAGTCTTAGGAAAAGCACTGGAAGCCAAGTGTCTGTGTGTGGGGGGGGGGGCAGCAAATGTACAACCTGAACACCCCAACATCTGACCTCTGCAAATGTAAGTCCAGAATCGAAACAGGATCATCACATTCTCCAACAAAGGGAAGGGAGTGAGATGACGGAAACAAAGCCCCATCAGCCCGTATGTCGGGTGATTCCACTTTACTGCCTCTCCCTCTGTATTTCTCCTCATTTCACCCAAAAAACGTTCCCCTGAAAGAATTATTCTTATTAATGTTCTCGTCATTTTCTGCAGGGGGCATAAAAATAACGGATGAGTGGGAGAACATAAACCGTATGGTTAGTGAGGCAGAGGTGGTAATTAGAACATGCTGTACCACGCAGTAAACAAAGCTATTATGAACGATAGAGTTCTTTATAGAGTATTTAAAAAGGGAGGGAAATAATAAACTTTTCCTCGACTGGCCTAAGAGCACTATCTGTAATCACCATAGGGAATGAGAATTAAAAAAGAAAAAGAAAAAAGGAGCAACTGGGATATTTCCGTCGTAAGCCTTTTTTTTTTTGCTCTGCCTACTTTTATCATTGACAGTTTTGATTTATACGAGGTATGCCACTTATGCACCGCTGACGCACCAAGAAGGTTGGCGAATGTGTACATTTTACATGAAAAGTAGGAGACAGAAGACAGCGTGGAGAGAAAGACTCGCCGCTCCAGTTTGCACAAAGGAGGAGTCGAATCGAAACAGGGGATTCTTAATCAAACCGGAAAGGACCACAAACCCAGTAGCATCCCTTTTTAGGGTTGCCAGGTCCCTCTTCGCCACCGGTGGGAGTTTTTTTAGGGTGGAGCCTGAGGAGGGTGGGGTTTGGGGAGGAGAGGGACTTCAGTGCCATGGAGTCCAATTGCCAAAGTGGCCATTTTCTCCAGGTGAACTGATCTCTATCAGCTGGAGATCACGTAATAGCAGGAGATCTCCAGCCGCCACCTGGAAGTTGGCAACCCTATCCCTTTTGGATAAAAAAAAGCTTATGCTGGGATAGCTTTTCTGATGGAGTAAAGAGTTGCTTAGGAGATGCAAATGTAACTCCCCTCTCTTCTGACACAACAGCAATCTCAGGAATGCCAGCCACATACATTTGTCCAAGCCCTTTTATAGTAAAGCTGCATACGAAAATCTTTAGTGGGGGAAAGACTGTGACTTGAAGCATGAAATGTAGAGAAAATAGGTAAGATAAGATAATGAGATTTTGGCTTTATTATGGACTATTATGAAATTTTGCCTTTATTATGGACATATTAATGTATTGCTGATTGTATACATGAAGGAGAGCATTGTAAAATGGAACTAAAGAAGGACGCCAAAACGAGAGTAACTCGAGAAAACCGTCTTCCGGATTCTTCTGTACTCTGCTGGAAAGACAAGTCACCCATATGAACTGTTGGGACTGTATACTCCAATGAGTTATCGGGTTTTGAAGCTCATACTGGTGTATAATTGTTTTATTTATGACCAGATTCTCTTATATGTTGGTGGAATGCTTGTGAGGAAGTCTGCTGGTTTGTTTCTTTCAACGCTGTTGTCAGGTCTGACCCGTACAAGCGGTCAGGTCCTGGTTCAGGCTCTTGACATGTTTTAGGCCTGCGTTTGATGTTCAGTTGCTCTGTGATTCCCACTCCCTGTTCCTCGCCCCTCCCGAGCCCCGACCTTGAGTAGCTAACGGCCAAGCCGTGTTTAGATTACTGTTTCACTCCTTCTTCCCTCCTTCCTCCTGTGCTCCGCTATCTCACTGTTTCCCAGGCCGTTTGATCTTGCACCTGTGATGTAATCATGTAACCATGCTTTAAGTTAGGCCTTGTAGTCCAGCTCATTATTGGCAGCTTTGAAGCTGCAGTGTATCCATGCTTACTAGATGCTCTCAATAAACGTTTACCTGCTTCTGACATGCCTGTCTGAGCGAGTGACTTTTTGAGACGACCTAGGTTGGCTGGAGGACCTGACAATGCTGTATGTGGGCTTTGTAATGTTATATAGTGATCAAGGTATCATTGCCTATCTGTGTTGGATTTATGTCCAACCTCCAGGTAGTGGCTGGAGATCTCCCGCTATTACAACTGATCTCCAGGTGACAGAGATCAGTTCCCCTGTAGAAAATGGCTGCTTTGGCCATTGGTAGGGTTGCTAGGTCCCTCTTCACCACTGGTGGGAGGTTTTTGGGGTGGAGCCTGAGGAGGGCGGGGTTTGGGGAGGGGAGGGACTTCAATAACATGGAGTCCAATTGCCACAGTGGCTGTTTTCTCCAGGGGGACTGATCTCTATCAGCTAGAGATCAGTTGTAATAGCAGGAGATCTCCAGCTAGTACCTGGAAGTTGGCAACCCTAGCAATTGGACTCTATGGCATTGAAGTCCCTCCCCTTCCCAAACCCTGCCCTCCTCAGGCACCACCCCCAAAATCTCCTGGTATTTCCCAACCTGGAGCTGGCAACCTTACCTGTAGGGTTTTCAAGGCAAGAGATGGTGGTTTACCATTGCCTGCCTCTGCATAGCCACCCTGGACTTCCTTGGTGGTCCCCCAACCAAGCTCCTGCTTAGCTGCTGAGATCTGTCAAGATCAGGCTAGCCTGGGCCATCTGAGTCAGGGCTACCACTTATGGCAATCCAGTAGGTTTTTCAAGGTAAGAGACTAGCAGAGGTGGTTTGCCATTGCCTGCCTCTGCATAGCAACCCTGGACTGTGAGGGTCTGTATGCCTTTGTCTTGGGTAAGACCTAGGCCTTGTCTGGTTTTCCCCCCCCCTCTCCTTGGACTCGTAAAAGCAGTCCAGGACTCTGACCTTTCCTTGGTTCAGGCATGGCGGCTGACAAGGCCCAGGTTGGAATGTCTCTCTCTTCTTCCCACGTCCCTCCCAAACTGTTACTGACTCCCTTCCTCCGGCTCTGGCCTTGGAGGCAGTAGATAGTACTAACAAGCACCCTGGCTCTTTGATGTTCATACCATGCACAATGATTGCTTCCCATAACATACGTTTGGCATCTGCTACCCTGTAGGGGTTATAATTCTGTCTTTGTGAAATCGTAGTCACTTGCAACTTTACCAGTGTATGGCTTATACCTTCTGAAGCTTCCAATAAAGATCCTTGTTTCTGCATGACAGTCTGAGCAAGTGGTTTTATGGAATTTGCACAGAGAGGTTGGGAACCCTCACAACCCTCACCTTCCTTGGTGGTCTCCCATCGAAATACTAACCAGGGCCGAATCTGCTTAGCTTCTGAGATCTGAGGTGATCGGGCTAACCTAGGCCATCCAGGTCAGGGCACATATACATGTTTGTGTACACACACATATATACAAACATGACTCATACAGAAATGCAAATGTGTGAGCATCATCTGTGCAATCCAATAAATAGTGAGAACTCTTGATGACATATCCTCCAATTCCCTGTTTTCTAGCCCCAGTTCCTGGAAAATTACTACCAGGTTGGTTGCTCTTTGTGCCTTTAGGAATTCCTTGTTAGAATGTTGCTAGTGTGAGCTTCTCAAGATGTTGTTCAGTTCTCTCCATGTAGTCTCTAGATGTTAAATCTCAGAGTCAGGGATTGATCTATTTTTTTTCCTTTAGTACCCAGAGAGATGTGTACTCAGATATTAACTAATGAAAATCTGAACTGAATCCACATCTCTTTTCTTTAGCATTTTTAATATCCTGTATGTGATAGCTAAAAATTAGTAGTGTCATCTCCAGGAACTTTGGATATGGTTGCTGTCCCTGTACCTAATTGTCTGCTTTCTACACTACATCAGATGAGGGGACAGGGTTACTTTGTGGACAATCTGACAAGGGCGTATTCCACCCAGAAGAGTCTGCAGCTGTTCCCATCTGACAGAATTAAAGGTATTTCTTTCCCTTTCCGTTAATCAGTGCAGTATCCAACAGCCTTTTCAATTGTATAAGCATTATTAAACTATCTTTCCTTGCTTGGGGAGAACTTTCTTGATTCTTTGGGAAGTAGGGGCCTGTTTGCTTCTCTTTCAGTTGTCTGCTCTCCTGCCTGCCTGCCTGCCTGCCAGGGGGAAAAAAAGTTGTGCTTAGCATTCTTTGAAGTTAAACCATGCAGAGTCAGGGGACAAGATCATTGCAGAGAGTACATTTGCCCCTACTTCATAATCAGCCCATGATAGACAAGTCATTTAGTGTTTTTCAGTCTGGAAAGAAGACAGGCAGAGCAGGCTGGCTGATGATAGAGGTAAATACTCCCTGTCCTCCCCCAAGAAAAGAAGAGTCAAAACAGACAAGACATGAAATATTTGGGATAAGAAACTTCTTATCACTCGGCTTCTCTTCACTTAATTCACACTAGGGAGGAATGGAATCAAAATGGGGAATTTTGCGTCCAACCAGCAGTGATGAGAAACTCAGTAATGTCCTGACATGATAGATACATGAAGATCAACTTTCTGAGATATGCCTGTGTCTTCTACAAGTATACCTCAGAGATATTCTGGATGTGGTTCCAGACCACCGCAATAAAGCAAAAATAGTAATAAAGTGAGCCACAGTGCATATAAAAGATATGTTTACACTATACTGTAGTCTGTTATGTGTGTAATAACCAGCGTGGTGTAGTGGTTAAGAGTGGTGGTTTGGAGCAGTGGACTCTGATCTGGAGAACCAGGTTTGATTCTCCCCTCCTCCACATGAGCAGCGGACCCTAATCTGGTGAACTGGGTTGGTTTCTCCACTTTTCCACATGAAGCCAGCTTGGGCAAGTTACAGCTCTCTCAGCCCCACCTACCTCACAGGGTATCTGTTGTGGGGAGGAGAAGGGAAGGTGATTGTAAGCCAGTTTGATCTGGGCTGGGAAATACTTGCTGTCAGATGGCCATCTAGCCTCTGCTTAAAAACCTCCAAACAAGGAGGAGGAAGAAGAAAAAGAGGCTAGATGGCCATCTGTCAGCAATGCTGATTCTATTATCTTAGACAGATCATGAGATATAGGGCATCTTGGCCATCTTCTGGGCATGGAGTAGGGGTCACTGGGGGTGTGGGGGTAGTTGTGAATTTCCTGCATTGTGCAGGGAGGTGGACTAGATGACCTGGTGGTCCCTTCCAACTCTATGATTCTGTGATTCTAAGAACCATGTAATATCCCTAAAGGTGTTCAGACCTTGTTTTTTAATGGCTATTGTCAGTTGCCTAAAGGAGGTTGATCAACTACCATGGTCAACCACCATGCTGGTTGCAGGAGATATCTAACGGTTCTTCCTACCAAACATTCACATCATGGAAGGTCAGACGGGAGATGGATGGTGATAAACGAGCCCGCAAAATTGTTCTAACAAAGCATCTGTGAACAACTGTTTGATCACAATGACAGACATCAATCAGAATAATAACTTCAAATATGAGAGTTTTCAATTAGTAAGAGAACATAAATAAATGCGTCTGAAAAAATAAGCATAAGGGATTTGGGAAGGAGACGGCGCATACATAACAAAAAAGAGTGCGAGACGGCAGGAAGAAAAATGGACCGGAAAACAAAGAGCCGAGCGTCGAGGCAGACTTACAAACAGTTCTGCTGGGAGATATTCAGATAAACAGAAGTATTATAAATATTGTCTCTCCCTCACACACTCTCATGCATGCACAAAAGACTTTGCAAGAATGCCTTACAGCAGTTTGCACTGGGAAATTAAAAAAAAAAGCAAATAATTCCTCCTTGTTTTTACGAGCCGGATTGTGAATGCAGATTTAACACTCCCCTACACAGTTTGTGCCTTGCCAAGCCAACCGCAACTCACTGGATTGATCCCCATGTGTGGTTCGGTAAATGTATTCTTTTTTTGCTGCCTGACTAGGTCTGTGGATCAGGATCAAGAACCATCAGTCTGGGTTCCAGACTGTGATTGGGAAGGTCATAAATGTAACACCAATAACATGTAGAAGAAGGAGAATTGGTTTTTATACCCCAATTTTCTTTACCATTAAGGAGACTCAAACCAGCTGACAATCTCCTTCCCTTACTCTCCCCACAACACACACCTTGTGAGGTAGGTGGGGCTAGGAGAGCTCTAAGAGAGCTGTGACTAGCCCAAGGTCACCCAGGTGGATTCATGTGTGGGAGTGAGGAATCAAACCCGGTTCTCCAGGTTTAGAGAATAGGTGACCTTGGGCTAGTCACAGCTCTCTTAGAGCTCTCAGCCCCACCTACCTCACAAGGTGTCTGTTGTGGGGAGGGGAAGGGAAGGGGATTGATAGCCGGTTTGATTCCTCCTTAAGTGGTAGAGAAAGTCGGCATATAAAAACCAACAACTCCTCCTCCTCCTTCTTCCTCTTCGTCGTCTTCTTCTGAATCAGACCATTGGTCCATCAAGGTCTGCATTGTCCACTCAAACTGACAGTGGCTCTAAAGCGTCTCAGGGTTAGATCTTTCCCTATGCCTACCATCTGATCCTTCCTGGGGATGCTGGAGATTGAATAAGGGACCTCCTGCATGCAAAGCAAATGCTCTACAACTTAGTAATAGCAATTCTTACTGCTATGCTTATTGTATGTATTATAATCTTCCAGTTGTGTGGCTTTAAATTTTGCAATGTGAGTCTCAATGAGAAAAGTGAACTATAAATAAAGAGAATAAAGTAAGCAAGTAATAAATAAATCTCATAAACATCAAGACCCCAACATTAATGTTTGACCTAAGGTGAATTTTCCAATGAATTGGGATTTTTTTTTCAAAAACATTCTCTAATATCACTAGTATCCAAACGCAACATGCATCTATGCCACATTTTCATCAGAATATGTGTGTGGTTATGGCTCAGAATGAATATGAGGATAGAGCTGAAGCATGGTAACAGGAGCATTATATGAACAAAGTTGCTTTATGCCAAGTCAAAGTATGGGTCGATATTACCTTCTCTGACTGGCAGAGATTTTCCAGGGTTTTTTGAAAGGTTTTTTTCCAAGCCTATAACCTGAAATCCTACTAGATTCAAGAGTGTAAGCTTTCTTTAAAAAAATATTGATTTATATTATATTACAATGTGTTTATTACAAAATGTAAATAACAAGTTTCACACAAATCACATGTAGACCTGAGTATGCTTTAAACATAAAGTTAGCCACATTCATTCAGTTTCCCTATAGAAACCCAGCTGTGTTTAGTACACTGCTAAAAAAGTAACAGGCATGTTAGAAGTTGTCCATTCCAGACATCTTATTCTTCCTTTGAACAATACTAAGCACATTGGTCAATGAGAACTAGTGGATTAACAGTCAGTTCAGATCAAGTCTCAAGCATAACCCAATAGCTTGCCTTTGTTCTTCTTGAAGATGACCTCAGCTCATATTAATCAGAAAACCCTCTTTTTAAATTTGTCTTCCTTCAGAAATATATACCAACAAGTTTTGGCGACCATAAAATACAGTACGCAGACCGATAGCTAAAAACGTGATGGAGAACTTGGGGACAGGACATGTCCCAGAGCAGCAAGACAAAGGGATCTTTGACTCTCGAAAGCATATACCCCCAAAATCTTATTGGTCTTTAAGGCGGTACTGGATTCCAGTCTAACTGTTCTACTTCAGAGCAACATGTCTACCCTCTGAAAGAACCTGAAGTCACAGAATCCCAGAAACATAGAGCTGGAACCACCAGGGTCATCTAGTCCTACCCCCTGCACAATGCAGGCAATTCCAAACTAACTCCCCCACACACACTCAGTGACTCATACTCTATGCCCAGAAGATGGCCAAGATGCCCTCCCTCTCATCATCTGCCTAAGGTCATAGAATCAGCATTGCTGACAGATGGCCATCTAGGCTCTCCTTAAAAACCTCCAGGGAAGGAGAACTCACCACCTCCCAAGGAAGCCTGTTCCACTGAGGAACCGCTCTAACTGTTAGAAAATTCTTCCTAAATCCTGTAATTGGAGATGCCAGGGATTGATTCTCAAGCCTCCAGCATGCAAAGCAGCTAAGACACAACCCCTTTCTGGCACCAGAAGGGTTAAAATTCTGAGAAGTTCGGAGAGTAATACAACTGGCAAGTGTGATTTGTAAATAGCTTCTCACAGAGTCCAGCTGGGACCAGGCTCATCAACCAAAAAATTTGGCTCTGTCTCACTTGACATTTTCCCTTTCAATGAAATTTAATGTCATCCTTGCAAAATCATGTAAAACGTTTGCATTGCCACCATAAATATATATCATGATTCTAGGACTCCCGGTCTACTCAGTCACTGAAAGTGCCACATTTTCACTCTCACGCTGTCTGATCTCATCTGTAAAAGCCCCTGTCTGTAAGGGTGAGCTGCTGAGCAGCATTTTCAGTAAACACGTTTATATCGGACCATAACAAGAAACGGCTACATTGCTGAAGATATAAAAAAAATTCTCCTGCTTTCTTTTTCAAAAGAATAATGGAGGGACCCTCTTGACTACATTCAGACAACATGACCAAACCCTAGTTTGGCATCCCAGTTTGTAGGAAAGAAGAAGAAGAAGAAGAAGAAGAAGAAGAAGAAGAAGAAGAAGAAGAAGAAGAAGAAGAAGAAGAAGAAGAAGAAGAAGAAGAAGAAGAAGAGGAGGAGGAGGAGGAGGAGGAGGAGGAGGAGGAGGAGGAGGAGAACCCGGTAAGAGTAGGGAATCAAACCTGGTTCTCCGCTCTTAACCACTGCACCAAGCTGGCTCTCAAGTAGGTCACTTTAACAGCACAGCCATGATCCTAAAGGATACATTTTTTCCCCTTCCAGTGATTGAGAAGATTGCATTTGCAAACTTGGGCAAGTGCAGAAGTGTCCGGAATCAGCAAAGCACACTTGTTACCTCTTACCAAGGCATAGCCTAGCAATCACACTATAGCACAAGCCAAGAATGAGTAGGCTCAAATCCGTTTGTGCACTGTTCCAGATAGGGTTGCCAGGTCCGTCTTCACAACCGGTGGGAGGTTTTTGGGGTGGAGCCTGAGGTGAGAGGAGTTTGGGGAGGGACTTCAATGCCATAGAGTCCAATTGCCAAAGTGGCCATTATCTCCAGGTGAAGTTATCTCTATTGGCTGGAGCTTAGTTGTAATAGAGGGAGATCTCCAGCTACTGCCTGGAGGATGGCAACCCTAGCTCCAGAGGAATTTTGATGGAAAACTCCGAGGCAATTCAATTAAGGAGCTTGCCTTGTGTGTAAGCGAGGGAGTTCGATCCAGGTAAGTTCACCTGGCGGTTGTGTTTGTGTTAGCATTCTCAGCACCTCTGCAGTGTACACATGATGATTGGCAAGGTATCTGTGAATGACCTCTGTTTTACCCACCCACCCCCCAAAAAATGCACCTGAGGTGAGAAAATGTAAAGCTTATGTTTATGGTGGCTTATCTGTGATTCTGGAACTCAGGATAACTAATGGCCGTGCATATGCCAACCAGGCTCAATGCATAAGATAAACCTCTCAACTCCTCTAACGGATTGACCTTCAGGGTTTTAGGATAAACTGTCCATGAGTTACAACAGCTCTGTGCTACAGTGATACCTCTTTTGGCTAGTGGAATTCTTCCCTGCCTATAGTTTCAGAGGCTAGCTGTGTTGGTCTGCAGTAAAACAGCTAGATTTGAGTCCAGCAGCACGTTAAACAAGATTTTTGGATTATAAGGTACCAAGTAGGGTTGTGCATATCGATAAACCCGAACCGAAAATAAACCCAATATTAGCCGTTTCAGCAATATTCGGGTTTTGGTTTTACCAAATACAAAAACCAGGGAATAAAGTCGAAGCTGAATAGCCTACCGCCGAATCAGCCAAATAGGTATTCGGCTTTTGGGGGCTTTCCCCAGACTTTCCCCTACAGGAATTTTTTTAAATGAGCTGTGGGGGAGGCATTTTGGGATGGAGAGTTCCCAAATTTTCAAGGTAGCTTCAAGAAATGCTCCTTGCATGAACCCCAAAGTCTGGTGATGATTGGGTCAGGGGATCTGATTTTATGGGATCCAGAAGGGGTCAACCCCCTCCTCCATAAAGAAGCATTGTAAACTTTACCATACTTCTCTATGGAGGAGGGGGGTGACCCCTTCAGGACCCCATAAAATCGGACCACTGCACCAAACTTTACCAAATTTTGGGGTTTATGCAAGGAGAGATCCTTGATGATCCACTGCGAATTTGGTGACTCTACCTCCAAAAATGCCTCCCCCAGAGCTCATAAAAAAAAAATTCCCATAGGGAAAATCCTAGGGAATGCCGAAAAAAGCCAAATACCTATTCAGCTGATTCGGTGATTGGCTATCTGGCTTCATTCCCAGGTTTTGGTATCCGATAAAACTGAAATCTTAATATTGTCAAAATGGCTAATTTCAGGTTTATTTTTGGTCTGGGTTTATCAATATGCAGAACCCTACTCCCCCCGCCCCAATCTTATTGTTCTCTAAGGTGCTACTGGATCCGAATCTAGCTATTCACTGCCTATGGGATACTGGCACAGGGAAGAGCTTCTGACCTTCAGAAGATCACGGTACACATGCTGAGATAGTTAAAGAATAGTTTCAGAAATATTTCATTGAATTAATGCAGGGGTGTTTATTCCTTGAGCAGGAGGTTTGACCGGAGGACCTCTAAAAGAGAATCATCCAAATGTTTCTTGAAATACATTCATCAGTCAAGGTGGACATGCATCTCCTTGTGAAGGAAGGCCTTAAGAAGAACATGGCAGAGCTGTGGATATGACGACCCATGGATTTGTCGTGGTTCTGTAGTTCCCAACTGATCTTTCAAGATTACAACCTCATGTTCCAAACTCGATTTTCAAGGTAACAACCTCATGTCCTCTCAGCCTTTACGGAGAAGTTCATGCCAAAGGCTCACATGCCACATCCGTTGACATGAAGGGATAGTCATACATTTGGTAACAACATCAGGACCACTTTATGCCCTTCATGTGAATCTAAGGGTAAAATTGGGTCGATAGCTCTGACTAAATGCTGGCCGATGCTATTTGCACTTGTGGATTTTACTTTCCATCCGGTGGGGCAGTTGCCCTGTTTTATGCTAATTGTCTGTCAATGTGTCACGTAGCTCCAGAATTTGGTTTCCCCTTGAGCAGCTCCCAAGTTTATTAGTTTGACCTTATCAAGCTTCTTTTAAGGCAGCTCTTAACGTCAGTCCAAAGTTACAACCGCCCTTCAGCCTGATTTCCACAATTACATCTCCTCCGAATTCCTCAGCGTGAACCCCGTAGCTTCCGTCTGTCTTTCTCTTCCTCTCTGTCTCTGTCTCGAAAATCTTCGGCGTCTGTGGTGACAGAAGAGAGGGGGGCCGGGTGGTGGTGGAATGTCAACCCGTCACTTTTGTATGCTTTGCCGAAGGCATCTCTTGGTTGCGTTCATTTGACTGTGACCTAGACTGCAGGTGCGTGAGCGGCTTTTTCCCCATCCAAAAGTAGGAGAATGTGTTTGTCTCTGGGGAAGACCCATTTCCAGCATATAAACAACTCTTCTTACCTCTCTTTGTCTCTAGTTTAAGGTCATCTTTGTTTGTTTGTTTTTGTGTTTCTGTTTTTTGGGTGTGTTTTTTTCTCCCCTAAAAGCCAACAGGTTTGTTTCATCGCTTCTGTAAACTTTCTGAAGAAGTAGAAAGGAAGTGTGAAGGCATCGTTGTGGCCAATGGATAGACAAGGGTCAAATAATTTGAAGCTGTTTTGTACTAAGTCAAACTATTGCTCTTTCTAATATTGTCCAACAACAGCTATACAGTTGCCAACTATGGCTTGGGAAATTCCTGGAGATTTGGGGAGGGCGGAGTTTGGGAAGTGAAAGGAGCTCAGCAGGGATGTCTCTTCCACCAGAGAAACAGAAGGCCTAGAGTGAGCCAGCGTGGTGTGGTGGTTAAGAGCAGTGGTTTGGAGCGGTGGACTAGAGAAACAGGTTCGATTCCTCACTCCTCCGCATGAGCGGTGGACGCTAATCTGGTGAACCTGGTTGGTTTCCCCACTCCTACACATGAGGCCAGCTGGGTGACCTTGGGCTAGTCACAGATCTCTTAAGAGCTTTCTCAGTCCCACCTGCCTCACAGGGTGTCTGTTGTGGGGAGGGGAAGGGAAGATGAATGTAAGCCGGTTTGATCCTGCCTTAAGTGGTAGAGAAAGTCTGCATATAAAAACCAACTCTTCCTTTTTTTCTTCTTCCTCCTCCTCTTCCTCTATTGTGTGGGATAAAACAGAGGGGGGGGGTTGCTGCAGATGCCCAAGATTCCCCTGGTCCTCAAGAAAATCATATTGTGGGCATGGAATAGGGGTCACTGGGGGTGTGGGGAGGAGGTACTTGTGAATTTCTTGCATTATGCAGGGGGGTTGACCAGCTGACCCTGGTGGTCTTTTCCACTCTATGATTCTATGATCCTAAACATTTTACTCAGTGAGTAGGGTGGGGGGAGAAGCAGAGTGTTAGCGCACATGATCTCCATGTGTGGGGGTCACAAATGTTCTGAGCACTTCAAAGGGCAGGCCAATTAAAAGCTGCTTCAGGATCCCAGGTCAAATAAATTCAGACAGTTCTTTTTCTGCTGAAGTAGGGTTGCCAGGTCCCTCTTCGCCACCGGTGGTAGATTTTGGGGGCAGAGGCTGAGAAGGGTGGGGTTTGGAGAGGGAAGGGACTTCAATGCCAAAGCGGCCATTTTCTCCAGGTGAACTGATTGGCTGGAGATCAGTTGTAATAGCAGGAGATCTCCAGCTATTACCTGGAGGTTGGTAACCTTAGCTGAAGGACATGGAGAGCCACTGCCAGTCAAATAAATAAATAAATAAATAAATAAATAAATAAATAAATATATATATATATATATATATATATATATATATATATATATATATATATATATATATATATATATATATATATATATATATATATATATATAATGTCTCCTGGTTAGTTGCAAAGTTATATTAGGCGTTCAGAGTCAAGCTCCTTTTGGTGTCTTATCTGTCTTGGTTACTTTTCAATATTGGAAAAAGCGCTATTAATTATCTCCTTCCAGATATAAGCAGATGAATGAACAGCCTTTGAATTCATTTCATTAAAACATTTTATGCGGTGATGTCTCTTATTAGTCATCTTTGCCCAAGTAGCGCACCTCCCCACCCCCATTTTTTTGCCTCTTTCCTTATGATT
Source organism: Euleptes europaea (assembly GCF_029931775.1). NCBI lineage: Eukaryota > Metazoa > Chordata > Lepidosauria > Squamata > Sphaerodactylidae > Euleptes > Euleptes europaea. The sequence continues at coordinate 118,133,112 of NC_079315.1, forward strand.
CACTCTTTCTAGCCAATTTAGCACCTTGGTCATGTTTATTTCCCCCCCTCTCAATATGTAGGGTTGCCAACTTCCAGGTGGTAGGTGGAGATCTCCTGCTATTACAACTGATCTCCAGTTAATAGAGATCAATTCCCTTGGAGAAAATGGCCGCTCTGGCAATTGGACTCTGTGGCATTGAAGTCCCTCCCCAAACCCTGCCCTCCTCAGGTTCCACCCACAGTTTGACTATTGAATCAGTTACCTGAAACTCTCCTTACTGGTGGTGTTCAAGCACAGGCTGGACAGCTTTCTATCACAAATGCTCAAGTCAAGGATTTCAGAGACCATAAGGTCTCTGAAATTCTAGTAATATGCATGTCACATTGGTTTGATATAAAGTTTATACAGTTTTATATGTATAACATATAACTGTTGCATAATGAACATTGGTGGCTGCTGGCCATGATGTCTGAATGGGACCTCCACATTCCAAGGCAGTCAACCTCTAAATCACAGTGCCAGGAGGCAACGTTGGGGGAGGCCTCAACTGCTGTGCTCTGTTGTTGGGCCTGCAGAGTAGCTGGTTGGCCCCCCGGATGCTGGACTAGGTGGACCACTGGTTTGATCCAGCAGGGCTCTTCTCATGTTCTTATGAAGGCCTCGGACTCTATGCTAGGGTTGCCATCCTCCAGGTAGTAGCTGGAGATCACCTGCTATTACAACTGATCTCCCCCTCCCCAAACCCTGCTCTCCTCAGGCTCTGCCCCCAAAACCTCCTGTTAGTGGTGAAGAGGGACCTGGCAACCTTACTCTATGCCTTGTTGTTGGACTTCCAGATGAACTGGTTGGCCCCTGTGTGAGACAGGATGCTGGACTACATGGACCACTGTCTGATCCAGCAGGGCTCTTCTGTTGTTTTTATGTTCTCCTCTTAAGGCCTCGGCCTCTGTGCCCTGTTGTTGGACCTCCAGAAGAACTGGTTGGCCCCTGTGTGAGACAGGATGCTGGACTAGATGGACCACTGGTCTGATCCAGCAGGGCTCTTCTTCTGTTCCTATGTTCTTATTTACTGATGCCCCAGAAGTGTCCATGATGTACGGTACCTTTTATGGGCACAGTGAGGCGAAAATCTGTGTAAAACCATGTGAAAAGAAAGGAACGTGGGTTGACCATGCAAAAGGAAGAAGAGAAACCAAAATGGGGGTTTGAGAGTCAAACATCCGGGGTGAGAAATTAAACATCACCTCTAGTAGAGTGTCATGACCATTGCTATGCACGTTTTGATACATTAGCCAATACAAGGAAAAGAGAAGAAGAAGAAGAATTGGTTTTTATATGCTGACTTTCTCTACCACTTAAGGGAGACTCAAACTGGCTTACAATCACCTTCCCTTCCCCTCATTACAACAGGCATTCTGTGAGGTAGAGGGGGCTGAGAGAGCTCTTAATACAGCGGTGACTAGCCCAAGGTCTCCCAGCTGGCTTCATGTGTATGAGTGGAGAAACAAATCCAATTCACCAGATTAGCCTCAGCCGCTCATGTGGAGGAGTGGGGAATCAAACCTGGTTCTCCAGATCAGAGACCACCACTCCAACCCACCCCTCTTAACTACTACACCACACTGGGTCTACGGCTCCGTTGTTCGCACAATGTTTTGTTCCAGCCTCATCCTTCACGGTGACGAAGCAGCTCCTTCCTGCTCAATGCGCACACCTGTCCTCCTTAGTCGCTCCCCGCTTTCAGCATGCCGTTTCCTTTCAGACTGAGCATCCTCATATCGTCGACTGCTCATAGGGGATGATACAAAGGAAGACTTTGCTATTGACATTCATCAGCGATAGGAGCGCACATCAAGTACTTAGAATCTTGTCTGGCTGGGCTAATGTTTCCCTGCTGCTCAAAAAGAGAGAGAGAGAGAGAGAGCGATGACTCTTGATCTTCTCAAGCTCTCAGTCATCCCTCATGAAAGGGGACCCGGACTACTGCTATGGAAACTGACTTGAAGAGAAATGTTAATAACTCCTAGGAAAGTATCACTCTACATATTCCCAGGAGATTGGAGAGGTGGAGGGGCGTAAGAGAGAAAAAAATACGGCGAGGGGGACCGCAACGTCCAAAACGCCCAATACATTGACATTCATATTTAGTCGGTAAAGGCAAGTCATTTCCAGAGGAGAGGGGAGAAAAGGAGCACAATTTGCTCCGTAATACGTCGAGACAATCCTATATCTTCGACTGTGTTTCGTGACAGATCTTAGAAGCGATCGAAAATTACTATCGGTTGAAATATATGAATTTAATGGATTCCATTAATACACACACCTGCACAGAAGAGATTTGGCAAGCCAGAAGATAGGATCAGTCAAATAGCTTTAATAGTTATTAATTATGGCGGCTTTCTATTTGTGCCTTTCCCAACATCAAATGTTAAATTTTTTAATTTTTTTTTTTTTAATATGCTTGATGCCTGCCTGAATAGGACCGGGGAAACCGTCTTTTATTCCTTCTGTGCAATCCATCAGCAAGTTACTGAGTGCTTTATAATCTTCAACTGCTTGGAAGTCCTCATGCAAAAATCTTTCCCCCACCGATAATGGGAAATTTATGTGCAAATGCAGAGTGGTGTAGTGGTGAAGAGTGGTGGACTCCAATCTGGTGAACTGGGTTGGTTTCCCCCCTCCTGCACATGGAGCTAGCTGGGTGACCTTGGGCTAGTCACAGTTCTCTTCGAGCTCTCTCAGCCTCACCTACCGCACAAGGTGTCTGTTGTGGTGGAGGGGAAAGGAAGGTGATTGTAAGCCAGTTTGATTCTTCTCCTCCTCCTCCTCCTCCTTCTCCTTCTTTACTGTAAGGAGTCTAAAAGTGGCTTACAATCACCTTCCTCACACAATAGCCCTACACAGTAGGACTGCAGTGTAACCATGTGGCTAAGAGAAAGGCCTGGGGTGGAGGGCTGGGGGACTGTGGACTATACCACTGTGTATCTCTAGTACTGTCTGCTACTGTGAGAAAGCTCCTACAATCTAATTTTTGCTTTCATTTAATGTGTCATGTCAACACATGCTGTTTTTTACCTAGTGTTGGCAGGTCCCCCCAGGCCACTAGTGGGGGGTGGAGGGTAGATCTTCTTCTTCTTCTTCCTCCTCCTCCTCTGGGCATGGAACAGGGGTGTGCGTGTGGGGGGGTGTTGTGAATTTACTGTGTTGTGCAAGGTTTGGGACTAGATGACCCTTGAGGTCCCTTCCAGCTCTGTGTTTGTATGTTTCATTTGGCTCCATAGCTTTATCTCATAGCCAAATCTAATGTATCATCATCATGTCATCACTTTGATTATGTGATCCCTGATTTGCTGGATCATGTAGTCAGCAAGATGAAATAACCCTCTTTAAACACACATGAACACATCAGCTGCCTTATATTGAATCAGACCCTTGGTCCATCAAAGTCAGTATTGTCTACTCAGACCGGCAGCGGCTCTCCAGGGTCTCAGGCAGAGGTCTTTCTCACCTACTTGCCTAGTCCCTCTAACTGGTGATGCCAAGGATTGAACCTGGGACCTTCTGCATGCCAAGCAGATGCTCTACCACTGAGCCACAGCCCCTCCCCAAGGGAAAAATGGAAAGTTCTAGAGTGGTAGCCATCAGAAGTTTTGGAGGTCTTTTTGGAGAATATTTCCGGTCCTTTTCACTTTGAAAATGTTCACCCATGAAATTTCAGCTCAGCCCTGCTCAAGACCCCTTTATTCCGATTGGCTTTCGACTACCAAGGATATTAATCATTGTCATTAGGATTTTGTAATTAATACATTGTTACCCTTGAGGAATGGGGCAAGCTATAAATCAAAGAACACATATAAGCAAATTGCTAAACAATTTTCAATTCAATTCAAATGCAGAAGAAGGAATGAGGAACGAGGTTTTTTTTTTTTTTTTTTGCACAGACTAGGATGTTATTGCTACACACTCTGGACAGTTATATATTGATTTGGGATGCTTACATCGCACCATATCCATACAGTTGTGGGGTGCTAAAATTTCACTAGTGTTGGCTGCAGGAAATCCTTTGCTTCATAAAATGAATTCCACCGAATAACCTCAACAATGCTCCAGGAAATATGCACACACACATACACAAGTTCCAACAGGAGGGTGGATAGGAAATAAGACCTAGAAAGCTGAGCAGGGGTGGCCCTGGTAATTCCTTGGATGGGAGACTACCAGGGAAGCCCAGGGTTGCTATACAGAGGCAGGCAATGGCAAACCACCCCGTCATCTCTTGTCTTGTAAACCCCATGGGGGTAGCCATAAGTCAGCTGCAATTTGACGGCACTTGACACACATAATATATCCTTCTGACATCTTCCTTTCCTGAAGTCACCAACTACTCTCTATAGTAGAACCGTAGAATCATAGAGTTGGAAGGGGCCATATAAGCTTAATGCAGGATCAGCCTAGAGCACCTTGTGAAGTGTTTGTCCAGCCTCTGCTGACAGACTGCCAGTGAGCGGCAGCTAACCACCTCCCTAGGTTTTACACACATCCTTCCACCATCTTCCTTTCCTAAAATCACCACTGCTCTCTATAGTAGAATCATGGAGTTGGAAGGGGTCATGATTCTCAGAGCCAGCGTGGTGTATTGGTTAAGAGCAGTGGTTTGGAGCCATGGATTCTGATCTGTAGAACTGGATTTGTTTCCCCACTCCTCCACATGAGTGGCAAAGGCTAATCTGGTGAACTGGATTTGTTTCCCCACTCCCACACACAAAGCCAGCTGGGTGACCTTGGGCTAGTCACAGCTCTGTTAGAGCTCTCTCAGCCCCACCAACCTCACAGGGTGTCTGTTGTGGGGAGGGGAAGGGAAGGTAATTGTAAGCCGGTTTGATTCTTCCTTATAGAGAAAGTCGGCATATAAAAACCAACTCTTCTTCTTCTACTTCTTCTTCTACCCTTTGCTTAATGAAGGATCAGTAAAGAGCATCCCTGGCAAATGTTTGTCCAGCCTCTGCTTAAAGACAAGTAGGTGATGTGAAAGACCTCTACCTGAGAACCGCTGCAGGTAGAACTGACAATGGTCTGGTCCAGTATAAGGTAGCTTCATGTGTGACTCCTACATGATGTGCTATCAGGATATTGGAGGAAGTCAAATGTTGCCAAAAACATCAATGTGAGATGCCTCATGAATAGGATTGCCACCTCCGGGTTGGGAAATGCCTGGAGATTTTGTGGGTGGAGCCTGAAGATAGTGGGGATTGGGGAGGGGCGGGACTTCAATACAGTATATAGAGTTAGGGTTGCCAGGTCCCCCACCCCGATATTACAGCAATCACACTGGCTACTAATCTGTTCCTGAGCCCAAATCAAGGTGTTGGTTTTGTCCTTTAAAGCTTTATGTAGCTTGGGACCAGGGTTGCCAGGTCCCTCTTCATGACCAGCAGGAGGTTTTTGGGATGGAGCCTGAGGAGGGCAGGGTTTGGGGAGGGGAGGGACTTCAATGCCATAGAGTCCAATTGCCAATGCAGCCATTTTTTTCCAGGTGAACTGATCTCTATTGGCTGGAGATCAGTTGTAATAGCAGGAGATCTCTAGCTAGTACCTGGAGGTTGGCAACCCTACATAGAATCAAATTTCCAAAGTGGCCATTTTCTCCAGGTGAACCAATCTCAATTGCTGGGAGATCAGTTGTAATCTGAGGAGATCTTCAGCCACCACAGGGAGGATGGTAACCTGACTCATGAGTGTAATGCTTCACAGTGGCCTAAGTCTAGTGTAGGCAATGTGAGGTGTAGAAAGAGAGGCTTTCTTGGTAGGGATGCCAGCCTCCAGGTGGGACCCTGGAGAGGATCCCCCGGAATTACAGCTCATTTCCAGACTACAGAGAACAGTAACCCTGGAGAAAATGGATGCTTTGGTGGCGGGACTCTAGGGCATTGTACCTGTGGTCACTACTCAGAAAGGGCCTGGAGTGCCAAGCTCCAGGCGCTGGACAAGACAGTACCCCACCGAGGCCTCTGTCCTTCCCAGGCTCCACTCTCAAATCACCAAGTATTTCCCAGCCTGGATCTGGCAACCCTATCCCCATCCCCCGCCTGTGTCCAGGTTGGACCTGGCAATCTATTTATTGGCCTCTGATGAACATAAGAACATAAGAAAGGCAACGCTGGATCACAGAATCATAGAAAGGGTCCACCAGGGTGCTCTAGTCCAACCCCCTGTGCAATGCAGGAAATTCACAACTACCTCAGACCAAGGTCCATCAAGTCCAGCAGTCTGTTCACACAGTGGCCAACCAGGTGCCTCTAGGAAGCCCACAAACAAGACGACTGCAGCATTATCCTGCCTGTGTTCCACAGCACCTCATATAATACACATGCTCCTCTGATCCTGGAGAGAATAGGAAAGAACATAAGAAAAGCCCTGCTGGATCAGACCAAGGCCCATCAAGTCCAGCAGTCTGTTCATACAGCGGCCAACCAGGTGCCTCTAGGAAGCCCACAAACAAGACAACTGCAGCAGCACCATCCTGCCTGTGTTCCACAACACCTAAGATAATAGGCATGCTCCTCTGATCCTGAAGAGAATAGGTATGCATCATGACTAGTATCCATTTTGACTAGTAGCCACGAATAGCCCTCTCCTCCATGAACATGCCCGCTCCCCTCTTAAAGCCTTCCAAGTTGGCAGCCATCACCACATCCTGGACCTTCTGCATACCATGCTCTCTGCAGAATGAAGAAGAAGGATTGTGGCCCAGCTTTATTTACATGTGCAAAACCCCGTCCTTTTTTTTCGTCGCAAATGTTTCCCATCACTGCACCCATCTCATTCTCAGGGGAATAGACTACATGACAAGCAACCAAGGAATTCTCCCAATCCATTTGCGGCAGAGAGACATTTCAATTTGGCTTGGAGAGCAATCACGATGGAACAATTTCTTTTAGCTGGGGAGCAAGGGGAAAAAAAAAACCAAACCAAACAAAAATAAGAAACAAAGGGAGACTTAGTTACGAAGCTCTGACAGAATTTTGACTTCCCCCAAAAGTTAGGGAATTTAGAAGTTGCAGATGTATATTTTATCGCTGCATTGAATACTCTTCGGTTTTGATTCTGAAGCTAAAATGAAAAAGCACCAGACGCTTCCGTGTACGTGTGCTGAAGCATAAAATTCTGTTTCTGATTTTGAGCATTATATGCTGTTTTGGGGAAACGGGTGTCCCTCAGGAACAAGGTTTGGATGGGCTTAAAGGTTAGCTTTAGGAAGAGGTGGAATACCCACTTGGAACCCTGTTGAGAGAAAGGTGGCTTTAAAAAGTTTTCAATAAATCGAACAAACTACACAGGACACCCCCAGAACATTGTATGAGGTTCTTTATTTCCAATTTATCATTCGTAAGGATGACTAAGGATGATTTGGGTTGCTTGGCAACCAACCTTTTTTTGACCAGGGACCACTAGGACTTTTTTGTTCGGTGCAGGGACCCCAAGGTTCAAAATAAAAATTCTGAGAATTTGAAAATAAACTTTAATCATAACTGTTAGTTAAACATTAAACTTATAATAATATTTGAATATATATTTTATAATAGAGAACTTTTAATTGAAAATATTAATTTATTATGGGTTTATAACTTTGGTTCTTGTAGGTTATCCGGGCTGTGTAACCGTGGTCTTGGAATTTTCTTTCCTGACGTTTCGCCAGCAACTGTGGCAGGCATCTTCAGAGTAGTAACACTGAAGGACAGTGTCTCTCAGTGTCAAGGGTGTAGAAAGAGTAATATATAGTCAGAAAGGGGTTGGGTTTGAGCTGAGTATTGTCCTGCAAAAGTATTGTCCTGTAAGTATCAAGATAATGTGCTAATGAGGGTATGGTATGTTAATATGGAACCATTGTATCCTGAAGTGATCTGTTAATGTGTGTAATCCAAAGCTAATCTGTATGGCTATTGTTGAATGTTGTCTTTGTCTGGAGGTGTTTCAGGGCAGGAAGCCAAGCCTTATTCATTCTTAAACTCTCCTCTTTTCTGTTAAAGTTGTGCTGATGTTTGTGAATTTCAATGGCTTCTCTGTGCAATCTGACAAAATAGTTGGTAGAATTGTCCAGTCTTTCAGTGTCTTGGAATAAGACCCTGTGTCCTGTTTGTGTCAGTCCATGTTCAGCCACTGCTGATTTCTCAGGTTGGCCAAGTCTGCAGTATCTTTCATGTTCTTTTATCCTTGTTTGTATGCTGCGTTTTGTGGTCCCGATGTAAACTTCTCCACAGCTGCAAGGTATACGATATACTCCTGCAGAGGTGAGGGGGTCTCTTTTGTCTTTTGCTGATCGTAGCATTTGTTGTATTTTCTTGGTGGGTTTAAACACTGTTTGTAGGTTATGTTTTTTCAAAAGTTTCTCCATCCTATCAGTGACTCCTTTAATAAATGGCAAGAATACCTTTCCTATGGGAGACTGTTTTTCTTGAGTTTTCTGATTTTTGTTTGGTTCAATGGCCCTTCTGATTTCATTCTTGGAGTAGCCCTGGGGGTCCACGGACCCCCTGTTGGGAACCAGTGGTTGTGGGCAGGGCTATGGGGGGACTATGACACCAGCTGTGGTGTCGTGTAATTTCCAGTAAAAAAAAGGAAGTGATGTAGGTGGCTCTAGGAATCACTGGAACTCTATAGTAAAACCATAGAGTTTCCAGTAATTCCTAGAACTACCCTATGTCACTTTCTTTTGTTAACTGGAAGTGACACATCTCTTCCCACCACTGCTCGGAGAGGGGTGGGCAATGAGAGCAAGGGACAAGGATTTTTTTAGTTAAAATGTTTCTTAGCCAGTGTGGGTAGGGGGCCAGTGTGGTGTAGTGGTTAAGAGCGGTGATTTGGAGTGGTGGGCTCTGATCTGGAGAACCGGGTTTAATTCCACACTCCTCCACATGATTGGCGGACGCTAATCTGGTGAACTGGATTTGTTTCCCCACTCCTCCACATGAAGCCAGCTGGGTGACCTTGGGCTAGTCACATTCTCTCAGCCCCACCTACCTCACAGGCTGTCTGTTGTGGGGAGGGGAAGGGAAGGTGATTGTAAGCCGTTTTGATTCTTCCTTAAGTGGTAGAGAAAGTTGGCATATAAAAACCAACTCTTCTTCTTCTTCTTCTTCTTCTTCTTCTTCTTCTTCTTCTTCTTCTTCTTCTTCTTCTTCTTCTTCTTCTTCTTCCTGTCTTTCTCCCTTGTAGAACTCAAGGCGGCTTACAATATAAAAACACAATAAAAACAACCATTATAAAACAGTTTTAAACACCCAGTTTGGACTGCCAATACTGAAAAATCAATCAAATGCAGTCCTAAATAAAACTGCTGTCTATTGCCTCCTGAAGATTGACATTGAGGGGGGCCAGGCACACCTCTCTGGGGAGGTCGTGTTGTAATTGTGGGGCTGCCTCTGAAAAGGCCCTCTCTCGTGTATCCACCAGACAAGCTTCTTTGATTGTGACAGTCAGGAGGGTCTCTCCCTGTAATCTTAATTCCCGGGCAGGAAACTGTGGAAGAAGACAGTCCTTCAGATATAGGTTGCCCACCTCCAGGTACTAGCTGGAGATCTCCCACTGTTGACTTGTGGACTATTTATTGGGGGCTATTGTTTGTGTGTACATATGGTATGTTACTTGCTGTTGGTTAGAGTATATGACATTAGAGATTGTAGTTTGCTAGAGATGCTTACTTAGGTTTAAGGTTAGTATCCACACTTAGAGTTAAGGTAGGGTGCAATAGTTTTCATAAGTTTCCTTTCTATAAGTTTCCTTTAGTATATGTATTCACATTAAATAGGTGTATAGAGATATAGAGCCTGTGTGCTGTTCTTTTTGTCTCAGCCTCTAGGTAGTGGCTGGAGATCTCCTGCTATTACAACTGATTTCCTGGTAACAGAGATCAGTTCACCTGGAGAAAGCCACTTTGGAAGGTGGACTCTATGGCATTGAAGTCTCTCCCCTCCCCAAACCCTGCCCTCCTCCACTCCCCCAATCTCTACTCCCCCAATCTCCAAGTATTTCCCCACCTGGAGTTGGCAACCCTATGCCACAAGCTGGCCCCGACCAGACGTCTAGCCACAGCTTTCGGCCCTAGCTGCAGCCTCTGAACAATCTTCAAGGGTAGCCCTAAGTAGAGCACATTGCAGTAGTTCAGTCTCTGCCCCAACCAGAGGATTGGGACACCTGAGGATGACGATCATTAATAATTAGGGTTTCCAGGTCCCTCTTTGCCACTGATGGGAGATTTTTGAGGCGGAGCCTGGGGAAGGCAGGGTTTGGGGAGGGGAGGGACTTCAATGTCATAGAGTCCAATCGCCAAAGCGGCCATTTTCTCCAGGGGAACTGATCTCTATCAGCTGGAAATCAGTTGTAATGGTGGGAGCTCTCCAGCTAGTACCTGGAGGTTGGCTACCCTACTAATAATGGTGCACTTCATTAGCAGTAAAGCATTACAAACATCAGCCTTTTCAATGCCGTTTCAAGTTGTCGGAGATCCCACGACACCGGCAAGCCGTTGAAACAAGGAAAAGAAAGAGGAGAAAAGTTTGTTTGCGAGGTAATTTCTTCCTAGGGCGTTGAAGAAAGATGCAGCCTTTACATTTTTTATCGCCCCTCTCGCCTCCTGCGAAACCATTTGCATCTACCGCCATGTGTCTCTGAAACCCCAAAGACGTCTCTGGGCTGCTGAGTTCCTTTTACAATGGGATTAACTTTTTACTATGCTTTTTGTACAGTGTCTGGCTTAATGAGGCCTCCCTCGCAGTAGGAGTTTCTAAGCACCACTCCAGGAGAGTATAAATAATAGTAAAAAAAAAAAAAAACACCAGCTCCTCATTGCCAAATTTGTAGCCATAATCTACAAGCTCAAGAGAGTCAATTAAACTTTTTGAGGGGAGGGGGAGGACAGAAACTTTTGGGCACGCCATATATTTCTGCCGTTGCTGAATTCTGAGCTGATTGAACTCTTGTTTTTAATGCTTCCCTCAATGATTCAGGGCTGAAAATAACACGACTTTTTGCATGTGTGACATCTGCTTTTATTTCATGGCCTTATAATCCGCTGTCTGTGTTGCTTACAGGGTTGCCAGTCTCCAGGTGGTGACTGGAGACCTCCTGCTATTACAGCTGATCTCCAGGCAACAGAGATTGGTTCACCTGGAGAAAATGATCTTTGGACGGTGAACTCTATGGCATTATACCTCACTGAGGTCCCCAAACCTAGGGTTGCCAACCTCTAGGTACTAGCTGGAGAGCTCCTGCTATTACAACTGATCTCCAGCTGATGGAGATCAGTTCACCTGAAGAAAATGGCCATTTAGAAGCTGAACTCTATGGCATTATACCCCCTTGTGTTTCCTCCCCACCTCAAACCTATGGTTACCAACCTCCAGGTACAAGATGGAGAGCTCCCGCTATTACAACTGATCTCCAGCTGATTGAGATCAGTTCACCTGGAGCAAATGGCCACTTTGGCAACTGGTATTGAAGTCCCTCCCCTCCCCAAACCCCACCCTCATCAGGCTCTGCTCCCAAATCTCCAGGTATTTCCCAACCCGGAGTTGGCAACCCTACTGCCAACACCTTTCCGGGTACCCACCAAGTGTTTTTAGTAAGGGTGCCAGGTCCCTCTTCACAACCAGCAGGATGTTTTTGGGGTGGAGCCTGAGGAGGGCGGAGTTGGGGAGGGGAGGGACTTCAATGCCAGTTGCCGAAGAGGCCATTTCCTCCAGGTGAACTGATCTCTATCGGCTGGAGATTAAATGAAATAGCGGAAGATCTCCAGCTAGTACCTGGAGGTTGGCAATCCTAGTTTTTAGGAAGAGGTTGTGGCTAGGTGAGGCTTTGGAGTAGCTGTGCAGATTTTTAAAAATGTTGCTTTGGCAACCCCTGCAGCTACAGGCCAAAGATCGTCACTGTGTGAATGAAGGTAAGCTGCGGCAGCCATTGCATGGCTGGCTCCGTCTCCTGCAGCAGCAAGTTTGTGACTGAACCCACCATGCTTTGTCAGAATTTCAAAGGTGCCCTCGGGCTTAGCAATTGCCCACCATGCAGGCCACTTGGCAGCCCTACATAGAATCCACCTTCCAACACTGCCATTTTCTCCAGGGGAGCTGATCTCTGTCGCCAGGAGATCAGGTGTAATAGCGGGAGATCTCCAGCCACCACCTGGAGGTTGGCAACCCTAGCCTAGCCTACTTCACCGGGTTGCTGAGAAGATAAAGATCAAGAAGGGGAGGCCATTGTCAGCCACTTTGTGTAACCCAAGGGGAGAGAAGTGTACCCCAAGGGGTATAAATAAATAAAAATGCACAAAATGCAGATGTCTTCAGAAACGGGTGTGGGTGCAGTCCTTGAGGAAAAGAGGCAGAACCCTGAGCTTCTTGAGGAGTCCTAGGGTTGCCAACCTCCAGGTACTAGCTGGAGATCTCCTGCTATTACAACTGATCTCCAGCCGATAGAAATCAGTTCCCCTGGAGAAAATGGCCACTTTGGCCATTGGACTCTATGGCATTGAAATCCCTCCCCAAACACCGCCTTCCTCAGGCTCCATCCCAAAAACCTTCCTCCGATGGCAAAGAGGGACCTGGCAACCCTAATGGTAGGGTTGCCAACCTGCAGGTACTAGCTGAAGATCTCCGGCTATTACAACTGATCTCCTGCCAATAGAGTTCAGTTCACCTGGAGAAAATGGCTGCTTTGGCAATTGGACTCTATGGCATTGAAGTTCCTCTCCTCCCCAAACCCCGCCCTCCTCAGGCTCTTCCAGAAATACCTCCCAACGGTGGCGAAGAGGCAACCCTAAGGAGTCCAGATGGCTAGTTTGAAAAAGAGTGAACTTCGAGTGACTCTTCCAATCTCAGCAGCCCTCTCGGAAGGCGGAAAAGGCACGGTTAATTCCTCCCATAAACCAGTGAGACATAAACACCATGTGCTTCGTTAAAGTGGCGACATTAAAAAGAGGGGAAACTGAGTTTGCCTTTTGTCCTCTCTTTTTTAATTTTGGTTTAAACAGACTCATTTTCAGGGCATCCTTGGTAACACCATAAACCTTATGCTCCTCAGCGTTTTAAAACCAGCTTTTATTAAAAGCCATAAGAGAAGGAAGAGGAGGAGGGCAATGAAGCCATTAAGGCAAGAACCCAGGTTATGTGAGAATGCGCTCCAGCTCTTATTCAGTTTATTCTTCTGGATGTTTCGGCAGCTTTTGAAACCATTAGTTCTGGGTAGAGATTTTTGGGGCAGAGGCTGAGGAGGGCAGAGTTTGGGGAGGGGAGGGACTTCAATTTGGCCACTTCCAAAGTGGCCATTTTCTCCAAGTGAACTGATCTCTATCGGCCGGAGATGAGTTGTAACAGCAGGAGATCTCCAGCTAGTACCTGGAGTAGGGTTGCCAGGTCCCTCTTCGCCACCGGCAGGAGATTTTTGGGGCGGAGCTTGAGGAGGGTGGGGTTTGGGGAGGGGAGAGACTTCAATGGAGTTCAATTGCCAAAGAGGCCATTTTTCTCCAGTTGATCTGATCTCTATCAGCTGGAGATCAATTGAATTAGCAGGAAATCTCCAACTAGTACCTTGAGGTTGGCAACCCTAACCTGGAGATTGGCAACCCAAATGAAACTACAGACAGAACTCTTTGAGACTTTTAAAGTTCCAGATGGCGGATGGAAATGAGTTTCTAGAAGACACAAACTTTGTTCCAAACAACCTTAGTTGGAGAAGTCCAACAAATGGTGCTATTATAGACTAACTAGGGTTGCCAAACTTGAGGTGGGGCCTAGAGATCTCATAAGAACATAAGAAAAGCTATGCTGGATCAGACCAAGGCCCATCAAGTCCAGCAGACTGTTCATACAGTGGCCAACCAGGGGCCTGTAAGAAGGCCACAAGTAAGACCACTGCAGCAGCATCCTGCCTGTGTTCCACAGCACCAAATTTCAGCATCTCCTGGAATTACAACTGATCTTCAGACGACAGAGATTCTCCTGGAGAAATGGGGCTGTGTTGGAGCATGGATAGGGTTGCCAGGTCGCTCTTCAGAGCCTGAGGAGGGTGGGGTTTGGGGAGGGGAGTAGGGTTGCCATCCTCCAGGTTCTAGCTGGAGATCTCCTTCTATTACCACTGATCTCCTGCTGATAGAGATCTCACCTGGAGAAAGTGGCCGCTTTGGCCATTGGACTCTATGGCATTGAAGTCCCAAAACCTTGCCCTCCTCAGGCTCTGCCCCCAAAACCTCCCACTAGTAGCAAAGAGGGACCTGGCAACCCTAGAGTGGAGGGACTTCAACGCCATAGAGTCCAATTGCCAAAGTGGCCCTTTTCTCCAGGGGAAGTGATCTCTATCGGCTGGAGATCGGTTGCAATAGCAGGAGATCTCCAGCTAGTACCTGGTGGTTGGCAACCCTATCCCCCAGCCACACAGCAGCATTCATCTCACAAAACCTAGAGCGATGACACTGCATTGAGGGGCATGTGCTCATTACCTCTTTTCCTTTTTCGCAAGGAAGACTTAAGGAATACACACACACACATTCTACGGGAGGACTTCCGTCCCCGTCGTGATTGATTGCTAGCCAACTGCCAGCGACGATTCCTGTTGGCGGGTGAAAGACATCAACTCGTTTATCTTTATATCATATCTGCTGCAAATTAAACGGAAAACGTAGAGTTTGCGCACACTAAAATGGTTACACTGCCGAGCGATGTGCCTATAAAACAGCATGCTAACAAGCGTGGCGTGATGAATGGGGCACAATAAGCCGCCATAATTTCAGGTTCTCCCACAAGGAAGATTCGGAGGTTGTCACCTGTTGAGCTTGATTTTGGGGGGAAAGCGGTGGCAGCTCAGAGAAGGTGTCGAGCGACCTGGGGGAAGGACGCCAATAGGGTTGCCAAACTCCAGGTGAACTCCAGGGGACAGAGATCAGTTCCCCTGGAGAAAAAGGCCACGTTAGAAGGTAGACTCTATGGCATTATACCCCATTGAAGTCCCTCTCCTCCCCAACCCCCAAAATCTCCAGGCTCCACCCTCAAAATCAGGCTCCACCCCCAAAATCTCCAGGTATTTACCAACCAGAAGCTGGACACCCTAGACGCCAACAAGCCTTTTTCCCATTAACAGGTGGATTTCATGAGAGTAGTGCAGGAGGAAGCCCCGCTGGCGACAACCTGCAGGATCGGGATCTGAGGACACCCCACCCCACCACCACTTAAAGATTCAGCAATCTTTAAGGATTCTCCTCCTCTATATTTCTGTTTCGAGTTTGGAATTCTAAATGACCTGGCCTCCTTTTTAAAATGAATGTAACATCAGAAGAATCACAGAATCATAGAGTTGGAAAGGGCCATACAGGCCATCTAGTCCACCCCCCTGCTCAATGCAGGATCAGCCTAGACCATCCCCGACAAGGGCTTGTCCAGCCTCTGCTTAAAAACTGCCAGTGAGGGGGAGCTCACCACCTCCCTAGATAGCTGATTCCACTGTCAAACAACTCTTACTGTAATTCCCAACCCCCCGTAATATCCAACCAGTACCTTTCCTCCCACAATTTAAACCCATCATTGCGAGTCCTCTCCTTTGCTGCCAACAGGAATGGCTCCCTGCCCTCCTCGAAGTGACAGCCCTTCAAATACTTCAAGAGAGCAATCATGCCCCCACATCTCCTCTTCTCCAGACTAAACATTCCCAACTCCCTCAGCCTTTCCTCATAGGGCTTGGTCTCCAGGCCCCTGATCATCCTCGTCACTCTCCTCTAAAGGTAAGGTAAAGGTCCCCTGTGCAAGCACTGGGTCATTCCTGACCCATGGGGTGACGTCACATCCCGACGTTTCCAAGGCAGACTTTGTTTACGGGGTGGTTTGCCAGTGCCTCTACACCCGCTCAATTCGTGAGGCCTCCAGAACCGCACACAATACCCCAGTTGTGGCCCGACCAATGCCAAGTATAGCGCCCTGCTGGATCAGACCAGTGGTCCATCTAGTCCTGCATCCTGTCTCAAACAGAGGTCAACCAGTTCCTATAGAGGTCCAACAACAGAGTATAGAGGCAAAGACCTTCATAAGAACAAAGGAGGAACCCTGAGATCAGTAGGGTTGCCAGGTCCCTCTTCGACACCGGCGGGAGGTTTTTGGGGCAGAGCCTGAGGAGGGTGGGGTTCCCAGCAGGCTTAATGTAGTGGAGTGGGGAAACCATCCTGGTTCACCAGATTATTGTCCGCCACTCATGTGGAGGAGTGGGGGATCAAATCCGGCTATCCAGATTAGAGTCCACCACTCTTAACCACTACACCATGCTGGCTCTCCTGTGTGGGAGGGTTGATTTTTAAGTTCCATAGTGTTGTTTCCTTTTTATTTTATTTTTTAAATTTATACCCCACCTTTTTCCCGAACGGGGGCACAAAGCGGCTTACATCATTCTCCTTTCCTCCATTTCATCCTCACAACAATCCTGTGAGGTGGGTCAGATTAAGAATCTGTAACTGGCCCAAGGTCACCCAGCAAGCTCCCGTGGCCGAGTGGGGATTTGAACCTGGGTCTCCCAGATCCGAGTCCCCCGCTCTAACCACTGCACCAAACCAGCTCTCGGCGTTCTCGCCCCCCCCCCCACCCTCCCTCTTCTCTTTCAGAAATTAGTTCCTTGCGACTTTGGGGCCACTTCGGAACATTTCCTGATAAAGTCAATGACAAAGCGTGCTATTTGAAAGAGCTGACAGGCCGACAATTACTGCCCCGCCGTCTTTGTTTAAGATGCCGTTTACTTATGAGCAATTGAGTCTCATTATTTCTGCCAAATTATATTCCTCTGCAGCCATCAAGCAAAGAAACAAACAAACCTCTCGGCTCCCTCGCCTGGTACACAGCCATGTCACCCGTCGAGGCGTGGGAGCAGAACCTTGACAGCCGGCCAAGAATCTTCTCGTTCCTTTCTTGTTTGACTGTAGGGGGTACCATTTTCCAGGAAATTGTCGCTGTTTCTTCAGGACAGAGATACCTGGCCAAATGGCCAGCGACAAAGGGACTGGTTGGCTGGCTGGGGTACAAGGTGCGCGCATGGATCCGTGGCTGCCTCCAGACTTCTTGCTGTCTTGACAGGCAGGGTCTGCGAAGGCATCAAAGAAAAGCCGATGATATTCTTATAACCAAAAAAAAATGTCCAGTGCCACCTAACCAGCGTGGTGTAGGGGTGTAGCCAGTGTGGCGTAGTGGTTAAGAGCGGTGGTTTGGAGCGGTGGACTCTAATCTGGAAGACTGGGTTTGATTCCCCACTCCTCCACATGAGCGGCGGAGGCTAATCTGGTGAGCTGGATTTGTTTCCCCACTCTTACACATGAAGCCAGCGTGACCTTGGGCTAGTCACACTCTCTCAGCCTCACCTACCTCACAGATGTCTGTTGTGGTGTGGGGAAAGGAAGGGGATTATAAGCCGGTTTGATTCTTCCTTAAGTAGTAGAAAAAGTAGGCATATAAAAACCAACTCTTCTTCTTCTTCTTCTTCTTCTTCTTCTTCTTCTTCTTCTTCTTCTTCTTCTTCTCCCAGGTATGTCTTTATTTTACTGTCTATGAATTGTCAGTGTCTGACCAGTATTGCCTAGTGGTTAAAGCGTTGGACTGGTATTTGGGAGACAAGTATACATCCAACTGCTGTTTGAAGACTGCCAGTAACATTCTTATGTCACAACATTCTTATATTAAGTCTCATTGATTTCAAGGGAAGAGATTTATTTGCCTAGTGGTTAGAGTGTTGGACTGGGATTTGGGAGACCCCTTTTCAAATCCCCTCTCTGCTATGGATGTTTGCTGGATGGCTTTGGGCCATTCACACAGACTTTGCCTAGCCTACCTCACCAGGTCGTTGTGTGGGTGAAATGGAGGAGAGGAGAACTAATGTAAACTTCTTAGGGATAAAGTTGGGGTGTAACTGGAGTAAATAAATAAAATAGGAGGATGCTTACATTCATAGAATCATAGAGTCAGAAGTGCCATAGAGGTCATCTAGTCCAACCCCCTGCTCAATGCAGGATCAACCTAAAGCATCCCTGACAAGTATTTGTCCAGCTGCTGCTTGATGATTGCCAGTGAATTTTTATATTATGACATCCTTATATTAAATTGCATTGATTGCAAGGGACAAGGTTTAGGTACGAGCCATTTGGTCCTTCAATATCTAAGTAAAAACTAACTTGATTAGTTTGAATCACCACTCTGCCATAGAAATTTATGGGGTGAATTTGGGCCAATCACACACTGTCAGCTGCACCTACTTTGCAGGGTTGCTGTGGGCATAAAATGGAGGAGACGAGAATGAGAATGGCATGAGCAATGATGGGTCCCCCCTGAGGAGAAAGACGGGGTATAAATGACATAAGTAAGTAGAGAGAGAGAATTATTTTATTTGTGTAGCAATAGGCCGTTACAAAATATCCTTACATAAGTAAGTAAGTAAATATAAACTGAAGCATTATCTTTAGTTATGGAGGGTTGGGGGTTACTCTGTTTTTTGGGGGTGGAGCTTGGTTTTGGCAGATTGGTTTTTTTTTTTTTTTTTGGTTGGTTGTGCTGATTTATTGTTTGCCGGTGGAGATTTTGGGGTGCTCTTGTGGGGGGACTCTGAAGGCTACTTTGATAGATGCTATTGAAGGTTTTACAGTGAAGTTAAGTCTGGCTGGCTTCTGTGTGGCTTTCCCGATCTGGCTGGCTTGTTTCCGTTTGGATTCTGAGGTTTGATGTTGGTTCACTTTGGCTTGGCAGGTGCGGCTGATTCGTTTGGTATAGATTCTCTGGTTTGACATTGCTTCTGTGCGGATTCTGTTCTTGAATATTAGTTTAGCTTGGATTCCCAGGCCTGACATGGGTTCTGTTTGGCTATTGTTTGCTTGACTGCCCTGGAAGAAGCATGACATTTTCCTCCATAGGAAACATAAAAAGCCCAGGATGGCTGGGGGCACCTTGTTAATGGGTTCATAACCCTTTCACTTAGCCCCCTTCGTTCTTGTGTGTGTGTGTGGAGGGTCTTTAGGAGAAAGGAAATATTTGATTCCCTGCAAATGTCATTCCATTTGCTCTAAGAATACCCACTCCACCATTGCCCCATCAGAAATTAAGGGATCCAAAATCTACATGAAGAGCAAGCGTGATTTAGTGGTTAAGAGCTGGGGACTCTAATCTGGAGAACCAGGTTTGATTCCCTACTGTGAGTTAGTCACAGTTCTATCTGAACTCTCTCAGCCCCACATACTTTACAAAATGTCTGTTGTGGGGAGGGGAAAGGAAGGTGATTGTAAGCGGCTTTGAGACTCCTTAAAGGTAGAGAAAAGTGGGGTATAAAAACTAACTCTTCTTCATCTTATACTGAATATCTCCAGGGTCTCAGGCCAAAGTCTTTCATAGAACCATAGAGCTGGAAGGGACATACAATCATAGAATCACAGAGTTGGAAGGAGCACCATGGTCATCTAGTCCAACCCCCTGCACAATGCATGAAATTCAGAACTACCTTCCCCCCACACCCTCAGTGACCCCTACTCTATGCCCAGAAGATGGCCAAGATGCCCTCCCTCTCATGAACTGCCTAAGGTCATAGAATCAGCATTGCTGACAGATGGCCATCTAACCTCTTCTTAAAAACCTCCAGGGAAGGAGAGCTTACCACCTCCCATGGAAGCCTGTTCCACTGAGGAACTTCTCTAACTGTTAGAAAATTCTTCCTAATGTCTAGACGGAAACTCTTTTGATTTAATTTCAACCCATTGGTTCTGGTCTGACCTTCTGGGGCAACAGAAAACAACTCGGCACCCTCCTCTATATGACAGCCCTTCAAGAACTTGAAGATGGTTATCAATAAGAGGACAAGTCCTCTTATGGATTGAGAGCTGGCTGATAAATAGGAAGCAGAGAGTAGGAATCAATGGTCAGTTCTCACAAGGGTGGGATGTGATCAGTGTGGTGCCTCAGGGATCTGTGTTGGGACCGGTGCTTTTCAACCTGTTCATCAATGACCTGGAGTTGGGGTTAAACAGTGAAGTAGCCAAGTTTGCAGATGACACCAAATTATTTAGGGTGGTTAAAACAAAATCAGACTGTGAAGAGCTCCAGAAGGATCTCTGCATACTGGAAGAATGGGCATTAAAATGGCAAATGAGATTCAATGTGAGTAAGTGTAAAGTGATGCATATTGGGGCAAAAAATCCCAACTTTACATATACATTGATGGGATCTGTGCTGACAGCGACAGACCAAGAAAGGGATCTTGGGGTGGTAGTGGATAGCTCAATGAAGATGTCAACCCAGTGTGCGGCTGCTGTAAAAAAGGCAAATTCCATGCTGGCTATAATTAGAAGAGGAATAGAGAATAAAACTGCTGATATCATACTGCCCTTGTACAAATCTATGGTGAGACCACACTTGGAATACTGTGTACAGTTCTGGTCACCACACCTAAAAAAGGATATTACAGAGCTTGAGAAAGTGCAGAAAAGAGCAACCAAAATGATTAGGGGACTAGAGCAACTGTCCTATGGGGAGCAGTGAAGACGCTTAGGGCTAACCTACAAGAACCAATGCTTAGGGCTGTTTAGCTTGGAAAGAAGGTGGCTGAGGGGAGACATGATAGAGGTCTATAAAATTATGCATGGTTTGGAGATAATACTAGAACACGGGGTCATCTGCTAAAGCTGGAGGGTGAGAGATTCAAAACAGATAAAAGGAAGTATTTTTTCACACAACGCATAGTTAAATTGTGGAACTCCCTGCCCCAGGATGTGGTGATGGCTGCCAGCTTGGAGGGCTTTAAGAGGGGAGTGGACATATTCATGCAGGAGAGGTGTATTCATGGCTGTTAGTTAGAATGGATACTAGTCATGCTGCATACCTATTCTCTCTAGTATCAGAGGAGCATGCCTATTATTTTGGGTGCGGTGGAACACAGGCAGGATGGTGCTGCTGCAGTCGTCTTGTTCGTGGCTTCCTAGAGGCACCTGGTTGGCTACTGTGTGAACAGACTGCTGGACTTGAAGGGCCTTGGTCTGATCCAGCAGGGCCTTTCTTATGTTCTTATCCTATCCCCTCTCAGTCTTCTCCTCTTCAGGCTAAACATACCCAGCTTCTTCAACCTTTCCTCATAGGACTTGGCCCTCACCATCTTTGTTGCCCTCCTCTGGACCCGTTCCAGTTTGTCTACATCTTTCTTAAATTGTGATGCCCAAAACTGAACCACCAGGGCCACTAGTCCAACCCCCTGTACAATGCAGGGAATTCACAATTACCTCCCACACACCCACAGTGACCCCTACTCTATGCCCAGAAGATGGCAAAACAACAACAACAATCCTCCAGGATCCCTGGCCAATCTGGCTCAGAGGAAAATTGGTTCCTGGCCCTTTCACATCACCTACTACTTGGTCCTTTTACCTGGAGATGCCAGGGATTGAACCTAGGACCTTCTGCGTACCAGACAGATGCTCTACTACTGAGCCCATGTCCCTCCTAGTGGATGAGCCACAATAACTCAGTGGGCAGTGGCAGCTCAGAGACCCCAGGGCATTGCAACAACCTGCTTTATTGCAGGATGAAATCTTTGGTTCTGAGTCCCCCTTTGCTTTTTAAAAGTGTCATATTTAACATCTGCCTAGACAGCCAGAAGAGATTTCAGCGCGATGCCCTGTCTGCCAAAGAACGTAATGGCACCACGGTACATTGCTCTATCTACATTTTAATGGGGAAACAGAGAATCATGTTTGATGTTTCCATTAGCTTAAGGAACTGGCGGTGACTTCTCGTAAACAAGGCAAACGCCGACAATGTACTCTCTCTTCCCCTCCTCTGTCTTCCCCACAGGTAATTCATTGATACAGCTAGGGATGAGGGGGCGAAAGAACCGTTTGGATAAAATAAGAAATTACCTAAATCTGTACTATAAATACAAACCAAGCCCAGATTGGTTTAAACAAACAACCAAACAAACAAAAAGAGATGGTTAAAAAAATAGATTTTGTCTTTGACCATGAGGGAGGAAGGGAGGGAGGGAGGGAAAGAGGAAGGAAGGAAGGAAGGAAGGAAGGAAGGAAGGAAGGAAGGAAGGAAGGAAGGAAGGAAGGAGGAAGGTTGGTTTTATTATTCCCATATTACAAAAGCAATCTTGGGGTGCATCAACAGAGGCATAACATCCAAATTGCAAGATGTCATAGATCAGCTGAACACTGCATTGGTCAGGCCGCACCTGGAGTATTGTGTGCAGTTGTGGAGGCCTCACTTCAAAAAGGATGAGGACAGAATGGAGTGGGTGCAGAGGAGAGCAGTGAGGATGATCAGGGACCTGGAGATCAAGCCCTGTGGTTGAGTGGGGACATGATTGCTCTCTTGAAGTATTCGAAGGGCTGTCCCTTAGAGGAGGGCAGGGGGCTGTTCCTGCTGGCAGCAGAGGACAGGACTCACAATAATGGGCTTAAATTGCAGGCGGAGAGGTACCGGCTGGATATTAGGAAAAGTTTTTTTACAGTAAGAGTTGTTCAATGGTGGAATTGGCTGCCTAGGGAGGGATTGAGCTCCCCCTCCCTGGCAGTCTTCAAGCAGAGGCTGGACAAGCACTTGTCAGGGATGCTCTAGGCTGATCCTGCATTAAGCAGGGGGTTGGACTAGATGGCCTGTATGGCCCCTTCCAGCTCTATGATTCTATGAAAGCAAGATTCATAGTGCTCAACTGGATGTAGGTCTTGGATGAAACTGGTTCTCTTCTGGACTGAGAGTCCCCAACATGGTGCCCACTGACACATTTCCTGGTGTCCACCAAGTGTTTTTCAAAAGTGGGCAAGGCCAGGTGATGGGCCACTGAGGACTGGATCGGCTGTGCAGATATTTAAAAACATCACAAGGGTCTTCACTGTGCGATGAGTGGTAAACCTCAGCATTTTGTGGCTGGCGTTGCCTCCTGTGGCAGCCATGGTGTGGCTATGCCAGAATTCCAAAGATGCTGAAAAAGGTTGGAGGGCTAATCAAGGGCCACCCCCAAAGTGTTCCCCCCCCCTGTTAAGTTTGAGACTGTTCATTACATTGCACTCAAGATGTGTAAGAGTTCTGCAGGTTTTCTCCATTCATCAAATAAATGAAATGAAAATAATTAGTCGATAGTCACTTTCTGGCTTATTAAAATCAGAGCCAGCTCAAAACGAAGGCGGTTAAGGGGAGATAGGATGGAGGTAAATGTTATTGTGTATTGAAAATACCTAAACCAAGGATGCTCTGACCTGGATGGCCCAGGCTAATCTGATCTTATCAGATCTCAGCAGATAAGCAGGGTTGGCACTGGTAGAACAAGGGGAAACTATCAAGGAACTCCATACAGAGACAGGCAATAGCAAACCAACTCCGTTCATCTCTTGCCTTCAAAACCTGATGCAGTAGTCATAAGCCAGCTGCAATTTGATGGCTAGGGTTGCCAGGTCCCTCTTCGCCACTGGCAGGAAGTTTTTGGGGCGAAGCCTGAGGAAGGCGGGGTAAACTGACCTCTATCGGCTGGAGATCAGTTGTAATAGTGGGAGATCTCCAGCTAGTACCTGGAGGTTGGCAACCCTGTTGATGGCAGTTGTCACCACCATCATTTGCCCGAACTTGGATAGCCCAGGCTAGCCTAATCTCATCAATTAGTTTTGAATCAAGGTAGTGACTCAAGGTAGTTGTGAATGTCCTGCATTGTGCAGGGGGTTGGACTAGATGACCCTGGTGGTCCCTTCCAACTCTATGATTCATCAGATCTCACAAGATAAGCAGGGTTGGCCTTGGTTAGTATGTGACTCAGAGACAACCATGGAAGTCCAGGGTCGCTACCCAGAGGCAGGCAATGGCAAGCGATCTCTGTTAATTTCTTGCATTGAATGCCCTATGGGGTCACTGTAAGTTGGTTGCCACTTGATGGCACTTTCCACCTAGGGTTGCCAACCTCCAGGTGCTAGCTGAAGGTCTCCTGCTATTATAACTCATCTCCAGCCAATAGAGAGCAGTTTGCCTGGAGAAAACGATCGCTTTGGCCATGGACTCTATGGCATTGAAGTCCCTCCCCTCCCCAAACCACACCCTCCTCAGGCTCCGCCCCAAAGATCTCCAGGTATTTCCCAACCTGGAGATGGCAACCCTACTTCCACCACCATCATTTGCCCTGACCTGGGTGGTCCAGGCTAGCCTGATCTCACCAGATCTTGGAAGCTGAGCAGGGTTGGCCCTGGTTAGTACGTGGCTCAGAGACCACAATGGAAGTCCAGGGTTGCTACATAGAGGCACACAATGGCAAACCACCTCTGTTAATCTCTTGCCTTGAAAACTCTAGGGGGTCAACATAAACTGGCTGCAAATTGAAGGCACTTTCCTCCACCACACAAAGGATCTATTTAACAATAGCTACCATATTTGTCTCCCATTTGTCTCCTCCAAGAAGCTTAGGGTAGCACACCCAGTTTTCCTCTCTGCTAGGGTTGCCAGTCTCAAGGTGGTGGCTGGAGATCTCTCACTAAACATCTCCAGGCAACAGAGGTCAGTTCACCTGGAGGAAGAAGAAGAAGAAGAAGAAGAAGAGTTGGTTTTTGTATGCTGACTTTCTCTACCACTTAAGGAAGAATCAAACCGGCTTACAATCCCATTTGCTTCCCCTCCCCACAACAGACACCCTGTGAAGTAGGCGGGGCTGAGAGAACTCTAAGAGCTGTGACTAGCTCAAGATCACCCAGCTGGCTTCATGTGGAGGAGTGGGGAAACAAATCCAGTTCACCAGATCAGACTCCATCGCTCCAAACCACTGCTCTTAACCACTACACCACTTTTGGACTCTATGGCAATAAACTCCATTGAAGTCCATCCCTTCCCCAAACCCCACCCTCCTTGGGCTCCGCCCCCCAAATCTCCAGGTATTTCCGAACCCAGAGCTGGCAACCCAACTCTCTGCCATCTTATCTGCACGGTGCTCCTCTGACATAGGTAAATCTGAGAGCAAGTCACCTACAAAGTTTCATGGCTGTGAAGACGTGAACCCAAGTCTCTGTCGTCCTATGCCCACATACTAACAATTTTACCCCACCAGCTTGAATACTCAAGAGCATATTCATGTCCCAAGTGTGTGTTACTGAAACAAAAACCATCCTCATTTTTTTGAAAAATATGGGATAACATGTTCTTCCCCAGACTGACGTAATGCACTCATTATTTAGTTGAAGCCTTCTATGTCTCCCTCACATGTTTTTTTTGTTCCCAAGGTTCAGATAGCAGTATATTTATTAGGGAAAAAAGAAAATAAATATACACAATCTATTCCTCGCCTTCCTTTTAAGTTATAAAATACCAAATTGGAGAAACCCAAGAGTTTGCATAAAGGCCTTACCCTGCTGTGGAGGGAAGGGTTGTTTAGGCTTGTTTCTAACCTCCACAAGGACTTGATTGACAAAATACAGAGAGGGTTTTTATATATATATATAATATTTTCAACATTTCCCTCCCCCGCCTGGCTTTTATCTGGAGTTCTTTGATCAAGTGTTAGCTACAGGGAATTTTGGCGCGCTTTGTTTCCGACTCCCCTTTCTCCTTTGCGAATCAAAGCAAAAGGGTTATCGCGTTGTCAAGCACTAATGTTTGACAAATTCAAGCACAATATTGACAAGGGTTTTGCTGACCCCCGGTTCCCTTTCAAGTTGCAGGCAGCATTCTCTCCTGCTGTTTGGGGGCATTTTCAATCCGTTCTTGAACTCAGACCTGTTTTGAAAGTCAGACAAGAACGATAATGAACCTCTCCCGCCTCCCTCCCCGACAAACCACAATTGATTCCCTGAGAAGCTTCCTAAAAATTTGAAAAAGTGCAGACAAAAGAAAACACTTCAATGTGGATATATCATTGATTAATTTTATTTTTTATGAAACATAAAAAGTTGATAGTGTGTCTTCCATGAATTTGTCTGATCCATTATATTTACCATCACCATTCCACAAAGTGTTTGTTATTTGGTGGTGGGGGGGAGAAGAATATAAGAACAGCCATGCTGGCTCTGACCAAAGGCCCATCTAGTCCAGTCTGTTTACACAGTGGCCTCTAGGAAGCCCACAAACAACATGACTGCAGCAGCATCCTGCCTGGGTTCCAGGTTAGATCTTATGATGAGTCTACAGGGTACCTGGTTCCAGGTAGTCTATGGAACCAGTGTTCCATCCAAGATCATTCCATGGTAGCAAACATAAATCTATAAAGTTGTATTGATTGTTTCCATAGCACATTATGGGCCAGGCTAACCCAATCTCCTGAGATCTTGGAAGCTATGCAGGGTTGGCCCTGGTTTGTACTTTGATGGGAGACCACCACAGGCAGCCAATGACAAATCATTAGTCTCTTACCTTGAAAACCCGACAGGGTTGCAATAAGTTGGCAGTGACTTAACAACACTTTCAACCACCACCACAGCATGTTATGTCTATATAATGTTTAGCAGAGAGACAACAGGTTAGTTGTAGAGCATATGAAGAACATTCCATGTTGTGTACCTGGAATCTTTAGTTTAAAGCTCCCAGGTAGCAGGGTTGAGAAAGATCGTTGTCTGAGATTTTTGTGCTCTGCTCCTTATCCAACTAGGTTATATGGACCAACTATCTGACTCCATATATAGCAGTTTCATGCATTCTTACATGGCTATGCATGGACCTTGATGAGGAGTGGCTGTACCTCAATGGCAGAGCATCTTCTTGGCATGCAGAAGTCCCCGGTTCAATCCCCAGCATCTCCAATTAAAAAAGATCGTAACAACATAAGAAAAGCCATGCTGGATCAGACCAAGACCTATCAAGTCCAGCAGTTTGTTCACACAGTGGCCAACCAGATGTCTCTAGGAAGCCCACAAACAAGACGACTGCAGCAGCATTGTCCTGCCCATGTTTCACAGAAACTAACGTAATAGGCATGCTCCTCCTCTGATACTGTAGAGAATAGGCATGTATCATGACTAGTATCCATTTTGACTAGAAGTCATGGATAGCCCTCTCCTCCATGAACATGTCCACTCCCCTCTTAAAGCCATCCATGTTGGCAGCCATCACCACATCCTGGGGCAGGGAGTTCCGTAATTTCACTATGTGCTGTATGAAGAAATACTTCCTTTTATCTGTTTTGAATCTTTCACCCTCTAGCTTCAGCAGATTACCCCGCATTCTGGTATTATGAGAGAGGGAGAAAAACATCTCCCTGTCTCCTCTCTCCATACCACAGGTAGTAGGTGACAAGAAGGACCTCCATCAGAAACCCTGGAGAGCCACTATCAGTCTAAGTAGACAATCCTGACCTCGATGGACCAATGGTCTGATTCAGTATGAAGCAGCTTCACGTGCAATGTGAGGGAGTCCATTGGCTGAAAGATCCTGACCTTCTGGCTCCTCTTTCAACTCTAGGATCAATTCTGGAGGATACTATGATCTCTCCAAAAGAAGTGGCAGGAAAGGACAAGAAACTGAATCCAGAGCATGCTGGCCTTGAAAGAAGATGGGGGCAAGATAACAGGAATGCGGCTTAAATTCCCTCACAAATTCTTCTTAAAAATTTATATTCCTTTCCTCAGAAGTTACCAGCTTAACGGAGATTGAGGAAGCAGAGGTCTGTGCATTTGTGCTGGGAAGGAGATATATTCAGGAGAACTGTCTTTGCCAATTGAAGTTCCTTTTTTTGTGTGTTTTTAGTGTTTGAAGTGTTTCTTTCTACCTTGTTATTTAAGAGTGATAGAAAATGGAGAGTAAGCTCTACTATACGTATACAGTTTTTTTGGGGTTTTTTTTTCTTACTACCTCTTGAGGTAGCTCTGGGTAGAAGGCAGGGACTTTAATGCTTTGACTTTCGTTAGCTGCTTTGAGATTCCTATCTTTTCCTCCACCCCTTCGGCCTCTCCTGTTTGAAATTCTCCTCTTTAAGTCAGCGGGGGAAGAAGGTCTGAGGAGACCCGGTCTCCGCTACCGCCTTGGGGCAGAGATTCTTCGGTTTTGAATAACGCCTTAGTCTTATATTCCTTTCCTATCATGGGTTTCAAATATATTCATTTGCAGAAGGCGCTGCTCCCCCACAGAATTTCTTCTTCCACCCCACCCTTGGGGGGGGGGGGGAGGAAGCATCCCTCACCTTTTCTGTTTTTTCCCCTAGCTTTGAAGATTTCATCCATGCATCTCCAGATGTGAAAACCTTTTCATGGTTTCCTTGTTTCTGTGGCTTTGATATATGCCTATACCCTAACTGCGGTTGCGAGTATAGCAGCTTCACACACACACAAACACACACACACAGCATGAAATCCACACTTGCTGTTTACACACACACACACACACAAGTATGGGTTTCATGCTGAGTCTCATTTTCATATCTAAGGGCCCTTTGTAGGACCAACTCATTGCACATTTCAATTATACCGTAACAAATGTTCCCAGGAAGCCTCCAATTTAAATGAATTCCTCAGAGTCCAATGGGGAAAGTCCCCGTCTCATTTTGACGGTGTTCTTGTTGGAATTATAGAATCATAGAGCTGGAAGGGACAACCAGGGTCATCTAGTCCAACCCCCCTGCACAATGCTGGAAATTCACAACTACCTCCCTGCCCCACACACACCCAGTGACCCCTACATGCTCAGGAGATGGCCAAGATGCCCTCCCTCTCAGGATCTGCCTAACGTCATTTGCTAACAGATGGCAATCTAGCCTCTTCTTAATAACCTCCACGGAAGGAGCACTTGCCACCTCCCGAGGAAGCCCGTTCCACTGAGGAACTGCTCTAACGGTTACAAAATTCTTCCTATGTGTGTGTGTTAAGTGCCATCAAGTGGCTTCTGACTCGTGGTGACCCTATGAATCAATGTCCTCCAAAACATCCTATCTTTAACAGCCTTGCTCAGGTCTTGCAGACTGAGGGCTGTGGCTTCCATTATAGAGTCAATTGATCTCTTGTTGGGTCTTCTTCTTTTCCTGCTGTAGTCAACTTTTCCTAGAATGATTGTCTTTTCCAGTGACTCTTGTGTTCTCATAATGTGACCAAAAAACGATAGCTTCAGTTTAGTCATTTCAGACTCCATTAGATGTGAAAATTCTTGTGCAAGCACATTGAAGGAGGACGACAGTGGTGGGATGAGACTCCTCTTGGACAAGATAGGTGGTATACATAGATATTCAAATGCTCATCTCATTGAGAACCCAAGGAATAGAAAGCGTCTCAATGTGGATACGATTATGCATTCCATTGAAAGCCACGGAACAGAAATTGTCTAAATGTACATCCAAATGTGCATTCCACTGAAAGCAATGGAGTAGAAAGCATCTAATGTGCATCCTAATGTGCATCCCATTGACATCAACGGAATAGGAACTGTCGAAATGTGCATCCTAACGCATGTTCCCTTGAACACAATGAAGTAAAAAAGCATCTAATTGTGCATCCACCTATTCCTGTTAGTGAAAGCGATGGAACTATTTGGTGGCATCTGCATTTGGATGATTTAAGCTGATATTTGAGGGCTCAGGATTCAGTTGCTGGTCGTCTTTGCCCCCTCTGATGTTCTGGAGGCTATAAAGATAGCCTTGTTCCATGTCTGGAGTGAATTCCATTTCCTCTAGTGAAAAAGGTATTTGCACCCATGTAGTCCCTAGGGCAGGCTTTGGGGAGACAACACCGCCCTATGACTTTCGCTTGACAGTAGGAATTCAACAAGCACAGTAACTCAGTGGTAGAGTGTCTGCTTGGCATGTTGAAGGATCCATTATGGATCTATTGTGCCTCTACAGGCAAATGCCACTGCGAGTACAGTGTTACTTGGGATTCCAGTGGTGAAACTATTGTTTTAATAAGGAACGAAGATGAAGCTACCTTTTCCCAAGTAATTTCATGGATCCATCTAGCCTAGTCTTGTTTGATTGGAAGAAGTTTTCCCGGGACGGGAAGAAGAAGAAGAAGAAGAAGAAGAAGAAGAAGAAGAAGAAGAAGAAGAAGAAGAAGAAGAAGAAGAAGAAGAAGAAGAAGAAGAAGAAGAAGAAGAAGAAGGAGGAGGAGGAGGAGGAGGAGAGTTGGTTTTTATACCCCGCTTTTTCTCTACCTTTAAGAGTCTCAAAGTGGATTACAACAGGGACCTTGTGAGGTAGGTGGGGCTGGGAGAGTTCTGAGAGAACTGTGACTGGCCCAAAATCACCCAGCAGGCTTCATGTGGAGAAGTGGGGAAATCATCCCAGTTCACCAGATTAGAGTCCACCGCTCATATGGCCTCTGGGAAGCCCACAAACAAAATGACTGTTAATCTGTTAACAGTCTGTTAATCTGCAGCAGTATTGTCCTGCCTGTGTTCCAAAGCCCCTAATATAATAGGCATGCTCCTCTGATCCTGGAGAGAATAGGTATGCATCATGACTAGTATCCATTTTGACTAGTAGCCATGAATACTACTCTCCTCCATGAAAATGTCCATTCCCCTCTGAAAGCCTTCCAAATTGGCAGCCATCACCACATCCTGGGGCAGGGAGTTCCACACTTTAACTATGTGTTGTGTGAAGAAATACTTCCTTGTATCTTTTTTGAATTTCTCCAAAGCATCTATTTTATCTCGGGGAAATGATTTCTGTAGTCGGGAGATGAACTGTAATTCCGGGGGCTTGCCAGGTCCTACCTGGAGGCTGGCATCCCTAGCTTGGAGGGAGGACAATATTAAAAAAATGTACATTCACCTTTCCCCAATCCCTAATTCTGTACCCCATGCTTGGTGTCTCCCACCCCCTCCCTAGCTATCATTTGGTACTTCTTCTTTCCCCTCCCTTAACACACATACCTTGAGGGAGACACAGTGTAGAACAGGATAAGTTTGATAGGGAAGCCATTCAACATCTCTTCTCGGGCGATATTAAGCAATCCATTTTAACTGAGCACGGGACTTTTGGGTTATCTGCCTCCTGCAACATGATTCATCCCCTTGCAATTCCACGCTTGCCCACGAGCGCGCTCCCCCCCCAACTGCCCCACACCCACACGCTATTACTATGAAAACTTTGACCTTGCATCGAAAGATAATAACGGAGCACATCTACAGTATCTTTGTGATTAATAGTACAGCCCGAGAGTTGTCTCAGACTTATGGAATGCCACACGCGCGTGCACACAAAAAAATGCCTCGATACACGAGGCACCTCCGAGGCGCTATCACCTTCGCGCTCCATAATTCATCAGCTTAATGATAATGGCATTCAAATATCGTAATTACCACCGACTCTTTAAAAAAACATAAATTTTGCAGCCGGGAACGGAGTGTCGCCTCTTCCCCCCGCCACCCCGAGCCCGCCCCGCCTTCCCCCTTCCCGCCATTAGCTGTTAATGCCAAAATATGATCTTTATTCATTTCACTGACATAATATAAAACTAACGCCGTTTCCCCCATTTTTCATAAAATTTTCATCCACACTATTAGTTTCGCTGATAGCGGGCGAAGGAAATGTTGTTAGGTTGCGAGATGGATGACGCTGCAAAACCTCAGCATGTTAAGAAGCCATAAAATTTTATTCAGTTCATTTACTGCCACAGTCCAGTAACCCTATCGTAGTGTGCTATTTTTATTGTGTATTTATTTAAAGGTTGGATGTTCCCTCAGCTGGGCCATCTAACTGAATTAATCTCAGTTCCTAATGAACTCCATTGGTGGATCCATTGTGTCTCTACTGCTGAATGCCACTGAGTGTACAGTGTTTCTAGGTTTTCCAGGGGTGAAACTATTGTTTTAATAAGTATCATAGATTAAGCTAACTTTGCCTGAGTCAGATTGTGCATCCATCTAGCATATTCTTGTTGGACTGGAAGAAGCTTTCCAGGGAGGAGGAGGACGAGGACGAGGAGGAGGACGAAGAGGAGGAGAGCCCTGGCTCAGTGGTAGAGCATCTGCTGAGCATGCAGAAGGTCCCAGGTTCAATCCCTGGCATCTCCAGTTAAAGAGACTAGGCAAGTAGACGATGTGAAAGAACTCCACCTGAGACCCTGGAGAGTCGCTGCCGGACTGAGTAGACAATACTGACTTCAATGGACCAAGGGTCTGGTTCAGTATAAAGCAGCTTCATGTGTTCATATGTTCATGTGTTCAAGAAGAAGAAGAAGAAGAGTTGGTTTTCCTACCATGCTTTTTCTCTAACTTTAGGAGTCTCAGAGTGGCTTACGATAACCTTCCCTTTCCCTCCCCAGAACAAACACCTTACAAGGTAGGTGGGGCTGAATTCAGAGGGAACTGTGACTGGCCCATGGTCACCCAGCAGGCTT
The DNA here is from genome assembly GCF_029931775.1 of Euleptes europaea. Classification (NCBI taxonomy): domain Eukaryota; kingdom Metazoa; phylum Chordata; class Lepidosauria; order Squamata; family Sphaerodactylidae; genus Euleptes; species Euleptes europaea. The sequence continues at coordinate 118,165,363 of NC_079315.1, forward strand.
CGTGTGGAGGAGTGGGGAAATCAACGTGATTCCCCGGATTTGAGCCCGCCGCTCATGTGGAGGAGTGGGGAATCAAACCAGGCTCTCCAGTTTAGAATCCACCACTCCTAACCACCACCCCACACTGGTTTTGCAAAAATCTGTCACAAACCGGCTTGACAGGTATCCGCAGCCGATCGGCATGAACTGAACAGATTGGGCGATTGAATTGCATCTGATCGACACTGTCCAACATGGGAAGTTCAGTTGTCAAAGGCATCTGTGGCGAAATTTGCAGAGTACTTATTCCTGGGCTTCATGGAAGAATCTGATTGGCTATTCAGGGATCCAACAAAGTCCTTTGTATGTTCTGGGGCCTTGAGGTGCAACCAGAGGTGACAGCTGTCAGGCCACAGAGAGAAAAAGGGACCGAGACAGGGATAGGATAGCCTAGAGGGATAGGAACCAGTGGAGACTGATGACTCTTTGCATCTCTGGTGAGTCAGAGGAGGGGCAGACCTGACATAGATCTGTGAAGGACAATGACACGGTGCCTCTTGGAAGGATGACATACAGAGTGGAATTTGTATCTCTGTGTTAAGTGCTGTCTGCTCAGACCAGCAGTGGCTCTCCAGGGTCTCAGGAAGAGGACTTTCACATCACCTATTTGCCTTCTTCCTTTAACAGGAGATGTCCGGGATTGACCCTGGGACCTTCTGCATGCCAAGCAGATGCTCTACCACTGAGCCATGGCCCCTCCCCATCTCTGTTCATCTCTTGCCATGAAAACCCTGTGGGTAGGTGAATCTCCAGCATCTTCAGCACAATAGGTGGACATGTCAACATTCCAACCGCTCCCACCTCCCAGTCTTGTCACATTATTTCCCATTGGTTATTAATATATATATCCGAATAGCCCAGGTTAGTCTGATCTCATCAGATCTTTCCAGGTTAGTATGTGGATGGGAGACCATCAAGGAAATCCAGGGTCACTATGTGGAGGCAGGCAATGGTGAACCACCTCTGTCTCTTGCCTTGAAAACCCTACGGAGTTGCCATACGTCAGATGCAACTCGATGGCACTTTCCCCTACCACTGAATAACTAGGCATAACTGGCAAACACCAGGCAAGTCCTGTGAAGGGAAGGGGGCATCTACATCTTTGCTTACAGACCATGCTAATAAAACATCCAGACCCTCCTGAGTCTGAGAGCCAGTGTGGTGTAGTGGTGAAGAGCAGTGGTTTGGAGCGGTGGACTCTGATCTGGAGAACCTGGTTTGATTCCCCACTCCTACATATGAAGCCATCTGTGTGACCATGGGCTAGTCACACTCTCTCAGCCCCACCTACCTCACACGGCGTCCGTTGTGGGGAGGGGAAGGGAAGGCGATGGTAAGCAGGTTTGATTCTTCCTTAAGTAGGTGAGAAAGTTGGCATATAAAAACCAACTCTTCTTCTTCTTCTTCCTGCTTCCTCTTTCTTTTCCTGTGGGACTTTTCCTTGGAGTCCTTAGGCTGTCTTTTCTGTTAATGATATTAAAGAAGCCCTCTGATTACGTCCGGTCCCTGGGACATTTACAGCCAGCTCTTTTGCACACCATGGGGGGGGGGGGAGTTCCCCTGGAAAATACCTTTCAAAGGCAAATGAATTCCAGTCACAGCTGGTGGCATGACATGAAAGCTCCACTTTCTTGCCCCTTCTCTACCCTCCCCCTTTTCCTTTCTCACCTCATACTGTGATAGAGATATTTTCATTTTCTACCATTTGGCGATTTTGCATCTCAGAGCGCACAGGAGCCATTGCATTGTTTTCCACTTTTGAGAAAAGCAAATGATTGCTTGAGTACAGTTGAACAGTGAATCATCAGTAAAGCTGAGAACGGGCCAAGAATCAACTGGTCTTCCTCCTCTCTCTCATCCAAATGAGTTCCTTACAAATGTCTGCCTATTTTTTTAATGAATTTAATTCATTTGTAACCTGCCTTTCTCCACAATGGGGACCCAATGTGAGAACCAGCATGGTGTAGTGGTTAAGAGCGGAGGCTTGGAGTGGTGGACTCTAATCTGGAGAAGTGGGTTTGATTCCCCACTCCTCCACATCAGCAGCGGACGCTAATCTGGTAAACTGGGTTGGTTTCTCCACTCCTACACATGAAGCCAGCTGGGTGACCTTGGGCTAGTCACAGCTCTCTCTGAGCTCTCTCAGCCCCACTTACCTCACAGGGTGTCTGTTGTGGAGAGGAAAAGGGGGGAAGAAGAAGAAGAAGAAGAAGAAGAAGAAGAAGAAGTATATGCCGACTTTCTCTACCACTCAAGGAAGACTCAAACCGGTTTACAATCACCTTCCCTTCCCCTCCCCACAACAGACACCCTGTGAGGTAGGTGGGGCTGAGAGAGTTCTAAGAGAGCTGTAACTTGCCCAAGGTCACCTAGTTGGCTTTGTATGTAGGAGTGCAGAAACAAATCCAGTTCAACAGATGATTGTAAGCTGGTTTGATTCTTCCTTAAGTGGTAAGAGAAAATCAGCATATAAAAACCAGCTCTTCCTCTTCTTCCCTTGTAATTCTCTTCTCCTCCATTATATCCTCACAGCAACCCTGTGAGTTAGGTTCGGCTGAGAGAGCGTGACCGGCCCAGTGGTATCTGAAGAAGTTCAGATCATGGTATCTGAAGAGGTATTCTCCAAGTATCTGAAGAACTCACGAAAGCTAAGACCCTGTCAGGAATTTTGTTAGTCTTTAAGGTGAATCATAGAATCACAGAGTTGGAAGGAGCACCAGGGTCATCTAGTCCAACCCCCTGCACAATGCAGGAAATTCACAACTACCTTCCCCCCACACCCCCAGTATAGATGGGTTTGAATGTTTCATTGGTTGTGATCTGGTATCAAATACCACTTTTCATTCCTGTATACATCAAAGCCCTGACCTGAATGGCCCGATCTTCTCAATAGGGGTGTGAACCAATTATTTATTTATGTTTGGATTTTTGGGGGGGTTCAGGTTTAATAGACCCGGAAATTTTCAAAATATTTTTAAAAAAGCCAAATTCCATACCAGTACGGGTTGTTGTTTTTTTTCTGGCCTTTTTCAGACATTTGAATTTTGGGGGTCTATTAAATCTGAACCTGAAAAATCCCAGCCACCACTGAACTCCATGTGGGCCTTGGAAGAGCTGAACATTCTGGTTGGTTTTGTTTTGTTTTTTGTCCTGACCCTGGTTAGTCTTTGGATGGGAAACCACCAGGGAAGTCCAGGGTTGCTATGCAGAGGCAGGCAATGGCAAACCACCTCTGAACATCTCTTACCTTGAAAACCATAGGGGTCACCATAAATTGGCTATGACTTGATGTTAAAAAAAAATACCAAAGCAAAGTAACACAATCAGCCTCTTCCCTTTTTTGGCATTCTCTTGATCTGAATATTATTTTCCCTATCAGAAAATAGGCATCTTTAATTTTTTTTCTATACATGTCATATACATGTTGTTTTTTTCTATACATGACATAAAGATGTCTTAAGGTTAGTTATGTGCATTGACACATGGGCAAAATGTATTTATACCTGCCATCTAAAATGCATATAGAATTTAAAAGGTAAAACTCAAGCAGAACAGAAGAAATGTCCCACTGCAGGAGGAGAATAGGAAAAGTTGAAAAGGTAATGAGTGGATACAGGGATGAAATCCAATTGGACAAATTAGGACTTCCATAGAATGGGAAAGTCCAGTGACTTTTTCATGAACATGCTTTGCATGGTGTCATGAGCATTTCCAGCTCTCTCTCTCTCTCTCTCTCTCTCTCTCTCTCTCTCTCTCTCTCTCTCTCTCTCTCCCCGCCCCCACCTTCTCCCTGGTAATTGAGAAACACAAAGCAAACCTTTCTGTACGAAATAGGGTCAGCTTTAGGAATGAATGCCTCAGTACTTCCTTGGATTGCACTGCAGAGGTCATATTGGCTGCCAATACAGATAAGGCACTTGTGATAACTATGCCTGGATGGTTTCCATGAAGTTCTTTAAAAAAAACACCAGGACAATTCTTTTGCCGGCCAGTCACTCGTATAAAAATCCCAGAAGGCATCACCCTTTCTGAGTGGCAAATGGTCTCTTCTTGTCACAAGTCAATATTGGGCAGACCTTGGTACTTTTAATATAAAGTTTTAAAAGGCTAGGTGATGTATATGACCTTGTTTGCCCGCCATGATTTAGAATCATAGAGTTGGAAGGGGCCATACAAGCCATCTAGTCCAACCCCCTGCTTAATGCAGGATCTGCTTAGAGCATCCCTGACAAGTGCTTGTCCAGCCTCTGCTCAAAGACAGCCAGAGAGGGGAAGCTCACCACCTCCCGAGGTAGCCGATTCCACTGTCGAACAACTCTTACTCAATTTTTTTAAATTTTTTATTACTAATATCCATCTGGTACCTCTCTGCCTACACTTTAAACTCTAAAATGGCCAGGGATTTCCCAACCCAGAGTTGGCAACCCTATTTACAAATGAACCAAATGTCACCAGAAACCTCCCAGCGTGGTGTAGTGGTTAAGAGAGGTGGTTTGGAGCAGTGGATTCTGATCTAAAGAACTGTGTTTGATTCCCCACTCCTCCACATGAGCGGCGGACGCTAATCTGGTGAACTGGATTTGTTTCCTCACTCCTCCACATGAAGCCAGCTGGGTGACCTTAGTCACAATCTCTCAGCCCCACCCAAATCACAAGGTGGGGAGGAGAAGGGAAGGTGATTGTAAGCTGGTTTGAGTCTCCCTTAAGTGGTAGAGAAAGTCTGCATATAAAAACCAACTCTTCTTCCTCCTCCTCATGGTGAGCTTATTGTTTAGATCAGGGTATAGAGAGCAGCTTTCTCTCCCTACAACCCTCAGCCTGGAAGGTGCTATCAGCCACAGTAGGCAATGTTGAACTAAATGAACTAGTCTTATGGTTGTGTGTAAAGTAACTTCATGTGGTTATATATATATATTTGGCAGATTTCCTATGCGAGACATGAAGATCAGGATTATACAAGTAGGGACCTGCGATACTCGTGGTGGTGGGGAATATTTCCCCCCTCTTAGCTTTCTCCCCCCACTAGGGCTACCAACCTCCAGGTAATAGCAGAAGATTTGTGCTATTACAACTGATCTCCAGCCAACAGAGATCAGTTCACCTGGAGAAAATGGCCGTTTTGGCCATTGGACTCTATGACATTGAAGTCCCTCCCCTCCCCAAACCCCACCCTCCTCAGGCTCTGCCCCCAATACCTTCCACCGAAGGCAAAGAAGGACCTGACAACCCTACCCCCCAACAATTCACTGCCACTGGGCCCACCGTTAGGGTTGCCAGGTCCCTCTTTGCCACTGGCAGAAGGTTTTTGGGGCAGAGCCTGAGGAGGGCAGGGTTTGTGGAGGGGAGGGACTTCAATGCCATAGAGTCCAATGGCCAAAGCAGCCATTTTCTCCAGGTGAACTGATCTCTATCGACTGGAGATCAGCTGTAATAGCAGGAGATCTCCAGCTAGTACTTGGAAGTTGGCAGCCCTACCCACCATGGCTTCATGTCTCTCTCTCTCTCTCTCTCTCTCTCTCACACACACACACACACACACACACACGCACACACACACGCACACACACACACCATGACCTGTCACCCTGAAGACTTGCAGAAGAACATCCCAGCTAAAATAGTATGTTTGTCATTGAGAAATACAATAGTCACTCTATGGGGGGGGGGGAACTCCCAAGAAAATAGATTCAGGTATTCAGATCCAGAAGAAAGCTTTCTCTCTTCCGTTCTCTCCCTCTCTCTCTCTCTTTTAATTTCAGAGGGTGTTGTGGCAGGTGAGTTTACATCATGTCATGTTAGGTTAACGCACTCAGCAAAACAAACCTTGTGCGCCCTATCCGCCATAAATGAAGAGCGCAGCAGAGGTGATCCCTCCTCTTCAATCACGTCGCCATGCTATCAGCCCCGACATGCAGCAGTCAATCCAAATTTAGCAGTCGCATGGAAACGGGGCCGGTGAGTAAGTGGATTGTCTCGATCTGAGAAGCAGCTCCACCACCGTGGTTCACCAAGCACCTGAGTTATGGCTTAAACAGGTTAGTATGTCTTATAATTTGCGAAGAGGAAATATGCTTAGAAAGGAGAACCAAGGCAAGTATCTGGCTCATGCTACTGACCGACACCCCATGGTTCTTGAAAGAATTCTGCTTGACATGTGGAATTTTGTTCCAACGGGCCAGAAAGTATAATGTTATGTAAAACGAATGACCTTTGACTTTCAAGAATTTAACCCCAGATACCGGCATGGGTAGGGTTGCCAGGCCCCTCTTTGCCACTGGCGGGAGGTTTTGGGGTGGAGCCTGAGGAGGGCAGGATTTGGGGAGGGGAGGGGCTTCAATGCCATAGAGTCCAATGGCCAAAGCAGCCATTTCCTCCAGGGGAACTGCCCTCTGTCGCTATGTTGACAGGACGGCTCTCTCCTGCTCCTGGCCCGCCATTCGCCTCCCATCCCTCTTCCTCTAACAAGTAACTTCTCCCCTTCCACATGGACGGCATGAAGGAGACTATTAAACCTTCATTTGTCGGAACGGAATAGGGGATGGCTGTTTGGTCCCTCGGGAGGGCTGAAATTCAAACAGGCCTAAAATGGCCTTGTTTAATCATCATTGAGTGGCATGGGGCAGGAAAGTTCTTACCTAAGCATCTTCTTCGGCATAGCATCGCTTCATCATTTAAGTGCCTCTCGCAGTTCTGGCTTTATTGTGTGCTCGCTCAACTGCTTGTTTACGAGCGCTCCCCGCATCTTTCATTTGCCACCGTTAAGTCACCTCTGTCATACCAGCTTCCTAAATTCATCTCCGGCACAACCTCTCGCCAGCGGTGGGAGTACTTGGGACGAGATGCGCGACTAGGCTCGCCAGCCTCCAGGTGGCGGCTGGAGATCTCCCGCTATTACAACTGATCTCCAGCCATCAGCGGTCAGTTCACCTGGAGAAAGTGGCCGTTTTGGCCATTGGACTCTAGCATTGAAGTCATCTCCCTCTCCAAACCCCCCCTCCTCAGACTCCACCCTCAAAATCTCCAGGTATTTCCCAACCCAGAGCTGGCAACCCTATTTGTAACCCACATCCTGCTAGCCTTCAACTCTTCGAAAATATTTTTAAAGTATATTTTTATTGTGTGTGTAATATATATATATAAACAAAGAGTAAAGAAATAAGAATAGAGAAAAGAAGAATCAATTAGTAAAGTCTGATCTGAAAATCTTGAAGTCATAAAATTCATTGAATCATCTAATAGTTTAAAGAAGAAGAACCACAGAGTTTTGACCAAATGCCAGAGCGTCCCTGATATCCCCTGACAACACACTGATGTCACTTCTGGATAAACAGGGAGTGACATCATTACATCACTGGTGAGGGCCTCCAGATCTTCCCAGCTCAGTGTATTTCAGACAAAATCATCAAAAGGCATATGAGTAGGGTTGCCAACTTCCAGGTACTAGATGGAGATCTCCTGCTGTTACAATTGATCTCCAGCCAATAGAGATCAGTTCACCTGGAGAAAATTGCCGCTTTGGTAATCGGACTGTATGGCATTGAAGTACCTCCTCACCCAAACACCCCACCCTCCTCAGGCTCCGCCCCAAAAACCTCCCGCAGGTGGCCAAAAGGGACCTGGCAACCCTACATATGGGACTATGCCTGGACCACTTCTAAACTTTCACATCCTCCGCTTTGTAGAAGCACCTATAATGAAGACACAAACATCTGGATTGAGCTAGGCTGGTTGGCACTAGAGACAATGTTTTTTCTAAGGTTGCCAACCTCCAGGTGGGGCCTGGAGATTTCCCAAAATTACAACTCATCTCCAGATGACAGAGATCAATACCTCTGGAGAAAAATGCCTGCATTGAAGGGTGGGCTGTATGGCATTGTACCCTGCTGAGCTCCCTCCCCTCCCCAAACCTGTGCCCTTGTCAGGCTCCACCCCCAAATCTCCAGGAATCCCCCAACCCAGAGTTGGCAACCCTAGCTTTTTCCAGGGTGGCAACTTGCCTGTGGAATGATCTTCCCTCTGAGGCCCTATTGGTCCCTACCTTGGACTCTTTTAGGCACTAGACCAAACATTCATTTTTACCCAGACTTTTAACTAAGGGAGTGATTTTTTTTTTATTTTATTCTATTTTACAATCTGCTTCTAGCTCAAGGACTGGTTTATGACAATATTTTTGAGGCTGCTAAATGTTTTATACTGTTTTTACGTCCTGGCTAGGTTTTTAATGGCTGGGTTTTTAATCGTTTGTTAATTTTAACAATTTCATTCTGTTTTGTGATTTTTTAACATGCAAGCTGCCTCAAGCAATTTCTCCGGAGAGGCAGAACATGTATCATCTCAATCCATCCATCCAACCATCCATCCATCCATCCATCCATCCATCCATCCATAAAACCCATATTCTAACTATTAAAAGAAGGTTAGAAACATAGATCTGGAAGGCACACCAAGGGTCATCTAGTCCAACCCCTGCACAATGTAGGAAGTTCACAACTGCCCCCCCCACTCCCACAGTGACCCCTGCTCTATGCCCAGAGAAAAGCAAAAAAAGAAAACATCAGGATCCTTGGCTCAGCTTGGCCTGGAGGAAAATTCCTTGCTGACCCCAAAGTGGTGGCCAGCATTTCCCTGGGCGTGCAAGAAAGGGCCACGAGAGCCGAGCACAGGCTTATCCCTTCCTGCCCTCCCTCTCACAATGTGCCTAAATTAATAGTAGGGTTGCCAGCTCCAGGTTGAGAAATACCTGGAGGTTTTGGGGGTGGAGCCTGAGGAGGGTGGGGTTTGGGGAGGGGAGGGACTTCAATGCCACAGAGTCCAATTGCCAAACGGGCCATTTTCTCCAAGTGAACTGATCTCTATCAGCTGTAGATCAGCTGTAATAGCAGGAGATCTCCAGCTAGTACCTCGAGGTTGGCAAACCTAATGATAGGGGTGTAAGCTCCAGGTGGGAAAATACCTGGATATTTTGGGGAGGAGCCTAAGGAGGGTGGGGCTTGGGGGGAGGGACTTCAATGCCGTAGAGTCCAGGTGGCCATTTCTCCAGGTGAACTGATTTCAATCGGCTGCAGATCAGTTGTAACAGCAGGAGATCTCCAGCTAGTACCTGGAGGTTGGCAACCTTATCAGTTTAGGACCAGGCTAGAGCATCCCTGACAAGTGTTGTTCCAGCCACTGCTTGAAGACTGCCAGAGAGGAGGAGCTCTCCACCTCCCTAGGCAGCCAATTCCACCGCTGAACTCCTCTCTGTAAAAATAATAATAATTTAAAAAAAAAATCTTAATGTCCAGCTGGTACTTTTCTTCCTGTAATTTAAACCCATTATTGCCAACAGTAACAGCTCCCTGCCCTCCTCTGAGTGACAGCCTTTCGAATATTTCAAGAGAACAATCCTGTCCCCCCCTCAATCTCCTCTTCTCCAGACTGAACGTTCCCAAGTCCCTCTGTCTTTCCTGGTAGGGCTCGGTCTCCAGGCCCCTGATCATCCTCTTCGCTCTCCTCTGCACCCGCTCCACATCCCTTTTGAAGTGAGTCCATATTTTTACAGTGGAGAAACAAAGTGGGGAATTTGCTTGCAGCTTGATTCGCCCCAACTTCATTATAAAATGGGCCCGGATTGGAAAGTTTCTTCGAGACACAAAGTACAACTTTTTCCAACACACTTTCCCCGGTATCTTTCTCTCTCTCTCTCTGTGCACAGCAGTTCCTTGTGTGTTCAAATCGTTTCTCCCCTACAGCTATAACCTAATTGGCATGCCGAGTTCTGATTATGAATACAAGCGATTCGGAGAAAATTCTAATGTAATTTACATTAGTAACTCTGGTTACTGGTTAAAAAGATTCTAAGAGGGTTATTATCGGTTTCCTTCTCACTGTTTGTGCAGCTGTACAATTGTGATAGATTTAAATCCTGCCTCAGGAACATAAACCCGAAATTACAGGCCATTTTGTGCACAAATGTAATATTCCAAAAACCCAAAGGGAGGAAAACGGAAGAAGGGGACCTTTCAGACTGGATGAAGACACTAAGTCTCCAAGAGATACACATACAATATAGCATATATTATGATGGGTAGCCGTGTTTGTCTGTAGCAGTAGAAAAGAGCAAGAGTCCAGTCGCACCTTGAAGACTAACAATTTGTGGGGGGGAGGGGTTATGAGCTTTTGTGAGGCCAAGCTCACTTCTTCAGATATATACTGTTAACTGAAAAAGTGACCTGTGACTCACAAAAGCTCATACCCTGCCAGAAATTTTGTTAGTCTTTAAGGTGCGACTGGACTCTTGCTCTTTTCTACTGCTACAGTCATAGAGACCAATGGTCAAAGCAGCCATTTTCTCCAGGTGATCGGATCTCTATTGGCTGGAGATCAGTTGTAATTAGGGTTGCCAGGTCCCTCTTCACCACCAGTGGGAGGTTTTGGGGGTGGAGCCTTAGGAGGGCGGGTTTGGGGAGGGGAGGGAATCCAATGCTATAGAGTCCAATTACCAACATGGCCATTTTCTTCAGGTGATCTGATCTCTATCGGCTGGAGATCAGCTGTAATTAGGGTTGCCAGGTCCCTCTTCACCACCAGCGGGAGGTTTTTGGGGTGGAGCCTTAGGAGGGTGGGGTTTGGGGAGGGGAGGGACTTCAATGACATAGAGTCCAATGGCCAAAGCGGCCATTTTCTCCAGGTGAACTGATCTCTATCGGCTGGAGATCAGTTGTAATAGCAGGAGATCTCCAGCTAGTACCTGGAGGCTAGCAACCCTACTTGATACTGAACTGGCATCTGTGTAAGTATTTGGGATCTATAAACCCTGCAGAAGAGGACATTCTCAGAACCCCTGATACTCCTTACGAAGCCATACATATTGAATCTCTCACCATCCTCTCTAATCCTACCTGCTTGAGGTGGCCATTGCTAACATGTTTCACCAAGCATTTTGGGTTTCTAAACTCACCCTACATGCTGCTTGGATTCTGGCAGGAGAGGGGGTTGTTGTGCCTATGTATGCTCAGACTCAACCTGACCAGGGTAGCCCTGACTAGTTGGATCTCATCCACTCTCAGAAGCTAAGCAGGGTCAGCCCTGGTTAGAACTTGCATGGGAGACCATCAAGGAAGTTCAGTATTGCCACACACAGAAGCAAGCAATGGCAAACCACCTCTGTTTGTCTCTTGCCTTGAAAGCCCTACCGGGTCGCCAGAAGTCAGCTGTGACTTGACAGCACTTTCCACCACAGTATGTACTGGAGGCACTTACTTTAAAGAAGTATCTTCTCCTAGGCATGAGAGAAGAAGTAATGTGTGCTCTAAGGTGGTGGATGTGTTAAGTGCCATCAAGTCACTTCTGATTTATGGTGACTCTGTGGATTAATGACCTCCTATCATTAACAACCTTGCTGAGGTCTTGCAAACTATCCATGTTATAGAAAAGACTAGAGCAAGAGTCCAGTAGCTAACAAAATTTCTGGCAAGGTATGAGCTTTCATGAGTCAGATACCTCTGAAGAAGTGACCTGTGACTCACAGAAGTGCATACCCGATCAGAAATTTTGTTAGTCTTTGAGGTGCTACTGGACTCTTACTCTTTTCTACTGCTAGAGACAAATGCTGCTACCCATCATGATCTGATCAATATTATTTCCACTTTTCCTGCTGCCTTCAAGTTTTCCTAGCATGATTGTCTCTTCCAGTGACTCCTGTCTTCTTGTAATGTGAACAAAATAGTGTAAGTTCAGTCTGGTCATTTTAACTTCTTGGGAGAGTTCAGGCTTGATTTGATCTAGAACCTACCAATTTGTGTTTCTGGCAGTCCACAGGATCTGTAAGACGCTTCCGACATCACATTTCAAAGGAATTTCAAGGGACTTCTATTGAACATAATATTTTTAACTAAATGGTTTGATTCATCGGAGCACCTTTTCAGTTACTCATCATCATCTGCCCCTGACTGAGACACATCATCATTAAAGCAGGAGGACGTGTCATATTGAGTTGAACCAGAGAGGGCATCAGGGGGATCTTGACACAGGCTTTCTACTTTGATGGTGGCCTTTGTAACACATACTTTTGCTCCTACTCTCCTGGGACGAGTCTAATTCCCAGGTAGGGCTTCACAGGTTGAGCATCACTCCATGGATCACCGACGGCAGCTTGTGGTGCTTCTATTTCCCCGTTCCCTGATGCTTTCCTCTCCACGGCTTCTCTTTTGAGCATTTGCGGCAATGGCAGCCATTCTTCGCTTCAAATAAGACTGATTAAAATGAAATTACTCACTCTCCTGACCCATGGCAAATTTCATGAGCTGCAATTTGTCTAGCAGTTCAGCTGTGAGCACAATCTGATTGGCTATCATTTAGGTTTATCGTTCCTTCCTCTCCCCCCATACAGTAGACTCAAGTGATCCTGAAATAAAGAATTAGTTGGAGTGTGCGGAAATGGCATGCGTACAGGGTCCGTGCGCTGAAAGTGTTTATTAAGCAGACTTCGACGATCAGAGACTACAAGGACAAAGTGGTTTATGTGAGATTTTTAAACTTTTCCACCAGTTCTTGCTGTGCTTTCCAGTGGATGGAAGTAGGGTTGCCAACTTCCTGCTATTACATCTGATCTCTAGGCGACAGAGATCATTTCCACCTGGAGAAAATGGCTGCTTTGGAAGGTGGACTCAATGGCATTATACTCCATCACAGTCCCTCCCCACCCCAAACCCTGCCCTCCTCAGGCTCCAACCCATATTCACCAGGTATCTAGGGTTGCCAACCTCCAGGTACTGGAGATCTTCTATTACAACTGATCACCAGCCAATAGAGATCAGTTCACCTGGAGAAAATGGCCGCTTTGGCAATTGGACTCTATGGCATTGAAGTACCTCCCCTCCCCAAACCACACCCTCCTCAGTCTCCCCCCCCCCCCAAAAAAAACAACTCCTGCTGGTGGCAAAGAGGGACCTGGCAACTCTACGTGTTCCTCAACCTGGAGCTAGCAACCATACAGTGAGGGGAAAAAGTATTTGATCCCCTGCTGAATTTGCCCATTTTCCCTCTGATGAAGTCCATAATTTTAATGGTAGGTCTATTGTAGCTGTGAGAGACAGAATAACAACAGGAAAAACCCCAGAAACCCAGAAGACAAAAGTCAGAGATTGATGTGCATTTATAATGAGTGAAATAAGTATTTTATCCCTTTGCAAAAGATGACTTAGTACTTGGTGGCAAAACCCTTGTTGGCAATTACAGAGGTCAGAAGTTTCTTGTAGGTGGCCACCAGGTTTGCACACATCTCAGGAGGTATTTTGTCCCACTCCTCTTTGCAGATCCTCTCCAAGTCAGTAAGATTTCGAGGCTGATATGTAGCTACTCGAACCTTCAGCTCCCTCCACAGATTTTCGATGGGATTAAGGTGTTCTTGGGGTCGTAGGCAGCATTCCTCCTCCTCCTCCAAACATGGCGAGTTGAATTGATGCCAAAGAGCTCGATTTTGGCCTCATCTGACCACAACACTTTCACCCAGTTCTCCTCAGGGTCATTCAGATGTGCATTGGCAAACTGCAGACAGGCCTGTACATGTGCTGTCTTGAGCAAGAGGACCTTGCGGGCTCTGCAAGATCTCAGTCCTTCACGGCGTAGTGTGTTACCAACTGTTTTCATGGTGACTATGGTCCCAGCTGCCCTGAGATCATTGACAAGTGCCCCCCTCCCCCCGTGTAGTTCTGGGCTGCTTCATCACCGTTCTCATGATCATTGCAACTCCATGAGGTGAGATCTTGCATGGAGCCCCAGACTGAAGGGGGTTGACAGTTAGGGTTAGGGTTAGGATTGTCACCTTCTCACCAAGCTGCTTGGCAATAGTCTTGTAGCCCAGTCCAGCCTTGTGCAGGTCTACAATCTTGTCCCTGATATTCTTGGACAACTCTTTGGTCCTGGTCATGGTTGCTAGTTTGGAATCTGATGGATTGATTGCTTCTGTCGACAGCAGAACCCTAACCCTAACCCTAATCTGGCTGGTTGATAGGGGATCAAATACTTATTTCACTCATTATAATGCACATCAATCTCTGACTTTTGTCTTCTGGGTTTCTGGGGGGTTTCCTGTTGTTATTCTGTCTCTTACAGCTACAATAAACCTACCATTAAAATTATGGGCTGGTAATTTCTTCGTCAGAGGGCAAATGGGCAAATTTAGCAGGGGATCAAATAGTTTTTTTCCCTCACTGTAGATTGGAGTCACTGGGCCTGTTCCATTTCCAACGGAAGAACCCGGCTCTTGTTGGGACAAGGGTTAAGCCTGTTTGGTTGGGGATATTTATGCCACTACTGCATTTGCTGAGAGTTGACAAACCCCTCTACTTATTTTGAATAACGTGGGATTAGCTGGTCATCTGAGGGGCCCAAGCAGGAACTCTCTGGCTCTTTTCAAATTCCCTGGGATGGAGCCCTTTTTTACCTCTCCTCAGGCTCCACCCCCAAAACCTTCCACTGGTGGCAAAGAGGGACCTGGCAACCCTATGTGAATGGTGGCTCAGTGGCGGAGCACATGACTTGTGCAGAGAAGGCCGCGGGTTCAGTTCCAGATATCTCCAGTAGCATGTATTGGGAAAGCTCTCTTTCTGAATGAGAAGAAAGAGGTGTTCCAGTCAGTGGATTAAGCGTGGCTCCGACTGACCTGCAGAGCCCCAGGTTGCCGGAGAGTGCCGGGTAGGGTGCCAGCGAGCCGGAGTCTATGGGGGCCGGCGGCTGCCGGGGGCATGGGGAGCTCAGGCCTGCTGGCTGGAGCCGGTTTCCCCACGTCTGTTCGGGGCGGTGGCGGCAAGCCGATGTGGCGTCTCAACCCGACACCCATGTGCTTGGCCACGTGACTGCCCTGTTTGCTGGAAGCTTCGGTTTGTATGAGCCAATAGGATAACGCCCCCATGCCATACTAATGCCTTGCTGCTGCAATCAATAAAGTTGTGCCATTTCCATCCAAACTGGGTTGTTCGAGTCTTCTTTGCATTCACGTCTTGCAGAAGCCCAAGGGTTTCCAGAGAACAGGGGCTAGGTGCCTGGCCGGGGAGCATACTACACAATTAGGCACTAGTCTGGCAACTGCCTGACTCAGCATAAAATAGCTTAAGGGGCTGTGGTGAAGCGGTAGAGCTAGGGTTGCCAGGTCCCTCTTCTCAACCGTCGGGAAATTTTAGGGGCAGAGCCTGAAGAGGGCGGGGTTTGGGGAGGGGAGGGACTTCAATGCCATAGAGTTCAATTGCTAAAGCGGCCATTTTTCTCCAGGTGATCTGATCTCTATCGTCTGGAGATCAGTTGAATTAGCAGGAGATCTCCTGCTACTACCTGGCAGTTGGCAACCCTAGGTAGAGCCCCTGTTTTACAGTCAGTTAGTCTAAGATTGAGTTCATGGCATGTTAGGAAGTGCCCTGTCTCATCCTTAGAGTCTGGCCACCTACTTCCACTTAATAAATATGTGCCGTCAAGTTGCAGAGTTTGAGAAAGTGCAGAAAAGAGCAACCAAAACGATCAGGGGGCTAGAGCAACTGCCTTATGAGGAGTGGTTAAAGCACTTAGGGTTGGTTAGCTTGGAAAGAAGGTGAGACATGATAAGAGGTCTATAAAATCATGCCTGGTATGGAGTGAGTGGACAGAGAGAAGCTTTTCTCTCTCTCTCATAATTCTAGAACGTGGGGTCATCTGCTGAAGCTGGAGGGTGAGATATGCAGAGGGGTAGTAGGTGTGGAGAAATTAGCATTGGTAATGAGACAGGAATCCCAGATCTCTATTCAGTCCAGGAGAGTGCATAGTCTTACGTTTCATTATTAGTTGTAATTCAGTTGTAATGACTGACTCTGCTTAGTTTCCAAACTCCAATGAACTCAGGTTAGTTTGGTCTGTTCTTTGCTTCTGGTTTGCTTCCTGTTAGGCAAGACAATACTTAATCTCTCTCAGCCTACCCTGCTTTGTAAGGGCGCAGCAAGCGGGAAAAACATGGAAGGAAGAACAGTGCAGCCACCCTGAGTTTCTCAGAGGAACGGCCGGAAGAACGTATAATAGATGTTTGATGAGTTTTCTAAAGATGCCTGGCGCAGGGTTAAATCACGAGTATTTACTTCCCCCCTTCCTTTGGAGGGTCCTCGAATATTTGCATCCAAATCAGCGGAGCAGTCACATTGTGTCGTTAATTAAGCTAATGTTGGGTTGACTCCAAAGCATAATCAGAGACAATCTGTAATGATAACTTTAGCTCCGCTTCCTTTCAGAAGGACTGGAGGAAATGTTATTGTACCCAAACGCCGCTGTTATAATCATTCCATCATTCAGCTTGTTAGCAGGAAAGCAACATGGGGAAACAAAGCTGATTGTCGGCGTTTGATCGGCATGAACACATGAAGCTGCCTTATACTGAATCAGACCTTTGGTCCATCAAAGTCAGTATTGTCTACTCAGACCTGCAGCAGCTCCCCAGGGTCTTAGGCAGGGGTCTTTTACATCACCTACTTGTCGAGTCCCTTTAACTGGAGATGCTGGGGATTGAACCTGGGACCTTCTGCATGCCAAGCAGATGCTCTATCTCTGAGCCACGGTCCCCATCCATCCAGGCATGCGGAGGCCTAGATGATGAGGCTTGATGTAGGGTTGCAAACAGGTGTCTGGGAGAATACTGGGGCAGGGATTGGGGGGAAGGGCTGCTGTCAAGTTGATGGCATGATGTCATGTCTGGGGCCAACCCAGAAATGACATCATACCGCTCTAGACAGACCGCTCTGAGGCTAGCTTTAGATATAAGGCTCCTTGAGATAAAGTGTGTCCTAGTCTTATAGAACAGGGAAGTGGTTTTGAAGCTATGTTCTGGGGAACCCTGGGTGTAGTGGTGAAGAGTGGTGGTTTGGAGTGGTGGACTCTGATCTAGGGAACCGGGTTTGATTCCCAACTCCTCCACATGAATGGCGGAGGCTAATCTGGTGAACTGGGTGTGTTTCCCTACTTCTATATATGAAGCCAGCTGGGTGACCTTAGGCTAGTCACAGCTCTGATAAAGCTCTCTCAGCCCCACCTACCTCTCAGGGTGTTTGTTGTGGGGAGGGGAAGGGAAGGTGATTGTAAGCAGGTTTGATTCTGCCTTAAATGGTAGAGAGAAGAAGAAGAGGAGAAGAAGAGTTGTTTTTTTTATATGCTGACTTTCTCTACCACTTAAGGCAGAATCAAACCAGCTTACAATCACCTTCCCTCCTCCTCCCCACAGCAGACACTCTGTGAGGTAGGTGAGGCTGAGAAAGCGTGACTTGCCCAAGGTCACCCAGCTGACTTCGTGTGTAGGAGTGGGGAAACAATTCCAGTTCACTGGATTAGCCTCCACCACTCATGTGGAGGAGTGGGAAATCAAACCCCTTTCTCCAGATCAGACTCCACCGCTCCAAACCACCGCTCTTAATACCAACTCTTCTTCTTCTTGCAAGCATATCAAAAGTTCTTTGGGAAGGAGATCAATATGGGCAGATAAGCTTCCCTGCAGGACATATTACCTACTAACAATGATCTTTTTGTGCAATGTGGAGGAGAGGCACTATGGAAGTCTTCCACAGCATACCGTCTAGGGTAACGATGTGCCCCAACAGGTCCAGCTCGTCTTTTTCATGAACTGTATGTTGCAGCCTAGAACATGCCCTTATACTATTTCACAGTGTGCAGTGGCTTTATGGCAGATGCTGAGGATTTCCTAGGCAGAGAAGTTGAGAAGTTTGCCCTGAAGACGGCGAGTCTGAAAAACGTGGGGACCATAGATTGGACAACTTGGCTCGCGGGCCCCCTTCCGGCTCTTCCCATTTTTTGTAAAGCTTTCCCCAACCATTCTCTTAAATCTCTGGAAGACAATTTAGAGCACGGCTGCCTGCTATCTCAAGCGAACTTCCCCATTGTCCTTGCGAGATTGACGTGGTGACCCAGACAAGTTCCTGGAACAGACGGAATACGATTTCAAAGAACTGGGACAAAAGAACGCCGGAATTATTGATGTCTGTGATCCACACAAACATCAACTTCCTGATGCAGTCGGAGGTCACCAAGGAGTCTCAGAAACCTCATAAAAGAACTTCTACAGGCTAATTTACCCCCTTCCAGACTCTGCGAGTCTCTCCTCTCTCCAGGCCTGCGTAGCAGCAGGGAAGAGGCACAGTTTTGAAGTTGAAAGCTTTTGTGCTCCAAGTGAAGAGAAATGATGAGGGGGGAAAAGTCTTGTGAAAAGCAATGCCTGTCAGGTACACACGTCGGGAAAGAAAAGAAGACCCCAGCAAGCGCCTATTTTTAAGTCCAAATACATGTAAAGGTAGCTCTCCGTGAACTGGGAAGGCCGATTTGCATTCCCACCTTTGCCGTTCCCGTCTCAAAATGTCCGAGAGGCAGAAGGATGTTTTTAATCGATTCCTTCGTGTTTGCAACAAATAGTAATTTCTTTTTATTAGTCCATTTTTCAAATCCCAACCAAGCGCCGTGCTTTAGTAGAAGATAAAAGATGAATCGCCACCGTTTTTTTCCAGGAATTAATTTTGTCAATACCGTCTGTTCTTTTATTATGCAATATAAGAACAATTACACCACTGTATTTTTTTTTAAATAAAAAGAACTTTGGAAGATTATAATTTTTCAGTTATTGCTTCCCTCCCCTTCAAAAAAAAAAGACCAATAAGGAAATACAATTTTATTACATTTGTTATTGATGCTATAAAACTATATATTTTAATGGCCAGGAAATACAATGTAATTGATCATATGTTGAAAATGCATTAATTTGAGTTACAGTATTTTTTTCATATGTAATTTGAAATTATGGAAGAATATAAAACCATCACATCGGGAGATGTAAATCTATGACTTATTCTTTCATTATATTACATTACAGCATGACGGTAGACCCAAAGGAGGAATGCAATGTTTTGACCCCCAATGTGCTAAAAAAAATATATTCTGGAGCTCTTGTTTTCCTAGGAGCCAAGTACAATTGGCAGGATGCCTGTGTGATGCCATTGTCAAGGGTGTTCCTACTGGGCCTCTCCCACAGTACGACAGCTGACCCCATTGATCTTTGAAATACTTGCGACACTTAAACAAACTGCAGAGTGTGGAATCTGCTCTCCATAAAAGAAGGTCATTGTAGTAAAAATAAAGGACTTTCCGGAGGAGAGAATAATGGAATCTTGGACAAATACTCCTTAAAAGCCCTTTAAGAGATCATAGAATCATAGAGTTGGAAGGGACCACCAGGGTCATCTAGTCCAACCCCCTGCCCAATGCAGGAATTTCACAACTACCTCTCCCACACACACACAGTGACCCCTACTCCATGCCCAGAAGATGGCCAAGATGCCCTCCCTCTCATGAACTGCCTAAGTTCATAGAATCAGCATTGCTGACAGATGGCCATCTAGTCTCTGCTTAAAAACCTCCAGGGAAGGAGCACTTACCACCTCTTGAGGAAGCCTATCCCACTGAGGAACTGCTCTATTAGAAATTTCTTCCTAATGTCTAGATGGAAACTCTTTTGATTTAATTTTAACCCGTTGGTTCTGGTCCGACCTTCTGGGGCAACAGAAAACAACTCGGCACCCTCCTCTATATGACAGCCCTTCAAATACTTGAAGATGGTTATCATATCACCTCTCAGTTTTCTCTTCAGGCTAAATATGCCCAGCTCCTTCAACCTTACCTCATAGGACTTGGTCTCCAGACCCCTCACCATCTTTGTGGCTCTCCTTTGGATTTAAATCGGATTTTTGATAAAGATGTCTTTTAACAGGGGTGGTCTTGTTTTTTTTTTGCCTCCAGAACAATAAAATGACCTTGGTCACTTTCACACATGCAGAAAAATGCACTTTCATTCCACTTTCAATGCACTTTGCAGCCTGATTTTACTGTGTGAAATGGCAAAATCCAATTGCAAACAATCGTTAAAGTGTATTGAAAGTGCATTATTCAGGATGTGTGAAAGCGCCCAACTTAATTTGTGGTGAGTGTTGCCAACCTCCAAGTGGCACCTCGGGATCTCCCGCTATTACAATTGATCTCAAGACAATCAAGATGGGGAGGGCCCATGGCTCAGGGGTGAACTGATCTCTACCAGCTGGAGATCAGCAGTAATAGCAGGAGATCTCCAGCTAGTACCTGGAGATTGGCAACCCTGTCTTTAGGCTGGAGATCAGTTGTAATAGCAAGAGATCTCCAGCTACCACCTGGAGGTTGGCAACCTGGCTAGTGATTTAAATCGTGATGTAAATCATGATTTAAATCGACTTGATTTAAATCAAATCCACCCTGGCCGTGGTCCCGCCATGTCACTTTTGTCACCAGCCCGGCAGTACAGATCTGTACCGCTCCACTGAAGGACTAGCCAAGAAGTTCTCCGCGATATTAACTAGTAAAGAGAAGTGTGGAGCGCCATTCGGTTCCTGCAGGATCAATACCTCGTCCCTTGCAATTCCTCTTTAATGGAAGCAATGTAGCTTCCCATGAAGGTTCGTAACCTTGGAGGTTATCTTTCATCCCGAACTCTCTTTGATTGTAATTTTACATCCCACAAATCTCATTCTATCATCTCCAAAACACACCAAGGCTGTGACCAAAGCTGTCTCGGGATGATGCTGAGTCAATAATTCATACCTTTATTACATCTCAGCTGGATGACTGTAATTCATCCCTCTCGCAGTAACACCTGTAGATCCGAGTGCCTGCATGGATCGCTCTGACCACTGGCTGTTCCAGACCTCCCATTTAGGAGAAACGTGCATTCTCCCAATATTGTGGCCTATAAAATACACATAGGATTCCACCCTATAGAAGAACTGGGGGCTGCTTGTGGAAGAGCAATGGGGACCGAAAATTAAATGTAGAAGAAGTAGGAGGAGGAGTTGGTTTTTATATACTGACTTTCTCTAACACTTAAGGAAGAATCAAACCGGCATATAATCTAGGGCTGTTGAAAAAAACAATCCGGTAAAGTTCAGCTTCGGCAAAATTCAGCCCTTTTTAATTCGGGACGTGCCGAAGTCCGAACTCCCCCGCTTCGGATCTGCGAAATTCGGTGCGAGATCCAGAGTTCGGGGGAAGATTCGGCTGGGTCTTTGAAGTGCTGGGCACCACCTGCCCAGGCGGCGCCCACCACTTCAAACCGAGAGTCGGGAAGGGGGATGGGGTCTTTAAAGTGCCCCCCGCAGGCCTTCACGGGGCTTCCATGAAGGCGCGCGGGGGGCTCTTTAAACAGATCTGCGCCTTCCAGCTGGAAGGCGCAGATCTGTTTAAAGCGCCCCCTGCGCACCTTCAGGGAAGCCCCGTGAAGGCGCATGGGGGGGGGGACAGATCTGCGCCTCCCAGCTGGAAGGCGCAGATCTGTTTAAAGCGCCTTGCTGGAAGGCAACAGTCCCTGAAGCCTAAGTGGGGAGTTTAAAGACCCCCCCTCCCGGTTTCCCGGGAGTCCCGGGAAAGTGGGTGGTGGGTCTTTAAAGGCGGGAAAAGGCAGGTTCAGGAACGCTGAACCTGCCAAATTTATTCGGCGATCGCCCCGAATTTGCTGAATTCAGGGCATCATTTTCCCGCCTTTTTTCAGTTCAGTTCCATCCGAATTGAAAACCCCCGAATTGCAGAAAATTTGGCTGTTTTTTCGGTTCGGATGAACCGAATCGACAGCCCTAATATAATCTTCTGCCCTCCCCTTCCCCACAACAGACACCCTGTGAGGTCGGTGCGGCTGAGAGAGCTCCAAGAGAGCTGTGACTAGCTCAAGGTCACCCAGCTGGCTTCATGGGTAGGAGTGGGGAAGCAAAGTCATTTCACCAGATTATGTGGAGGAGTAGGGAATCAAACCCGGTTCTCCAGATCAGAGTCCACCGCTTCAAACCAGCACTCTTAACAGCTAC